>NC_136505.1:20468737-20556237 GCF_053919585.1 Euprymna scolopes | reverse complement strand
CTCCGCGGATTAAGGACTATCCACTTATCTAGAGTTTCCTTTTCAGATTAAATATGTTTTTAATTCATTTCAAAGTGTTTTTAACATGTTTTATTAACTGTTTGCTCGTATTATAAGCTCTTTCTCCTATTTTGTTTTATCGAGCTTTTACATCTGGCTGAAATAACTTTATAAATATTAATTCTTTAATATTTATAATATACTTTAATTTTACCATGGTGGATCATTTTGGTAAATTTAATTGTAATTTTTTATTTTATATATATATATATATATATATATATATATATATATATATATATATATAAACAAACCAGATCATCATCTGCCCTTATTACACAGTGTTTGAAGTGACTTGCTGTAGGCCAATACCCCCATCCCCCCACCTTTTAATGAACTCAATCCACCGCATGATAATATTCCACATGTATTCTTCAAATCTTTTTGGATAACTTCACACACCAGACCTCTTCATCTGTGCCTATCTGCTAAGATATTTATTCTTTGGACCATTTATAATCTCCAACAGCATGCTCTCAGACTACTATAAACATAGATATTTTATTTCTACCACTTTGTCGGATATACCTGATTTTGGACTCTACCATCATGGCAAGACACTCTCACGTGAAACCATTTTTTTCTTTTTTCCTCACTCCATCTGTTTCATTATTCTAAATTTCATTTTCACGCTACAGACAAAATGTCTTCATACATTTTGTTAATTTCTCCCCTCTTCGAAAATCTTCGGATTAAGGATTTTCATCTCCATTTGCGTTTCCTGTCCGATAAATAAATGTGTGTTAACCTCTTGCTAATGCAACATATTTTATTAAAATTATAGACTTATATATACATACGTGTATATGTTTGTATGTATGTACACGTCCATGACATGCAAAATGGATTGTCTGAATATTATAGTGCTCATCACTTTAATTATGCAATTGAAAACCACGTCAAAAATTAACATTTTTTTCAGTAATGAGATTTTGGCAGCAGTGACGAAGTTTAAGTAATACCTTATAACAATTGTTAGTTTCAGCACTTTTTTTTACACGATGGTCACCACTTATCAAGGCCCGGAAGCCACTCAGGGATAAGGGTTATTGCAAGTACAGTACGTTAGTGTGGAGATTTAATGAAGTGTTTACTTAAGGAGGCGGTTCATTAGGAATTTGTTTACGTTGGACTTGAAGACATCCAGGTTGTAGTCAGGTGTGAAGCAGGCAGACGGAACAGAGTGCCACAGGCGTGCAGTTCTAAGAAAGAAGCTTTGTTCATGGAATCTCCGTTTTGATTTAGGCACAGATAAAGAGTGGGGAAAGTTTTTGACAGTGGATTAAGCTAGACGGGTGTTTTTCGTGAAAGATTAGCGAGGGGGGGACCAGAGATAAGAGTTCAGACGAGCACCTGCCAGGGAAATAACGATAAAACAAGGATAGGCTCGCAACGTCTCTTTTGTGGGAGATATGTTGCAGGGAAGAGAAAAGGGCATCCCCCCACTAAGCCACGAAGTTTGTACTCTGTCAAGGCAGTATAGGCTGTTTTTAGCAGCTCCTGCCCAGATATGGCAACAGTATTCCATCCTTGGACGTACTTGGCTTTTATATAGATAGAGAATTGCATCAGTAGTGAGATATCTTCTGGAGTGGTAGAAGGATCCCACCATCCCATCTTTCCAACGACCTTAGGCAACAGATTTGATGCACGTGTTCCATTTCAGATCAGGAGTAAAGGACAAACCCAGAAGCTTGTCAAAACATGGGGCTTCTCCTAGACGAGACCCATCCATTTCAATTAATGCCAGATGGGGATCAGAGCGTTGATGATGCAAAGATAGGAGTTTGGTTTTAGATGCATTAAAGGTAACCAGCCACGTCTTTCCCCACTGAACCACGCGCTCGAGATCAAAGGAGAGAGAATCAGAGAGAACTTTGTCATTTACAGCCTTTGATGTGTTGCCGTAGATGGTCGTGTCATCAGCATAGATGTCAAGGAATGATTTAAGTATGTGTTTAGGGAGATCATTGATGTAGATCAGGAAGAGAGTTGGCCCCAGGATGGACCCTTGAGGGACTCCAGCATTAATACTGCAGGCCTCTGATTTTTGTCCATCAACCACTACTCTTATGAGCCTATCGGAGATTTAATGATTGAGAAAACATTTCCAGTTATACCGTAGCTGGAAATCTTGTGAAGTAGGCCCGTATGCAATACCTTGTCGAAGGCCTTTGATATGCCAAGAGCAATTGCCCTAGAAAGGAAGCCTTTGTCAAGAGATTCACTAATCCTGTGAGATATAACCGCTAGCACATCTGCAGTAGATCTTGCAGAACGGAAACCATATTGTGTATCACTCAGAAGGTTATTTCTGCTGAGGTGGTTGACTATTTCTCTATTTAATATGGATTCCAGCAACTTAGGTCTCTCCCTGCAAATAATTAAATAAGTGTTAAGATAGAGAAGCATTATTTGTTGAGTTGTTTTATAAACTAATTATTGATTATCGATTGTGAACAAGTTTGTTAAAAGAAAACGTAATAGTCTTTACAGCGACTCTCTGGAAAGAGTAATAACATTTTATCTCTAACTGAGAAAAAATACGCAATGAGAAAGTAAAACTATAATGGATATTGCGAATTAAAATTTTATTGGAAAGGATATGCGCAGACGCTTGGCACGCTATGGTTTGCGATCAAAAGTTGTATAATGAAGCCAAAGTTCCAGCAACGATGAAAAGACACTTCATTACTGATCGTTGAAACCTTCAAACTAAAAATGATTGATTAGCTGTAAAGATTGTTGCAAGCAAAGTTAAAGGAAACTAAAATATTTCAAAATGTAATGACTGGCTTCGAAAATAAAAGCACAATCCATATGAGTTGACAGAAATTATTTGCGAGAACAAATCCGATGATCTCGCAGTATCAATTATTTTTCCTTCGTGTGAAAAATGATGACAATTATGATTCCTGAAAAACAAATCAGTACAATTCCAAAACTATTCTTAGTTGTAAGATAACACTGAGCAAAATGTAATAGTCAGATATATATTCTGCCTTTTGAGTTGTAAAGTTAACTCGACGAATTCAAGAGAAAGGTCATCGTCCGATGTAACACTAGAAGAGCTGTTACATAGCAGCTTCTTTGATGTTACCTTGGTTCAATTAAAAGAGAAAATATCAGAGATCGCGCACAGGCCTATCTGAAAACAGTTTTCTTCATGGACGCAGAGATTAATGAACTCTCTGTAAGTATGTACATTACACACACACTCATACACACACACACATATATATATACATACACATATATATATATATATAATTATTTACTATAATAATTATTAACTACCTACAGATACTAGCGTTTCATCCTTTCAGTAATCATCAGTGCAGGGTGTCATGATTAACACCAATTTATAGATTCGAACCCGGCAACAGAAGCCATGTCTGGCTTCATTAGCAAGGACCTAATCCATACGGCTACCGTCAACTGTGAGAAATACTGTTGAAATTTAAACAATTATTTTTAAATGATTTACGTCTGTCAAAGTGATCTAATCATTATATGATGATCTGAACATACAAGATAAATTGACCGACTTTATTTTAACTGAAAGCGCCCAACGATAAGAAACGAGTTTCTTAAAGAGGCTGACATAATTTTTTCCTATAATAATTATTTAAGACCTAAGTGTTTAACAAGTATAGGGTGTTTTTTTTTTAAGAGTAAGAGAACTTTAATTTGGCAACTCTGTTTTCTCTTACTGGCAATTTCGTAAACTGTCAGTTATTTTGATTCCAGCTTGGTTTGACAATTCATCTTGCGGTTTCAGTAAGACGGGGTCACATGCTAGACAGCACGCGATACAGTCAATTTGTTTAAACATTTGATGAACGATTAATTTCACGAATTTGACCTCTTAACTGGCCACCTCATTCGTGCAATTTAACCGCATTAGATTATTTTCTTTGTAAAGTCTCATGACTACGCTGATAAACCAGACACAATAGACAACTTGAAAGACAACATTCGACAGTAAATTACCTAAAATACAGCCTAATTAAATGTGTAGAGTTTATGAAAATCGGACCTCTAGATAAACCCAGATACATGCGAGCTGCGAGGGATAGATAGGGGCTTCTCGTAGGTATATATCAACATTCCAATTACAAGCGTGTTAGACCCATAGATTATTTTAGTTAATTGTTTTCGGGTGTTTAATTATTAAGTATGCAAAGTGCACTCACCTTTATCCAGTTAGTGGCACATTGTGTTTCCGTTCATTTAGTTTAATATTAAACGGTAGCGCTTCTGATTGTGTTAAAGTGGTAACGAGGGGTATTAGAGTAAAGCAGCGTTATCTAATTGAAAACCAACAACATAATTGATCCTAAACGATAACGGAATATTCCACCAATATAGACAAATATATGCTATTATGTACCTGCTTGCAGGTCTGAACAACCTATCTCTATAACAGAGCATACAAAACTATACACTATATTTATATTCCAGTATCGAGGAAAAGATAAACAACCTAAATGAAAGAATGACAACCATTGAAATTAAGTTTACTGTAATTACTTCGGACACCGTGATAAATGGGAAAATATAACTCCCAGTAATACACCTTTATTAAAATCATATAAATAAGCCAGTATATCTGTTAACTTACTGTTTATTTGACCATATGAACATATATTTTATACATAAACAAACAAATAAATAAATGATTTAAAAAGGAGAAAGAAATGAATGGATAAAAAGCACGATGAATAGAATGAATAAATAGATAAATAGAGCTTATCAATAAAATAGAGAGATAATGAAGTCACCACCAGAAAAGAAAAACAACAACTATAAATATGGAAGATAGGGAGTAGCAGCGATGAGGGTATAATATTACTTCAGATAAAAGCGAAATCTTAAGCCAATAAGTTTAAATAGTACCAATAACTTCCCTCTGCGACATCTTGACCACATGAGATCGTACTTCCCCTCTTTTCCTTCGCCCACACCCGTGGCTTTTCATTCACCACCACCCCTTCAGCCCCCCCTTCTCACATTCACAAAGTAGACACACCACTTTCTATCAGAGCGTAAACAACACCTGAATATTTTATAAAATCGAATTAAATCTTGATTCTTGTTTTAATATCCCCCCTTTGTTTTGGTCTGAATAAGTGGTCTCTTTGAATTGGGATTCGACTGAAACATGAATGCACATATGCAAACATACTATATATATATATATATATATATATATATATATATATATATATATACATTAGGGTTGTTGCAAAAATATGAAGAGCTTCTAATAGGGGAGTGGAATTAACAAAACCAACAACCTTTTTGTTACTTTAGAATTAATTTTTCTACATAGTCAGCATCATTCCATATGAACTTCTGCCAGCGATGTCGTGGTGGTTGTGGATGGGCGCCTGGATTGCCTTTTGTCACTCACATTAACAGAAATATATGCATAAGTTCAGCCAGCATAACAGATCAATTTCCACTCCCATTAGATCCATTCTCCTTTCTCATGGAACAGCTTTTATAAATGTAAATATGTTATATTATTGCCTAAACGTTGCTAAGCTTTGAATTAAAATGTGTTTATTTTATGTGTACAATAAAGTTATGATTGGAATTCATTTGAAATTTATTTTATGGCAAACTTTACGAAACGATAGCGAACCGGCAATCCCAACTAATTTAAAATTCACAAAAAGGGGGGGACTGCGATTAAGGATATAGAAACAAGAATATCAAGATGTTTTAATAATCCGATGAGATTAGTGATCGAAACCCGATTGAATTTGTAGAGCCTTCAACATATTTCTCGATTGTTATAAACTGGCTAAGCCTACACAATATTCTGCTTGCTCCTCCTTATTTAGTCGGTAAAAAGATAAAAGACCAAATTCGCTTAATGTTACGCTTGGAAAAAGGCTAAATACAATTTTTCAAGGTCAAATTGCTTTAAAAAGAGCAAATTCGCTTAATGTTGCTTTAAAAAGATCCAGTAGGGCAACCCTCGAAAATATAAGAGTGATCTCCCTTTGATATAGCCTCATTTTCGAATATCATCATAATGATATATGATCAGTATCGTGACGGTGTGAGAAAGGGATGCGTAGTAATTTGGACGTGCAGCGCATCTTCATCGAAGAAAATAGAAAATTCGAAAGAAATAGGAACAAAAAGAAGAAAGTTGTCTGCCGACAGGTGCTGGACTGAAAAGGTAAATTAAAGATTACCATTTACAATGTGATTTTATTATTTGCATTGAACTTCTTTTTTTTTACATAGGCATCACCACTTATCAAGCCCAAGAGGCCACTCAAGGATAAGGGGTAAAGAGTGTACAGTAGACATTGGACAATATAGTAATCATTAGTAATGAAAATTTGGTAAATTTGATAACTTATATAGAACGGCTCATCAAGAACTTATTTACATTAGACTTGAACACAACCATACTGTAGTCAGCCGGAAAGCAGGAAAACGGAAGACAATTCCACAGGCGTGCAGTTCTAAGAAAGAAGCTTTGTTCATGGAATCTACGTTTAGGTTTAGGCACAGATAAAGAGTGGGGGGGAATTATTGATAGTGTTTACAGCTAGACGAGTTTTTCTTTTGAAAGTTTGGCGAGGGGGGACCATAGATTGAAGCTCAGTTGAACACCTTCCATGAAAATAACGATACATCAGAGACAAGCTCGCAACATCTCTTCTGTGAGATAGAGGTTGCAAGGAAGAGAAAAGGACATCTCCTACGAGGCTACGAAGTCTATTTTGAACTCTATCAAGGCAGGACAAGTCCTTTCTAGTAGCTCCTGCCCAGATGTGGCAACAATATTCCATACTTGGACGTACCTGGGTCTTATATAGATAGAGAATAGCATCAGCAGTGAGATATTTACCGGATCGATAGAAAGGTCCCACCATTTTTCCAGCGGCCTTGGCAACAGATTTGATGTACGTGTTCCATTTAAGATCAGGAGTAAAGGTCAAGCCCAGAAGCTTGTCAAAATTTGAGGCCTCCTGAAGACGAGAGCCATTCATTTCAATTGATGCCAGATGTGGATCAGAATGTTGATGTAAAGAGAGAAGCTTGGTTTTAGATGCATTAAAAGTAACCAGCCACTCCTTTCCCCATTGTACTACGTGCTCAAGATCAGAGGAGAGAGAATTGGAGAGAACTTGGTCGTTTACTGTCTCAGATGTGCTACCATAAATGGTAGTGTCGTCAGCATAAATGTCTACAAATGATGTAAGGATGTGATTTGGAAGATCCTTTAAGTTGATCAGGAAAAGAGTTGGGCCCAGGATAGATCCCTGAGGGACACCGGTATTAATACTGTGAGCTTCTGATTTTTGCCCCTCAACTACTTCTCTTAAGAACCTATCAGAAAGAAATGATTTAATAATTGAGAAGACATTTCCAGCTATACCATAGCTAGAGATCTTATGAAGTAAACCCTTATGCCATACCCTATCAAAGTCCTTAGATATGTCAAGAGCAATTGCCCTAGAAAGGTGGCCTCCGTCGAGAGATTTGCTAATCCTTTGAGATATAACTGTAAGCACATCTGCTGTAGATCTAGCAGAACGGAAACCATATTGAGTGTCACTAAGAAGGTTATTTTTGTTGAGATGGTTGATTACTTCTGTATTTAACACAGATTCCAACAACTTACTCATGACGCACAGGAGACTTATTGGCCTCTACTGAGAGGGGGATGAGCGATCACCTGAATTCTTAAATACAGGGCATACTGATGAAATTTTCCAGGGAGATGGGAAACTATTCTCCTTAAGACAACGTTTAAGCTCACAGTATTAATGCCGGTGTCCCTCAGGGATCCATCCTGGGCCCAACTCTTTTCCTGATCTACATTAATGATCTTCCAAATCATATCCTTACATCATTTGTAGACATTTATGCTGACGACACTACCATTTATGGTACCACATCTAAGACAGTAAACGACCAAGTACTCTCCAATTCTCTCTCCTCTGATCTTGAGCATGTAGTACAATGGGGAAAGGAGTGGCTGGTTACTTTTAATGCATCTAAAACCAAGCTTCTCTCTTTACATCATCAACATTCTAATCCACATTTGTCATCAATTGAAATGAATGGCTCTCGTCTTCAGGAGGCCTCAAGTTTTGACAAGCTTCTGGGCTTGACCATTACTCCTGATCTTAAATGGAACACGTATATCAAATCTGTTGCCAAGGCCGCTGGAAAAATGGTGGGATCTTTCTATCGATCCAGTAGATATCTCACTGCTGATGCTATTCTCTATCTATATAAGAGCCAGGTACGTCCAAGGATGGAATACTGTTGCCACATCTGGGCAGGAGCTGCTAGAAAGGACTTGTCCTGCCTTGATAGAGTTCAAAATAGACTTCGTAGCCTCGTAGGAGATGTCCTTTTCTCCTCCTTACAACCTCTATCTCACAGAAGAGATGTTGCGAGTTTGTCTCTGATGTATCGTTATTTTCATGGAAAGTGTTCAACTGAGCTTCAATCTATGGTCCCCCCTCGCCAAACTTTCACAAGAAACACTCGTCTAGCTGTAAACACTATCAATAATTTCCCCCACTCTTTATCTGTGCCTAAACCTAAACATAGATTCCATGAACAAAGCTTCTTTCTTAGAACTGCACGCCTGTGGAATTGTCTTCCGTTTTCCTGCTTTCCGGCTGACTACAATATGGTTGTGTTCAAGTCTAAGGTAAATAAGTTCTTGATGAGCCGTTCCATATAAGTTATTAAATTTACCAAATTTTCATTACTAATGATTACTATATTGACCAACTTCTACTGTATACTCTTTAACCCTTATCCTTGAGTGGCCTCTGGGCCTTGATAATGTGGTGATGCCTTTGTAAAAAAAAAAAAAAAAAAAAAAAAAAAAAAAAACGTTTAAACAGTTTTGTAAGTATGGGCAGCACAATATTACTTTCTGTGTATTCATTAGAACTTATTAATTTATCTCGTTCTGATCAGTCCTATATTTAAAATACAATGGACACTAATATAATAGAAATGGTTATAAACTCATATATGTTGCGTGCTAATGTTTTTTGTGTCCACCCAAAGATACTTTTGCAATACCCAGAAAAATATTAGCTATATCAAAATATATTTGTTGATTCAAAATATTTCTCATTCCGTGGAATTTCCACGGGTCTCGCTAGTATCCAAATAATTTAAAATGAAAAAGAAGCAGTTTAACGTGGTATGGAACGTTGTGGCATAATCATTAGTTATTAATTATTTATTACCAACTGTCTGTGTCGAATGTTTCGATAACAAATCATATCTTGTCTCTGCCTTTCCTCTCATGAACGAGTACAGTCTATTGTTACAAGCGTCTTTTAACAGCCAGTGGTTACGATCGCATGCTTACACGGAGTTCATTAAAATACATTCTCATATTAAAGAATTCAAATAACTCGTCAAACGTCACACTGGAGAATATCATCGTTTATTGATAACCAGCGTGAAGTAGGTTAACACTTATATCGTCGCAAAAGATGGAGAGAAAGGAATATTGAAAATTATTGAAATCTTTCAATATTGCCATTGATTCTGTTCGCTAGTCTCGTACTCAATGGAACTGTATTGTTATTACTTTCAAACATAACTCTTTATATACTACGCGCAATGCTTTAAGCAAACTACAGTATCTCGTTTTATATATATATATATATATATATATATATATATATATATATATATATATATACTAGCATTTCAGCCCGGCGTTGCGAGGTGCATGTTGATCAAAAAAAAAACGGCCAATTTTTTTTTACTTTTACCCCTATTATGACCCTTTAACGTTTATTGTTCAGGGGCTTAAATCAAGTTATTAAGTTAGATCCATGTCCACTGAACCGATATCTAAAATTTCAAGTGTTTAGACCCAAAATTGGAGGAGGAGTTTGGTAGAGTTCTCAAAGAGCAAATCGTTGAACTTTGACCCTTTAACAGCCAATTTTCTGGCCGAAAACGGATTACAAAGATTTTCCTTAACCTCAGTATCCTGTATGTCAAATTTCGAGTGTGTAGACTGAAAATTTATGTAGTTATTGCGTAGGGAAATGTACACAAACACCCTCACACACACAGACACACACACACACACAGACAGGTTCACTTTTATATATATACTAGCATTTCAGGCCGACGTTGCCCGGGTGTTTGGATGTGTGTGTTGAGCAAGAAAAAAGTGAAAAAAAAAAGGTGGTAGTATAAAGGCAGGCTCGAAGGAAGAAAAGAACGGGGGAAAAACCTGACGTCTTTGTCGTTACGACCACCGCAAAACCGGAAGCA
The DNA here is from genome assembly GCF_053919585.1 of Euprymna scolopes. NCBI lineage: Eukaryota > Metazoa > Mollusca > Cephalopoda > Sepiida > Sepiolidae > Euprymna > Euprymna scolopes. The sequence goes on along the minus strand of NC_136505.1, from coordinate 20,545,875 downwards.
ACGCAGGTTTTTATTAAGGCTAGACAATAGAAAGGAGAGGATGACTTTAAAAAATATCGGCGAAAAAAGCGACCCCCCTGTAGAAAAGGGCCCAGTTGAAAGTGAAGATATTAGTGTTTTTTAGCCAATTTTTCGATATTTGTCGTCTGAAATGTCGAACTTCAAAACGATACTGATTTTGCAAAAATCCGTCGCCTCTGTCAAAAGTTTTAGGCACACATACAAACATACATACATACATACATACATACATACATGTACATATTAGTAACTCAAATTTTTTACCTAAACCGATTAAAAAGCTAGCCCTATCTCTGAATATCTTTATGTAAAATTTCATGTGTCTAGACCAGAAAGTGTATGAGTCATTTGGTAGAAACCGCAAAGGTAAAATTTTTTTAACTTTGACCCCTATTATTACCCCTTAATATTTATCTTTTGCGGTTCAAATCAAGTTATTAAGTTGGATCCATGTCCAAGTAACCTATATCTAAAATTTCAAGTGTTTAGACCCAAAATTGTCGGAGGAGTTTGGTAGAGTTATCAAATGTCAAATCGTTGAACTTTGACCCCTTAACAGCGAAATTTCTGACCGAAAACTGAACCCAAAGTTTTTCCAAATATCAGTACCCTGTATATCAAATTTCGAGTCTGAAGACTTACAATTGACAGAGTTATTGTGTAGGGAAATGTACACAGACACACAGATATGTTCACTTTTATAGATATATAAATAGATATATAGATAGATTAAACAAAAATATATACGTATACATAAATATATATGGAAACAATTTGTGTTTACTGTAAAGATTTTACGCAAATATTATGCAAGTATAAATCATGTAGACTATCTGCATGAATATAATTACACGTAATAATTAACTAAAGATTCTCATCCCATAAGAAAACCGAAAAAACTAATAGGGAATTAATTAAAATGAATGTTTAAAAGAATATTCAAATCTAGCTAGATCTTTTGCTAGTGAATACAATCCCACAACCATATATAAGAAAATTGTATTTTCTTTTTAAATAAATAGAAAAGAAGGCTTTTAATATGAATATCAATACACACACAAAAAAAACGAATTTATAGGAGTATATATATATATATATATATATATATATATATATATATATATATATATACACACATATATACACACACACACACATATATATATATATATATATAATGTACAGATAAGATGGAAAAACGGTTCACTTTTAACAATTTACACTTGGATTAGCCCACGGAACAGTCTGCAAAACGTCGAGTATTTTATCTTTCTATTTCATATGATCGGATTGTTACCATATATATATATATATATATATATATATATATATATATATATATATATATATATATATATATATAAGTTAATGAAACATTTAAAATCACATGAATACACACTTATTCACATTAGTTTTGTTGAAATTACTGCGTCTTACACGTGTTTCAGTGAATGGCGTAAATCCAACAAACCATCAAATACCTTACATTAGTTCATCAAAGCATAAAATAGTAGTAGTTTTTCCCTTGATTCAAAAAGTAAAGGTGATTTTAAAACGGATTAGAACGGTTTAAAAGACACAAAAATCCGAAATCCAGTAAAACAGTATTAACATCCACTTGCTATAGAGAAAACATTGAAGACATACCGATAGCAGAAGAAAGAAAAGAAGTTTAGTTTGTAGACTGTGACTGAAAGAGGCTTATTCTTAACGCCATATTTGAATTCTGAGCTCTGAAAGCGTAAATCTATTTTCATTGATCTTAAAAAAACGTTGCAATTTTAAGATAGCCGTATTAAATACTAGCGGACCCACTAACCGGCGCTGTCCAGTGGGAACGTGCCCTCCCCCCCGAAAAAAGTGAAGTACGGTTGTTGTTGTTGTTGTTGTTGTTGCTGCTGCCCACCCCAACCTCCTCATGTAACGAACGGCTTTTGGAATAGAAACCGCCAATCCCTATGGTAAGAACGGATATCGCAATGTAAAGAACAGGTGAAGAGAGGTGGTGTAGAAAGGGTATTGAGCAACCCCAGCCGTAAAAAATAGCAGTGAATGGAAACAGAAAAAAATTAGACCCAGTAGGCAGCCCGGTTGGAGAGAGGTCAGAAAAAAACATCCATTTAGCCGCTGTAGCTGTGGTAATGTTTACTGGTTACTTACTGGCCTCTGCGGCTAAAAATTGTCTGTCTCAAAGATTTATTAAGAAGTAGAAATTTATTTAAGAACGAAAACATGGAATCGTATCCTAAGAAAATGAAACGAAACTTCTTCCGTGTATTTATAATTTATTATTTAATACATTTATGACTGCAATACTTGGTTGCAATTATGTAACTTATCCCCGTAAGAAAAAAATTAAACCAAAATAAAAAAACAAAACAAACCCCAAAACAAACAAAAAAGAAAACATCTAGATAAAAAGAAGGTTTCCGGTTTCATTTCGATTATAAAAAAATAAAAAGGAATAAAAAACAAACAAAAAAAAAACAAATAAAACTGTTTTAATTCGATAATAGAAAAAACTGAGGAAAATGGAGAAAAAACACGAAAAGTTATACTATTTTTCGCAAAAAGAGCATGGAAAATAAATATTAAAGAGATAAAAACAGGAAAAGAAAGAAGCGAGACCATAAAAAATCACATAAATATCCCTGTCTAAATGTGAAAACTTTCAACGAATAAAAGCAATCTTTTGCATGGGCACGAACGTTCAACCAGTAGGTTACAACATGAGCCGGTATCCATTGCTCCGCCGAAGACGTCATCCAAATAATGTCTTGTTTTATTCTATCTTAACCAACTCAAGGAAGACCGCTAGACGCGCATACGTGGTTGCCGAAAGGAACGAGTTTTTGCGACCCTCGATGAATTCGTTGTTTTCAATAAGGAAATTAAGGAAACGCGTAATAAATAATGAACCCACTCTCCCCCCTCCCACAAGAAAGTAATGAAAACTCTTTTAGTAAGAGATTCGGTGGAAGTTTATATAATCTTTCCTCTAAATTTCACAATTTACATCTTTTTAATGTTTAACATTAAACTCATTGATTACAAACTAAATTTTAAGAAAAGAAAATATGCCTTTTATTGTCGGTGATCAGTTTTCAATTATAACGTTCTTAGAGGGCGTCAATTTCCTAGACGTACGCCAGAGATTCGTTCATATTTTCATCTCATAAGTTTTGACGATCGATCCAACGATATTTTTTATTAAATCAAAATGATTAAAGGAAGAAAGCTTGGACGGTTTAGAACGAAGCAATGGTATTTTCATTAGATGTAAACATTGCCAGAGGTAGTTGCACTAAAGCTATATGGAAGTTATGGATTTTTTGATTTGTGTAACTTCAAACTAAATTATAAATGATTTATATAAATGCGTGACGATCGAGCGACCATCTTGATCAAGGGCTGATGTGTTCGTTTTTTGTATGATCCGGAATAATAGAATTTCAAGGTAACAGCCAATGAGAATAGGAGGAATATTACTGGGGAAAAATCATTATTTGCAAATATTAAAGTGTAATGGTAGTTGAATCTGTATGAGTGTTTAATCCAGTTAATAAGGGTTCCAGGTCAAAATAGTTGTAATGGTTATATATTTAACTGGTCTTGTCTGGGAGAGTGGGAGGACTTATTATGTAGAGGGAAAAATACGAACTACTTCGTCTATAGATCTGGGTAATAGTGATGATGCCTCTCCTAGGATGTAATATGGGAATTAATTATAACGAATAAATGTGTATAAAACGACGTAGTGTAGTTGAAAGTTTAGACATAAAAAATTGCATGTGGCATCTGTTAATAGAAAACCTACGGCAATTTGGTGAAAAGGGGGATTTTTGCAATCAAAATATTATATACAGGATATACATTACTAGCAGAGGGGAGCTGGCTTTGCCCGGTCGTAAAATACGCTTAAATATGATATTTTAATTTGTCCAGGCTTCGTATAAATTAATAGAATTGGTGATTTCAAATGTAAGACAAAAAGTATTTGGATGCCATCTGCTAGAATCGAAACCGAAATCAAAACTGTAGAATTCAAAGCTGATGACGTCACTTCTGTAGCAAGGTGACACGCATATGAATTAATTAAAAATAACCTAAGATAAATGTACAAAAGAAATAATGGTGTTTTCAGTTTTGATCCCTTTTTGACCCTTAAAAACTATTTTAACCGACTAAAGACCCATAAAAGAACGGTCCATAAAAAATTCAATCATTTGAAGCAGCTAGCGCCGCTTTGCTAGTTTAGTTTCGGGGCAGCTAAAGTTTGAAAATATGGAGACAGACAGACAGATATTGTGAATTTTATTTTAAATCAGATAAACGTATACTTATTTTAAGGAAACACACATACACACACAAACATGTATATATATATGTGTGTATATATATACATGTTTATATATATATATATATATATATATATATATATATATATATAGAGAGAGAGAGAGAGAGAGAGAGAGAGAGGGGGAGAGAAAGAGAGAGATCGAGATCAAGAAAGTGAGTGAAAGAGTGAAAGACAAAAAACTCGTACACCATAACAATCAAAAACAAAGAACAATAAATAAACAATTTTCTAGTGTGAAATTCGACACCCACAATGCCATAAAAATGGAACTCTTGGCCACAAGGCCGCCAATAAAAAAAAACAATGTTTACTTGTTACTTCTGAAATTAGTTTAATGTTTTGACCGCGCTTCATAGATTTTAAAGAGATGGTTGGAAATAACATGAAACATAAATATAAAAAAAGAAAAAATTATTAAAGTAAAAATATAATCGTAAACATTTTCCTAATATTTTATATTTTCTTTTTAATAAAAAAAGTATGAATAATTACAAAGTAATACGTAAAATATTTATATGGTTCAGCCAGTTAAAGGGATTATTTCATTTTAGTGTAATTTTAACGTACTTTGAATTTTCAATAATGAGTTTTTAAAATTTTTTTTAAAAATGTCTTACATCGATATGAAGACCTGGTCGAAGATGGCGATTTCATATCTGCAATTTATTTGTTAGTCAGCCGTATCGTCTCTCACACATTGGCAAATATTAGAGAAGCGGCACGGCTTCACAATCATAAAAAAATAAACAACGCAAGAGAAATAAAACATTCCAATACAGAAAATATAAACTCTGACATATTTCTGTAGATATCTGTTGCACTCCGGGTACGTGTTCGACACCATCACGATAAACGACTCTTTATACTCTATATCTTATTCGTCTGTTGATGCCGTTTAGTTGTGGGTTTACGTCAGCTAATCTCGATCTACTCCGATTCACAACCTGCCGTCTACTGCCCCCGACTGTCGCAAACTAAAGACTGTTCAAAATTGTCTCAAACTCAAGATTGTCCTTTAGCTGTCATTAACTGTCGCAAAACTCACTGCCACTGTTAAAACTGTCCGTAAATTAACATTAAATATATTGACCTCGATGTCCGGTTCTTTACCTCAGTTATTGCGACACTTTGAATAACTATCCTGTTTCAGATGCTTTTGTGTGCAGTTGTGAACCACCTGCCTTCAACGTATTTCTACTAACCTCACACCCTTTTACCTTTTTCTGCTTATCAACTTATTTCCTATTTCTGGTGTAGTTTTTCATCTCTTCTTACTTCATAAAACTGTTGGCGAGTGCCGATATTATAATATCAAACCTATCTAATGTTTAATGTACGGTGCGACATATACACACGCACTCAGTCCACTTTTCTTTATATAAGTAAACGGTTTACAAGGTGTGTACATAAAAATCAACATGATTTCCATCATAGAAAACTGTATTCTAATTCCAATAAACATAGTAAATTATTTTCCACTGTAAATAAACACCCCCGTCCGAGGCCAATGCACTTTTAAATACTGCTCTAGCATGGTTTCATGCACTACTGGAAGAAATATCTTGCAAATCGGTCGCTACGACTTTCTTCTAAAAGGTCACACGGAGTAAGATCAGATTAATAGGGAGATCGCTATCGTAAAGAAGAGGATGTGTGAACGAAACAATATTCAAACTATGCAATGTAAGGTGCATTTACATGTATATATTCCAAGATATCGTTTTATATTATAAAAAAACCTTCTTAAAACTCTTTTACCAATAGCTCACATAGCACACACTATACTAAGTCTCCTTATTTTTCACATAAATATACGATGCTGTTTTTTTTTCGCACTTAAATCTCACAAAAATAGCGAAATAAGTCTCAAATGATGAAGGAACAGAGATAAATATATTTTTTTTGCATTATGTTCGTCTGCTGCTCAACTAAGAAATAAAAATAAATTCTTCTATAAATGACAAATAAATACTCGTACTCATTTTTTTCCGAAAGAAAAGCCTTGACACACTTTTCACAATAGCAAAGCGTTTTTATCGTCTTAAAGTATTCTGAGTTTGATCTATTCATCTAATTAAAGGGTTCAAGTGCGTTTCATTATTGTCATAGAACGGACTTTTCTGCTGACATAGCAGAGTGAATTCAGCGAAAACATGCCAGTTTATCTCCGCATAAGAAGCAGAAAAATAAACATACTTATAAAAATGCATTTTTAGATATTACTAGGTATGCGTGACAATCGGTTGCACTTCACAGTGAACATAAATTTGCTTTTACTTTCTCTCTAACTCTGTTATTTTTTCTTTAAAACATCATCATTAGCACTGAATCATTTGTATGCTTAATTTACATCTATTCTTGCAGCTTTAGTATTTACTTGTGAAATACGAATGTTATTTACATAAAAAAGAAATTCCAATAGATTACATTGATTTCCTATTATATCCGGCAAAATATTTAATTTAGTAAATGAAAAGTTCTGATAATCACCGCTAATTTTCATAGGATACTCTTAATTGTCAGCAACAAATATAATTTACAATGGCTTCTCAGATATATATATATATATATATATATATATATACGACTACTTCATTTAATCACATAAATTAATATACGAAAGCGTAGATTTATGCGTAAACTTCAAGCATATACTCTAACAGTGCTCAATACATAAGAAGAGCTAGGTAGTAAGTTATAAAATATATATGACAATTAAGCTACACAGAATAGTTCGTGTTTCATCCACGCTTATGCCTGATGAAGCCTATTGTGGATAAATCGCGGAATATTCTGTGTAGCTTAATCGCCATATATATTTTATAACTTACTATATATATATATATATATATATATATATATATATATATATATGTGTGTGTGTGTGTGTGTGTGTGTATGTGTGTGTGTGTATACATTTTTTTAATGTAAAGAAACTAATTAGGATTTTTGAACAAATTGAAGTTAAACTGCGTTTTGTTTTTAAAACAGCGCGAATACTTTTATAATTCACTTACCATTCATACAGTGAGAAAGCAATATAGAGAGACAGAGAAAAAGTTAATAGAAAATAATTTCATGTTTTTCATTAAAAGTGTTAAAAACACAATAAAAAGAATAAAATAAAGAAATCTTATTTTTATTAGGAAATCGAGTTACAGTAATAAAATCAGTAACGAATATTTCCTCCAGATACACCGCTTATTTAATCATAATTGTTTTGCTGTTTGTATTGAATATATTGTGCAATTGCAAAAAAAATATATTATATATGGAACCAAAGATAAGGTCGCTATACATGATTCCCATTTAAAAAAAACTTCTACATTCCTTACTAAAACATAGCGTAAAAAAATCGAATTCAACATTGTTTTCATGCACCGTATCTTCTAAAAACTAGTCAGTTATAAAACCTCTCCCTATAATAATACATTGTTTTTTCATGAGATCTTTTATCTTTGGGTTGATATTTATCTGCATCAAGCGTAACACTTACGTTTAGACAATTATCATGTTTACATATTAAAAATGCAAGAATAACGAAAAATTATATTATTCATTTCCTTAAATGAATTTAGTCCACTTTTATAACTTGTCCTAATAAGGTACCAGCTCTGCCCACCTTAAGTCACTTGGGATGCAGTAAAGGTCTTTTTGGTTTGAATTATTATTTGTTTACACATTTAAAACTTGTACAGAAATAGAAATAACATGGTAATTGCAAGTTAGATACCTCTTAAATATTTGAAATTGAAAGATGGAGTTACAACAAATATTTTGTTCATGTATCATATATATGTATATAATAAAAAAGCGTCATGTATATAATAAAAAAGTATCATGTATATAATATAAAAAAGTATCCTGTATATAATATAAAAAAGTATAATGTATATAATATAAAAAGTATAATGTATATAATATAAAAAGTATCATGTATATAATATAAAAACGTATAATGTATATAATATAAAAAAGTATAATGTATATAATATAAAAAAGTATCATGTATATAATATAAAAAAGTATCATGCATATAATATAAAAAGTATCATGTATATAATATAAAAAGTATAATGTATATAATATAAAAAGTATAATGTATATAATATAAAAAAGTATCATGTATATAATAGAGAAAAGTATCATTTATATAATATAAAAACTATCATGTATATAATAAAAAGTATCATGCATATAATATAAAAAGTATTATGTATATAATATAAAAAGTATCATGTATATAATATAAAAAAGTATCATTTATATAATATAAAAAGTATCATGTATATAATATAAAAACTATCATGTATATAATAAAAAGTATCATGCATATAATATAAAAAGTATTATGTATATAATATAAAAAGTATCATGTATATAATATAAAAAAGTATCATTTATATAATATAAAAAGTATTATGTATATAATATAAAAAATATCATGTATATAATATAAAAAGTATCATGTATATAAAATAAAAAAGTATCATTTATATAATATAAAATGTATCATGTATATAATATAAAAATTTATCATGTATATAATATAAAAAGTGTCATGTATATAATATAAAAAAGTATTATGTATATAATATAAAAAGTATCATGTATATAATACAAAAAGTATCATTTATATAATATAAAAAGTAATATGTATATAATATAAAAAAGTATAATGTATATAATATAAAAAAGTATCCTGTATATAATATAAAAAAGTATCATGTATATAATATAAAAAAGTATCATGTATATAATATAAAAAAAGTATCATGTATATAATATAAAAAAGTATCATGTATATAATATAAAAAGTATAATGTATATAATATAAAAAAGTATAATGTATATAATATGAAAAAGTATAATGTATATAATATAAAAAAGTATCCTGTATATAATATAAAAAAGTATCATGTATATAATATAAAAAAGTATCATGTATATAATATAAAAAAGTATCATGTATATAATATAAAAAGTATCATATATATAATATAAAAAGTATAATGTATATAATATAAAAAAGTATCATGTATATAATATAAAAAAGTATTATGTATATAATATAAACAGTATCATGTATATAATATAAAAATTATCATGTATATAATATAAAAAGTATCATATATATAATATAAAAAAGTATCATGTATATAATATAAAAAAGTATCATGTATATAATATAAAAAAGTATTATGTATATAATATAAAAAAGTATCATGTATATAATATAAAAAGTATCATATATATAATATAAAAAGTATCATGTATATAATACAAAAAAGTATCATTTATATAATATAAAAAGTATTATGTATATAATATAAAAAAGTATCATGTATATAATACAAAAAAGTATCATGTCTACAATATAAAAAAGTATTATGTATATAATATAAAAAGTATCATGTATATAATATAAAAAAGTCTCGTGTATATGATATAAAAAAGTATAATGTATATAATATAAGAAAGTATCATATATATAATATAAAAACTATCATGTATATAATATAATATAATATGTATAATATATAATAAATATATAATATAATATATATGTATAATAATATAAAAACGTATAATGTATATAATATAAAAACGTATAATATATAAAATATAACAAAGTATAATGTATATGATATAAAAATATCATTTATATTATATAAAAAGTATCATGTATATAATATAAAAAAGTATCATGCATATAATATAAAAAGTATTGTATATATAATATAAAAAAATATCATTTATATAATATAAAAGTATCATTTGTATAATATAAAAAATATCAAGTATATAATATGAGAAAGTATAAGGTATATAATATAAAAGTATCATTTATATAATATAAAAAAGTATCATATATATAATATAAAAATATCATTGATATAATATAAAAAGTATTATGTATATAATATAAAAGTATCATGTATATAATATAAAAAGTATCATTTATATAATATAAAAATATCATTTATATAAAATAAAAATTATCATATATAGAATATGAAAAATATCATGTATATAATATAAAAAGTATCATGTCTATAATATAAAAAAGTATAATGTATAATATAAAAAAGTATCATGTATATAATATAAAAAAGTATCATGCATATGATATAAAAAAGTATGATGTATATGATATAAAAAAGTATCATGTATATACTATAAAAAAGTATCATGTATATACTATAAAAAAGTATCATGTATATGATATGAAAAATACTATGTATATAATATAAAAATTATCATGTATATAATATAAGAACCTATCATGTATATAAAAATGTATCATATATTTTTCTTCATTGCAATATCGATCCAGTTAAAGATATTTCTTAACATGTTTATATTTCCAGTCGTCCGGGTGGGACAGGGAAACTATAAATTTGTTGTGTTGGTATACGGGATTATATTGCCAATAAAATGGTACAATAAAAATGAAAATGCTATTTCAGTCCAAATTTTAAAATGTGACTCACTTCAATTCATATATGTGATGTACTTTCTTTTCAGTGATTTTAACACAAAGGATTTTACTGCGGAGCTAAACTTCCGTCAACATTTAAAGCATGCACGCATATTAGATAATATCGTGTACGTAAGCTTACTTGAATAAAATTTCTATTCCAACCCTTCGGCCACAGAGATACATACAGTGACAAAAGAAATAGTCGCTGATTATATATATATATATATATATATATATATATATATATATATATATATATATAAGCTCCTTCAGCGTTTGACAGACTATGGATACCCATGAGGGAGTGCCTGCGCATGAATTTTTTGTGGCAGGAGGATTACTAATTTTTACATATCAGATTTCTTAAAGGCTTTTAACAAGCGGATATTATCTTCGTCTTTCGTAATTCTTGTTTCACAACGTTTCGGCCAACTATTCCTCTAGCCTTCGTCAGGTTATAACCACGACGGGATACGAATCCGAATCTCCTAACTGCATCGTCAGCAATTAATGTCTTCCATAGTTGTTGTTGTTACACCACGTTTTGGCCACGTAAGCCTATGGGGGCTTTTGGGTAGGATTGAAACCGCTATCTTTAGAAAATTCTCACCTGGAACCGTAGAGATTCAAAGTCTCTATCCACTACGCCACAGCCAGAGGAATAGTCAAAGAATCGTGAAACAACTAAGAAAAATGAGGAATAAATATATTGAAAGGTTGTATAAAGTAGCGTAGAACGCACTTAAAAATAAATAAAAAAAGAAATTTATTTCTGTGTGAAGACGGAGTATTTTTAAATTCAAGAGCCGTGGCATGCGACCGTCTTAAACAGAATTTAATTGTATTTTTTGTGCAGAATCGTACGGTACCCAACTTTTAACTAAATTACAAATCTTACTTCGTGGTTACGAAAGCGAGAGAGAAAAAAATAGAAAGAGAATGTACATAATTTCTTATAAAATTTCAACAGATTGTTAAGGGATTTAGGGAAGCCATATCGGACATATTGATATGACATTCTCACCTCTTCCTAAATAACCTGGCACGCTTACGTGCGCTGACACTTCATGATGAAAACAACACCGTGTTAATTTTAAATTTCTTTCCTGAAAGACAATCGAATGACGGTAGAAGGCATTTTAACATTGTGTTGCATTATCAATTTGAAATTCAATGAATTGAAGCAGCTTATCTCAGTAGCTACAACCATTAAATCTGCCTCGCATACTGGAGGTAAACTACATGGATCATCAGGAGAGAATGCATAATGATTTCGATAACATCTCCACCAGTCGCTCTTTTCTCACTCATAATAATTATTAAACCAAACTATGTCTCATCACTCTACTTGAAACAAATATAAACTCTGATTGATTGAGATTGTCGGACTGACTTCCTCATCTTGGTTGTTATAGTCACAACGTTTCAGCCGTTTTGCCCTCCGGGCTTCATCAGGTGTTTTGTATCGAACTGGGGAACCGTTTGTTAGGAGTCTCAAACCCAACCCTTTATTATTATTACGGGTGTACCGTGTTCGTACTCCAGCTAGGCTCTGGGACATAGTTGCTGATTCTCTGTTTTGAATGCTATTTTTTCACTGCCTTCGTTCAGGATTGAATTCAGCACCTTTGGGTAACTGTAAACTTTGATACAACGTCTAGGACCACTCGGCCATATGTCATTAGGACAATTCTTAGTATGTTTTTGTCAATGTTAAACCTATGTTGTTATTCAAGGTTTTCTCTCTCTATCAGAGGTGTCCAAATTGCATTCAGCTCTATGCTTGGTTTGCTCAGTAGGTTGTTATGTCCGAGCATGTGAGCTGTTTAAGTTTTCTCACTTTCCAGTGGGTCTCTCTGTTTATTATTTTTACTTCATCCCATAGGGGGCGATGGTCCCCCCTCTCCATCCAGACATGGTTGGCTATACCCGATTTTTCCGTCTCCCCTTTAGTTACCGCTTTTCGGTGTTCTTCCACCCTTACTTTAAGGGGGCGGCACGTTTCACCCTTGTAAACCTTTCTGCAACTGCATGGGATGGAGTATATGCAGTTTTTGGTCATGTTGTGACAATAAGAACCAAGATGAGGAAGTCAGTCCGACAATCTCAATCAATGAAAACACCTCATCTCAAAAACATAGACAATTAATAAGCTCTGATATTCTCCTCAATTAATTAAACTATCTTTATGATATTAGTGAAGAAAGCGTTTTTTAATCACTTGATTAAAAAACATCCTTAATTTTCTAATACTGTTCTTGTATATTATTTTCATAAGGTTTCAACCGATATAAACTCCGACATTCTTCAGGTATGTCATGTTGAACCTTATAATGTTTAAGTTAAACTAAGGAATCCTTTGTTTATTATTCAATTTTCACCCCAAACAAGACACAGTGGCACTTTGATGTGGGAGGCTACTATCGGGACATAAGTTGCATGGATTTTGTGTAGAGACATAAGCAGCAAAATTTTTGTTCACTTACACTTGAACTTCTGCATGTCAGTACAGTTGTGAAAGTAGAATCTCGGAAGGGAGTTCAAAAGTTTAGCAGTTCTGGGGAAGAAACTATTGGAGTAGAAGGCTTTCTTACATCTAGGGATATCTACTGTGAAGAGGTGAGATTTGGCTGCTTGTCGGGTTTATCAGGGTATTCACGTCGAGGGGATACAAGTTCTTGTAGTTCGTCAGAGTATTGACCATTAAAGTACTTGTAGAACAGGCAGATGGATTCAGCATTTCATCAATGAGACAGAGGCTGAAGATGACAGTTCAGGACCTTTTTTTTACACAGTGGTCACCACTTATCAAGGCCCGGAAGCCACTCAGGGATAAGGGTTATTGCAAGTACATTACGTTAGTGTGGAGATTTGATGAAGTGTTTACTTAAGAGGGCGGTTCATTAGGAATTTGTTAACGTTGGACTTGAACACATCCAAGTTGTAGTCCGGTGGGAAGCAGGCAGACGGAACAGAGTTCCACAGGCGTGCAGTTCTAAGAAAGAAGCTTTGTTCATGGTATCCACGTTTTGATTTAGGCACAGATATAGAGTGGGGGAAATGTTTCACAGTGGATTCAGCTAGACGGGTGTTTTTCGTGAAAGATTGGCGAGGGGGACCAGAGACTGTAGTTCAGCCGAGCACCTGCCATGGAAATAACGGTAAAACAAGGACCTATTAGGTTGGCGACTCTCTTTTGAACCCTGTCCAGGTATGCATGCCTTAGTAGAAATTTAGAAATACGTATAACAGGCAGAGGGATACAACACTTCGTCGATGGGAAAAAAGGTTGAGGGTTAGATGACAGTTCAATACCAATCATGTTGGCGACTCTCTTTTAAACTCTGTTTAGGAGCGAGAGACTAGTGGCAGATGCACCAGCCCAAATGTAACAACAATACTCCATACATGGGTGAATGATGACCTTATAGAAGTACAGGATACATTCCGGCATAAGTACATTTCTAGCACGGTAGAGAGAGCCCACCTTCTTTGCAGCGACCCTGGCAATGCTCTCAATGTACTGTTCCAACTCATGTTCCCTGTTAACGTTAGGTCGAGGAGTTTAAAATAAGTGCGTTCAGGTAATGAGTCTTTGACCATTGCCATTTGTGGTAGAGTAAATTCTTGTAATTATTGAAGGAAACAAGCTTAGTTTTGGCAGCATTAAATGTGACCATCCATTTATGTCCCCATTCCACTGAGTGTTCCTGTTATTTTCTTAGGTATGTGTTCATTTGTTTTCTCCGCCTGTTATAGAGCGTGTTGTCATCAGCAAATATGCCCATCTTAGAAACAATTTTATCAGGAAGGTTATTTATAAATATTAGGAATAATAAAGGTCCAAGGGTAAGCCCCTGAGGTACCCATTCATTTATATCATATTGTTTAAATGTGCGACCACCGAGAACAACATGGATTCTTTTCTTTAGATTTAATTATGTCAAATATTCGCCCAGTGATACCATATGATCTGATTTTCCTGAGAAAACCCTCGTGCCATACCCTGTCAAAAGTCTTAGATATATCTAAGCCTACCGCTCTACTTTCTCCTGTTTTGTTCAGTGAATTCTATATACGTTCAGAGATTACAGTTCGAACATCTTCTGAGGAACAGGCCTGCCTGAATCCATATTGTTGGTTGGTCGGAAGTTTAGCAACTGTAAGGTGATGGACTAAAGCTTGGTTGGACTCAAATATTTTGGCAAAAAGTGGGAGGAGGCTAATGGGGCGATAATGTAATGGGTCAGTTCTTTCGCCAGAATTCTTGTAAACTGATATCAGAGAAGCAGTTTCCCAGCATTCAGGAAAACAAGAATCGTAAAGTCATTTGTTGTAAAGTCTGGAGAGAACTGGAGCAACCTCGGCTTAGAATTTTGTTAATAGAACAGTTGGGATGAGAACTGGTCCACATGCTTTTGGGGTGTCAAGTTTTTTTATGATATTATGCACCTGAGAAGGAGTGATTTTCAGATCATCTAGTGTGGCGTCTGTCCGCGAAGGAAAGCCAAGGCGGGGGTGGTTTTCTGGGTCCAATAGGGAGTTTGAGGAAACCCGACTGGAAATCATGTTAGCCTTTTCGGTTGCCGCGCTAGTAACCTCATTATTGTTTGACGGTGAAGGATTGGCGCTTCTTCATTATTAGAGCGAACATCGAAAATCGCAATATTGAATTTCATTTAAAACCAGTGATATCTATTAAGTTGTCATGCCGAAATTATTAACATATCCAAAAATTACTAAAGACAATAAAGTAAAAAAAAGAATTAATAAAAGTTTTTAGAATAAACATTTAAGTTATAGATAAATAAATAGCATGCAGTCAGAGGAAGTCCGTCTTGTTACAATTAATGACGGATATCACTAAACTATGTAATCGTCAAACTGCATGTTTAATATAACAATGCAACAATCTATGGCGACGATCAGACTTGCCTTGGTGTTGTGGGAAATGATATTAGTGACGTTCTCGACGTACGAACAAGGGAAGTAATCCAGCGGGTTTATGTTTCGGAGTGAGAGAAGTGTACAAAATCGTAGCACTTCTTCTGATGGCAAGCCTGGGTCTCTTTGGACGTGTGGGCCGGCGCTGAGTCCTGCTGCCACACCTAGTGTCTGCCTGTGGCTACCTGATTGCATCAGAGAATCACCACACTCTTCAGCACATCCAGGTGCAGTTTGGTGTTGACTTTTAAGCCGACTGCAAAGATGTGAGGTTGCATGATGTGGGGCTCATTTGAAACTACACCTAAGACTTTGGCCAGACAATTCATTGAGCTGTGCCCTCAAGCCTTGAACCATCCGGATTTGCATTTTGAGAGTTCTGGCAATGATCTTGTTGTCATAACTTGGATCTGTAGAGAGCATGAGTTGTGTAGCGGCGCATCTCCAATCTCGCTCGTTGAACATTGTGTCACTTTCCGACATGATAGAAGGCTCCTATTGCTCTTGTGATTTGTGCACAACTCGCCAACTAGGACAAAAAAAGAAAAGAACACTTTTTTATTAAACGGAAATGAAATCGTCGGGTTTTTCTAAGGCGACAATTTCATTATAGATACAATGGATAATAGAACGAATCCATGCATATTTATGTTTTGTCATTTATATCATCATCATCTTCAAATCTTCTATTTCGAGCCGCTAACTTATTTCTGTTCATTCTACATTTTTAGGGATCAATTAGATCCAATATATTACGACCGATTCATTCAGTTTAGTTTTACAGGTTTTCCATCATTTTTCTCCTTATTATTCCTTGTTAGGAAAAAATATTATTGTTTGCACGCAAAACAAAATCCAATACATTGTTTGCACAACGGATGCCTTAAACGGAGTGTTCATACAAACCTCTCGTCCGTCTTAACAATGGCTTATACACCAGAAGCACGTCCCGCCACTCATTTAGGACAACTACTATAAGATTTAGGAGATGCAGCGAGTGTTTATACGGATTATCGATGGCCACGGACTGTCATATAATTGGGCGACTGATTAAAAAAAATAAACAGTTGAGTCAACTTTAATATGATTGTTGGAATATTTTGTATCCATTTAATCGCATGCCATGTTAAGATACAAATAAGACACGGTTTTTCATTCTACATCTTTTCGTGATCGATTAGATCCGATATTTTACGACCGAACCATTCTGATTTGTTTTATGGTCTTTCCTACATCTTTTCTGATTCTTCCTCTTGTTTCCCGTTGAAAAAAGGACATTACTGTTTGCTTCCAAAAGCAAACGCAATACTCTGGTGGCAAACAGTAGACAACAGATATTTAAGGAAATCTCCGACGTTCGATAAAAATAAAAATTCTATCTCGATAAAGGCATATAATCAGAAATAAAACAGTGTCTTGAATGCACTTGTCTATTATCTATTATATAAAGAACAGATGTCTGTGTGTATGTATTTTTGTTTATATGCTCAGTTAAAAGTTCCAAACTACTAAAAAATTGATAATAAGATTAGTAATATTTTGATCAACAGAAAAAAAGTAGTCGTTCTCCGAGGGTCAACTAAACCGGGTTTTGTCAGGGGAGGGAAGTTTTCAGTGTTATTATGTACTGATTTTGAACCAAATTGTTGATAAATTCTACAAGAAATTCTGAACTATTCAGGAGAGTTGTTGGGTATGTGTACACACCTAGCTAGAGAGAAAAGGGATCCGGCGCGGACACAGCCGAGATTGAACTCACCACACGAGTTTGTAATGTAATTCAAATTCAAACCTGAATACTTAATTCTTCACCAGGGCTTTCAAAGGTATTTTTATCGTGACGATATCACTAGATTGGGTGCCTACTACGGCTTAAGAGAGTCTCATCTACTCCTGTGAGAAGGATAGATCGCGCCAGTTTCTCAACCTGGTATTTTACCCTGCGGTATATGGAAAGAGATGAGCAGAGAAGAAAGAGGGTTTTCAGAAAGAGAGAGGAAATGAGAGGGGAGAGAAGAAGAAAAAGAAGAAGAAGAAGATAGATAGATAGACAGATAGAGAGAGATAGAGAGAGATAGAGAGAGAGAAAGAGAGAGAGAGAAAGTTAGACGTATTAATAGAAAGATGTTACATATTTGCCCCGGGCAACGCTTGGTAGCCCCTTTTAAAATTATTCTAGGTTAGAAAAAGTATTCTCTTTTGCTTCAAAAACCAATTCGTGAACAGTACACAAGAAATACTTATGACAATGTCTGATCTCCATAAAATGTTCCCATGCCTTAGTAAACGCTTATAAATCAGAAATCAAACATTTTTTAAAACACCTGTTCATTATATACTAATATAATATAATGATCTCAATGTACCCTCTAAATACAGTCTCCATAGATAGTAACAGAGTACGCCCTATGAGAAATGGTTCTCTTAAAAAATTATCCTACCACTATTTAATAAATAAACTAAACAATTTTTCAAAGTACAAGAAGGTAATGATCTGTAGTTGTACGTTTCAGAACTCTACACAGTCAAATTTCAGTCCAACAGAAGAAAGGTCAATTAGCTTAAAAATAGTCGAAAAGTACACAACAAATATCTACGAAAATTTCCGACACTGTTAAAAATTTCTCATGCCTTAATAAATACTTATAAACCAGAAAAAAAACATTGTCTGGAATATGCTTCACTATAATAACCTAATGAGAATTTTTTTTTTAATTTATCCAAACATCAAAATAATGTAGCTTTATTTAATCCAATTATACAATAGGGTATTTATTTGCTCCCCCACCGAGCAAATTAGGCACAAGCCCGATTTTTGAAGTGAGGAGTGATGGGGAAATGATGACCAACTCCCCGGGGAGTAGGGGAGCTAGATAGTGACAATTGGTATGAAGAGTTGCCCCTACATTGAGCAAGGTCTTATATGTGGGATTGCTCCGACATATGGTCTGCCGGAACAGATGGTATTTATTTGCTTCCCCACCGAGCAAATTAGGCACAAGGCCAATTTTTATTGTGAGGAGTGAAGGGGAGGGGGAAGGGAAAAAGGGGACCAGCTCCCGAGAGGTGGGAAATGGGAGCTGGTTAAAGGTCAGGTATGTGGGGTTGCCCCCACATCTGGTCTTTGCTTGCAGTATCTGCCGGAACAGATGCTACACTTTGATCCCAGCCCGAAGGCCAAGAACAACTAATCTAATTATAAAATAGAGTGTTCTGATTTACACTGTAAATATTTTAAGGATATCCTATAAAACGTACCCAATGCTGCCCTTCATGTGCATATTTATTTTTTAAACATTCTCTAATAAATTAATATTCTGTACAATTTACTTATAGTTTGATACTTCTATGTAATTATATACACACACAAAAGTTTTCCTGGTATAATTATCATTGTTATTATTAGTTTATTATCATTGAAAGTGATGTAATGACCAAAGTTTTAAATTCTAATAATTTGCGTGTCGTTACGTTTCGCACGTCTTCATTTACACATAGTAAAAATGTTGATTACTATGGAATAATTACTTAATAAATTAAAGGGTGCCGAAAACGCAATAATTAACAAAGATTTTCTAATTATAATTAGATGAATAGGATTATATTTTTCAAACTTTGTTGTTGTTACTGATTTTATTTCCTTGTCTACATACAAAAGTAGAATTAGACAGGAGACAATTATTTAACGTGGAAAAAATCCAGCTGCGCCAAAAACGGATGAGTTTGAATTGGAGCAAAAATTTGAATTGCCTGTGTCTAAAAGGATTTATTCATTCACCGTCTAGTGACATAAAACTAAATGCGATCTCAGAACAGATACTACAATTTACTCCTAGACAAAAAGGTCAAGAAGTCAGCATATTGGCAGTAGTAATGATGATGATGATGATGATAATTTTAACATTTGTCATGAAAATGATGGACGAAACCGGCTTTAATCTCTCTAAATTACAAAAAAATAATGTTCTTGTTTTTATATTCATTGAGTTATTATTTTTTAATAATAAATAGGAAAAGTGACCAGTTCGAATTATTCAGTGATAAGAACTTGTTTTTTTATTAATCGTGTTTTCACACCTTTCTTTAATCGTTTCATCATCTAAGAAGGAAATTCATCTTAATTTATATGCTAAAGTAATATCACACTGATCAACTTTTATAAAGTAGTCGTTACGTCGCAAAGTAGACTAACAAATAAAACAAATAAATAGAAATCCTGGTCGCCATTTTTTTTCTTTCTCAACAAAAACATTTCTTATTGCCGTTATAATTGTTTCGACACCACTTAAAAGTCTCCCGTCAGCGTTCATTTTACCCTGTGTACACTTATCCCCTCCAACCTCACACCGGCCGTTGGTAGCCATTCCATTGCTTTCAATTTTACACGTCCATTGTCTTCAACGTCGACGTTGTTTCTGCCCCAAGCACGTGCTGCATTTTTTCTCCTCTTTTTCTCTTTTCTTCTCGTGCACACGTCCTAATTTACATATGTCCTTTTTTCGGCTGCTGCTGCTAACCTTTTCGCATGCCAGCCATACTTCGCTCAAATGTAGTTACACTTTTAAATATCTCGAAACGCACATGAATTATTTTTATTTTTCTTGATAAATAAAATCCGTAGTGATGAAACGATTCGAATGCTTTTCCCGATTCCGATACAATTACCGATTCTATGCTAAATCCCCGATTCTGATACAATTACCGATTCCGATTCTTATTCTTTATAAATCTCTAAATATTTAACTGTAAAGACGTTATTTTCCTAATTACTGTAAAAAATAATTAAAAAAAAAAACATGTTAAATGTGCACATATTTTCTCCATCGTAAAAACACACTTGCAGGAGGGGGTGATCTATAGATTTTAATTTTACTGGTCGTTTTAAATCAATAATTATTCATTGTTTTATTATTACTACCATCAGTGGAAGAGTTTGTTTAAAAAAAAATCAAGTAAAAAAATATTATTAAAAGAATCGCTTTGGGCATTGGAAAATATGCAAACATTTTCCCAATTCTGACACCGATTCCGATACCTCCGAAAGTCCCGATTTCTCCGATTCCCGATTCCGATGAATTTTTCCAACACTACAAATTCGATTATGTTCATGTACAGTAAGTTCACTAACATGGGAATATAAAAAGTAGTCGACCCGTGTCCCGGCGTTGCACGAACAATTCCATTATATTACTACTGATAATGATAATTATATTACTACCGATAATGATCATTATAAATGTACTACTACTGATAAAAATAATAAAAATAAAAATAAAAAATAGAAATACAAATATATATAATGTAAACAGTGTTAATAATACTGATAATACCAATAATCATAATACCATATATACTACTACTACTACCACTACTACTACTACTACTACTACTAATAATAATAATAATTAATTTTATAAATATTAATAATAATAATAATAATAATATTATTATTAATATTAATAAAATTAAACAATAGAAATACATATGCTAGTAACGAAAACATTAGAAATAATGATGATAATGCCAATTATTAAAATACCACCAATAATAATAAACTGACCTTAACAACAATAATAAGACTAATACCAGTAACAATAAAACAGAAATAGCTATTATAATAACAGTAATACAAATAGCAATAAAAACATGATAATAAGCATATATTTATAGCAATAATATTAATATGGGTAAATATAATACTAATGAAAACATTATTTTTACAAGAAATAATAATCTATATAATAAAAGAGTACATACAATTAACAGAAATAGTATTCATACAGCACATACAGCAATAATGGAAAAAAAGTAAAATATTTATTTGTGTAAATGAATAACAGGTACAGAAATGTATTGGCAAGTTAAAATGCAAAATGTTCTTTTCAACTTGCCGATGTTCTTTCTATTACGTTTGCACATGCGCAAACTCATTCATAGCTTTAAGTAGTTTACTTGTAAATATATCTTATCTATCTGTCGGTAGCTCAAACATTAGGGAACGTGGCTGGAGCGCTACATGTTTTGTATTCGATTCTAGCTGATGGTACCTACGTCACTCCTTTTAATGTTTTGAAATCAGTAATATCTATTAGGTACAATATAATATTCAATTGAAAATTGGCTAGGTAATAATAAATACGAAATCTGTACGTATTAAAATATTTTAAGCGTGTTTTACAATCAGTCGAGGCCGGGCGCCCCTCGCTAGTATAGCTAATAATAAGTGTGTAGTTTTCAGTAAACTCCAACAAAGTTGAATCAAGATTTTATTAAATTGAAATGAATGTAAAATCAATTGCCTCTTTATACGTAGAAATGCTCCAGTTATCTCAAAGTAAGTTATATTATTTGTTGATGTAACTTAAGTAAGCGCCGGGTTTCTATAGTTGGCACAGAACGCCACGAATAATTGTTGCGTTATTTTTACCTTATCCGCAATGAAGCAATTGAAAAGCTGCGAAAAGTCTGGTTTTGATTTTTTGGGCATCCGTACCTGTGACTATCTACTTCAAGCAGATGATCGAAAATCGTAGGAAAGAATTCGCTTACTGTTCTAAAGGTCAATGTCAAAAATGTATTTCTGTTCTATTTCCATGAATATTGTTAGAGGTAAGTAATCCCAGTAATATTTGTGCTCATATAGTTTTATAGCACTATATGTAGAAGTTACTTACCTGCGTGTCAAATTATATTTATCGTTAATTATAATCCGAACTTAAGTGTTGGTTAAAGCAGTTTCCAAATCTAAAGAGTTATTGTACGTAATGGTAATATGTATACTGGAGTGTTATGTTCGGTTTCAACTGTTATTCCGTTAGACCAAAATCCAGGAAAATTTTGCTAAGTTACTTTGTCTTATGTACAGGGTGGGACAGAAAACTTGTTCTTTTGTTTTAATTGGTATTTCAAATAAGCGTGATGCTCGATCCCACCCTGCATTATGTAGTATATGTTATTATTTAAGGAACGGGTTAATACTTGGTGCACTGTAGTCAAGTAAGACTATAAAGAAAATTAGGTCGTGATCTTGGATTTTGTGGAAGAACTTAATTGCATTCTAGCGAATCATTTTGTTACTACCTTTGTACGATTACGCATTAGGGAGAGTAAGTTTAGTAAGATTTAATGTAATAATTATTACTGGCTGGAAATATATGTATTGTTGTTGAGAAACATGCATTGTTATAACCTGTAAATGAGGAGCATTAAAGTTTCATGGAAAGGTTTTTATTGCTTTTCTATAAAGTCGAAATTTCAAAGGAAAAATCGAGATCATTTTATTAACTTAGATAATCCTTTTGTTGCTTTCCTCCAAATTACCACAATACCACAATACCAAATGAATATTATTACTTCTTTTCTGCAAGGAAAATTAAAGTCTTGATAAAATGCAAATTCTGCATTTTAAAAGGGGGCACAGGGAATATTTATAATTTTTTGAGTTTGTGTTACTAATTATTTAACTAATAAATAACATAAATATTTTAGTCGATTATAGAATGACTGTTGCTAAATATCATATCTATGTAATCATATGTCCTGATAACAGCTTAAGAAGTGTTAGGATCAATCTAAAAATAGAGCTAGTTCCTTTGGGCTAACAAGAGATTGATCGCCCTTGGATGTAGCAGGAAGGAGTAGGAGTTAAGCCATAGCACTTTGAAGACGAAACACAGACAGCTCACAACGAGATATTTACATCATTTTACATCCAGTGGCTCAATTATTATAATCTCATACGTAAGTTGTTGAATAAATTTGTTATATGAAATCTGACTAGGAATGTGGATCTGAGTGAGGAACCAACCCTTTAAAACCGATTAGTAGTTTATATAAATTGTAACAACCGGCAGCGTTTGCATTATGAACGGTATTTCTTTTACAGTATTGCTAAAATAGAAACTTGCATTCAATTAATCTGTTTGAGTATTAAATATTTTAAATATGTTTTTTTTTTTGTCTTGGCATTAAATAACCCAAGACGATGTAAGGAATCCAAGAATATCGTAATCTATTTCCGAATAAAATGTACCTGCTTCCTGGGAAATTATCGCAAAACCAATATTTGCGGTTTTGTATATGATTGTATGCTAAATCTTGTGCATGTTTTTAAAGATGTTTAGAAAGTATGAATCGCTCCCCTATTCACGTTACTCTTAAATTGATACTCATCAGGAGTATAAGTACCGATAAGATAAAATTTCTTCAGAAAAGAACATTGTCGAACAATATGAGGAGATGATGACGTCACTTTTTCGAGCTAGGAAAACAGAAGTTTTCTAATCAGTTCTCTCTGAGATATCCTACAAGGAAATCTTGGCTAAACAATGTAGAAATTAATAATCTAAGCTGAACGTTACGGAGGTCTCTGCCGTCCGCTTCTCTCATTTCTCAAACTAAGTTCAGACGGAAATAATTACTAGTTATTAGTTTCTCTCGCTATATGCGTAAATTCTGTTCTTTATTGAATCCTGAATAT
Source organism: Euprymna scolopes (assembly GCF_053919585.1). Classification (NCBI taxonomy): domain Eukaryota; kingdom Metazoa; phylum Mollusca; class Cephalopoda; order Sepiida; family Sepiolidae; genus Euprymna; species Euprymna scolopes. The sequence goes on along the minus strand of NC_136505.1, from coordinate 20,521,587 downwards.
CTCGGCAAAATCTCATTGTTTTTTTATGCATAGGTAGTTTGTTCTTTTTAGTTAAACAGAAAATCGCCCGCCACTCATGGAACGGAAATCATGAAACGACGGGAATAAAAAGCAACTATGAAAAAGAGACCCAGTACAAACATTCGCGCATTTATGTATAAAAATACTTTTATTTTAATGGGATCTTAATCGACGTAAAAGGCTGAAATCCTGAATCTGGGCTTAGTTATTCGTTCTGACCAAAGGAGGCAGAAACTCTCAAAGGCCTATCTGTGGATTAAAGTAAATTAATTTATGAACCTTTCATACACGGCACGCTTATACTTTCAACAAAAAATAGCGTGGCAAAGTTTGATCAACAAAGAAATAATAATCGGAACCGTATATTTCTGTTTACTAGTTCAATTATAAGCAAATGATGCAAACTAAACCGTGATAATTATAAAAAATTGACGGTCATGGATCAAACGTGCGTGATTCATCCAATGCATCCCATCAGGAATTAGATAACCAACTCATTCTTAACACGGTCGTTTATGAAATAATACCGTGTGGACGGGCATTAAACAGTAACCTCCCAGCCTATATGTTAATAAACTTCTATTCAATTAATTGGTTTTATATAATGGATATCTTCTAATAAGCTTCACATATCGACTTACAAACATACAAGCTATATCCTTATATAGCAAAAGGCTATATAAGGATAAGTATCGCACGTGAGGAAATATAAAAATATCTTTAAAAAAAATGAGCAATAAAAATTGAATTGGATACAGTATTTTGTGTGAGAAGAGAAACCAACAATTTATATAATTTAATCATTTTATTCTGGTTAAGTAATACGAAATAATATACGACTGACATGATAAATATATAGAAGGTGTCCTTCCTCTCTCATGCAAGAAAATTATGCATATCTTTTCAAAGCCACAATTTCCCATGTATGGAATATTGTTGCTACATCTAGTCTGGAACATCTGCCATTAGTCTTTCACCTTTATACAAGGTCATGAAAAGAGTATCAAATCTAAATGACCACACACTATCGATCAAAATCCAGCCTCTGTCCCATCGGTACAATATCGCATTGCTATGCCTGTTTTCCAAGAACTTTAACGGAATATGCTGTGATGATCTAACACCACTTCTAACCCCTTCGACGTAATCACTCTCGACTGATTTGACAAGTAACAAAATCCCACCATTTCACAGTTAAGATCCCTAGATGACGTAAAGAATGCTACTCTAATAGTTCCTCCTCTCAGACTAATAGACTTTGGAATTTCCTGCTCCTCTGACTGCATTAACCTGCAAATGTTTAAATGTTATGTGAGCACAAACATCGCTGCTCGACTCTTCTGAGCCAGCTGGTAGCCACGACCCCGACTAGTAGGTCCGTTAAGTTTCAAATGTCAATATACTTTTTTTGTGAGAAAATGAGTAAAAAAAAAAAAAAAAAAAAAAAAAAAAAAACATGACAAGTTTTTGCTTTAGCGAAAACATAACCGCGGAATGATCTTTGGCTAACAGCATTCACGTTTGCATCCGTCAAATCTGGAGCGATATGTCATGAAAAAATTGTTTTTGTTTTTGAATTTATGTCATAATGTTGACGTCATCTAAAGTTGGAAAACTGGAAGGAGAGGTTCAATGCATTTTATTTTATATATGCTGGCACCAGCCAAACGTTATGGGATAGTTATTGTCTTACCTGTTGGCAAATGAAATCATATTTCAAATTTTTGAATCACAACGAAATCCTATCTAACAATTTCTCAAAATAAATAAATCTACAGAAGTCAAGAGCGACCAGGAGTATGTGCTTAAAATGACTGCTGCACTATATATACAGTGGGGGCTATCATCTTTTGGGATTGTTTCGCTTACTTTTTGAATGCTGAGTATAAGTAAACATCATTTAGTCTTGGTTTGATTTGATTAAGCATTGAATCTCGGTATATTCGCTAGCAGTCTAACAATTTGTCATTAAGCATGTCATAGAAATAGAAAATGCTATTTCCAAACGTAAGCGTGTCAACCTAAAACGTTCTTTCAAATGTAAGTGCGTTACAATGGCCAATTAATATGTTTTAAACATAACTGTAACGGGCGACGAACGGACAGTTTCTCTCATATGAATGAGTGGACACATAAAATGGAATGCTTGTGTGTTTAGCAATCAACATGCTATTACAAACGTGATCATCACAAACTAGAGACAATTCCAGTTCAACTTAAGCAAATAAAATTTGTATTTCAAACTGAAACATGATAGATGAATGGACGAACGTATAGCCTGTTCTTGGAGATGAACGCATCTACAAAAAGATACGTCTAATGAATTACTATATATAAGTGAACCGTGGCAGAACAACTAAGTGATGGAAACGGCTTCCCTGTCGTACAGATTTGTGACGTGACCGAAGACTTACAGGACTAAATCTTTGAAGATAAGTAGGAAGTGTCGTTGCGCCATGAGAACCGATTATTTCATACCAGATGATTATCCAGATGGTGAATTCTCATCCGGGCAGCTGAAAACTTGTTGCATAGATAACCCGCAACAGTAACTCATTCCTGCTTCTTTTATCTGTTATCCTTGCCGTCTTCTTCTTTTTTTCATTCTTCTCTTCATCTTATTATTAATTAGCCTGGGTGTTTGGAGGTGTGTGTCGAGCAAAAAAAAGTGGTAGTAGGCAAGCAGGCTCGAACCTGTACCACGAAGGAGGAAAAAAAACGTGAAAAAAGTGACTCTTTGCTGTTGCGCCCATCGCTATCTGGAAGTGACATGTGTTTAAATTAAGGCTAATCAGTCGAAAAGAGAGGATGACTTTCGAAAATATCGGCGAAAATAGAAAAGTGCTCAGTTGAGGGTTTTTAGCCAATTTTTCGTTATTTGGCGTCCGAAGGGTCGGGCTTCAAAACGTTTCCGATCTCGTGAAAATCCGCGGCCTCTGTCGAAAGTTTCAGGCATAATACATACTTACATACTTGCATACATACATACATACATGCATATATTTAAACAGACAAGTGAGATTTATATTATAGCAGATGTTATTCCGTAGAAGTTCTAATATCGTTGTTATCAGTGATTGCTCACTAACAATAACAGGTTAGCCCAGATTTCCAGTAATGTACACCTGTTTTGATTAGTATTTCAAATGAGTTTGCGTTATCGAACACCATTAATTCCTCTATGGCAACTGCAATCATTCTTCGCTGCAGTTTTGTTGCAATAAACCTTATGTTTGCTATACTCTCCGTTCCTTTCTAGTGAAAATCTTGTTAGTGCTTACTCTCTTCGGTCTTCCTATCCTCCTTTACCATTTACAACTATTCTTGGTGGATCAGTCTAGGCTTCTGCTATCACGTTCTGTTTTGTTTTGAGGATTGACTTTAAGAATTTTTAGTAGTTTCAGTTACATTGGATCCAAGCAGTGGTGTTTTTTTCTGTTTTTTCTCTTTTTTTTATTTAATCTCTATTGCAATTTCTATGTGACAGGTTAGAGTTCGAAGTTTATGTGGATTTGTTTCTATATTTAGGGATTTTTCTTAAGATTTCAAATGTTTTCAGCATTGTTGTCTATAATATAGACGTAGTCTTTCCTCTGGTTCTAATCATCATCATCATCATCATCATCATCATCATCATCATCATCATCATCATCATCATCATCATCATTGTCATTATCATCATCCGTTTTCTACTTCTTCCTCCTCTTCCAAATCCTCACAAATCTTCCTCCTCTTCACAAATCCTCTCGTTCTCTTTCACGATCAAAAAAGGAAGAGGTAGATATTGGTTGGTTGGTTGGTTTTGTTTTACGGCATATCAACCGTTTTCAGGTTATTTAATACCGAATCCAGTCATTTGGAAGAACAATTTTTTAATAGACTATATTTGTTTTTTTTTTGTTCGTTTTTTTTTTCAAGACTGTTTTTAATTAACCCATAGTTGGGACCCTAACAGGTACTACCATTCCGGGTCAGATTGGACCTGGGAGCAATGGCAATTAAGGGGTGGCTCCACACTCCCCAAAGCCCGCAATCATCATCATCATCATCATCATCATCATCATCATCATCATCATCATCATCATCATCATCATCATCATCATGCGTCTTTCGTGAACAGAAAAGGAAGAAGATGTGATCAGCTTAATCTTCACTAATCACTTGCGACTTCTACTCTTTAATTTGTTGTCACGCAGTCCTAATTGTAAACGTTAAATGTCTAACGTAATCTTACGTTCTAATTACCGAGTTTAACCTCATTTTTAAACATCCATATCTAAATGTTTCTGCAGTAATTCCACTTTTAATTAAAAGTCAGTTCTTTACTTACTTAAAATGCACGCTTCCCGGTGCTTGTTACGTGTGAGTGACTGGTATTTGCGAAGAGGTTGGTTGATAATGGAACGAGACCAAATGGGAAAAATAAATACACGTAGATTGTTTACGTCAAACATACAAGTTTACAATCTATTTATCCTTCTCAAAAACCCGACAATCAAATCACACACACACACACACACACACACACACACACACACACACACAACATGCTTCTATCGTGTCTTGGACGATGCAAAGATATCTATTACAAATATATCTGATTTGTTTCACATTTTGATTCCCTCATCCCGGTAAAAAACATTCATCGCAATACCACCACCACTTCAACAAACTTTCTTTGTTTTTCTCTGTGTATCTAAACTTAACCAAAATTTCCACGAAGAGAGTACGTTTCAGGAACTTCCAATCTTTGGAACACATTATCACAAGATTGTTTCCTTACACGCTATAATATTACCATCTTTAAGTCTAATCTTAAAAAATATGCATTAAATACTTCAAGCAATGTTTATTCTATTCAACGTTTTCAATCCCCTCATAGTATTGTTCATCATCTTACTGATAATCTCATTAATCTTAATCCTTGAGTTGCTTTTGGCTTTGCTAAGCGGTGACTCATTTACTATATAGCATCTATCTTTAGAAATTTTCAAACATGAGACAATAATTTGAATATCGTATGTTTTAAATGTGGTTTGAATTTAAGACTTAGTGCAGAAATTTACCTAATAAAGTAAAATTACTGCGTGCGCGTCTGCCATCTTACAGAAAGACATACTCCAAATATAAACGTTTATGCACATGTATTATTCTTACAGGAAATAATTCTGACATGCCGAACGCAATTTCAAGGAAACTATGGATCCTTTTTAAACATTTTTCCCACGAAATAGAAATTTACTTATGACAAATCGAGGTAACAAATATCCTAATTACTCGATTGGAAAAAATCAGATTAATGATATTAAAAGTATATTTTCGATCCTACCCTTGGATCGCATATTTAATATAACTTGTAGGCCGCCCGGCGTTGCCCGCTCATAAAGTAGGCTTAAATTTTAATATATGCAGATTTCGTAGTGCTTATTATAGAGACAGTTCTATATTTATTATTATATTTTATCCAATATAAAGTAGTGAATTAAAAAGTTTTAAAAAATATGTCTTCACTGTCATGAGTTATCAGATTGACAAGAAATTTCTTGCGATTTTTAACTTTAAAATTTAGATGAATATATCTCGGATCAAACAAAAATGTTATTAATCGAAATAATCACCATCAGAATCAACACGTTATTACCAACGCAAAAAACAACTGTATTTATGCCAGTAACGTAAAAAAAAGTCTTGCGTTCTGGTGACTATGAAGTCTCTGAAGGCGTTGTTTATATCACTTAGATTTTTAAGCATTTTCCACGCAAAAAAGTTGTCGAGATGCTTGAAAAACTAGTAGTTGTCAGGAAAGAAGTTTGGAGATTATGGCGGATAAGGAGAGTTTCGTAACCCAATTAGGTCAACTTCTGTAGGTTTAGCAACGTACGGTCAGCATTGTCAGCAGTGGAGGAGAATTGGGCCTTTTGCGTTGATTAATGCCGGGTGTTGTCGAAGTTTCTGATACATGTCATCCATTTGTTGACAGTACTTCTCCGCCGTAATGGTTTCGCCTGCACTAAAAGAAAAACATGATTGTCGAGACAGGTCGCAGGCCACCAAACAGTCAGCATGTCCCTCTTTTGCCGTCGGCGTCTAACCACTGAGCTAAGCATCGCCGTTTGTCGTAAAGAACTCACTTTTAATCGAAAGTGGCAACCCAGTCGATAACACTTCTATAACGGCGTTTCTATTGGTTGCCATTCAATATCAACTTTTGTCTTTCCAATCCCGCTTAAGTGGTTAGAAATCGTCGTATACGTAACGTCTAATTCAGAAACAAGTTCTTGAACAAGTTTGTGTGGATTGGCTTCGACTAAGGATCGTAATTGATTGTTGCCAACATCTAATGAGCAGCCATTACCCTCATCATCTTTAAAACTCTTGTCGGCGCCACGAAATTTTTAAACCACCATTAAGTTGTTCGTTTAGTAGTGATTCCTGGGCCAAACGCTTCGTTGATCTCGCGAGCTGTTTCAGCAGCTTTTTTGCCTATCTTGAACTGGAATAAGAAAGGAGTCTGAATTTGCTTTTTTTCATCTTGTATTCAAGTTTCTTAAAAGAAGGCATATTTGTTTTAAAACGATTGTAATTTAAACGATTCTGCAAAGCGAATAACGCTCTTAAATCATATATAAAGCAAAGGTATTATAACAAAAGCTTATTTGGCAATAATTCCGCAAGAACTTTCTTCTAACCTACTAGATTCGAAACCAAAACATACAAGGCCTGTCTAAAAAGTATCTGACCTTAGGCTAGAATAAATATATCACATACCTGACGGGTTTTGGACCCTAATCCCCTTCAAAGTTTGTCCCTCGTGATTGTACTCACTTAGCCGACCGAGCCTTCCACTTCTGGAAGTCTTCTTTTGGTATTCATCTCTGCCGTCGCGTTCCGTATTGTCTCTTCTCTACTACTTTCAGTGGCGCCTTCAATTTTGGAAACAACCAGAAGTCGTTATAACTGGAGATGAGTCATGGGTGTACGGGTACGAACCAGAAATAAAAAGGCTGTGGTCGCAATGTAAACATCCCAAATTTCTAAGGCCGAAAAACCGCGACAGGAGCGAAGCAAAATCAAAGTGATGCTGCCTGTCATCTTTTATATCCGTGGAATTGTGCATCATGAATACACATCGGGAGGACAGAAAGTGACAAAGGAGTACTATCAAGATGTTCTCTATGACGCAGTTCGGTGCAAAAGACCAGACATGTGAACTGCGAAAATCTCGCAACTGCATGACGACAACGCCCTAGCACATTCATCCCATTTGATCCAACATTTATTTGCCAAACATGGAATTCAAGTCGTTTGCCAACCTTCCTACTCCCCAGACATGACTCCTTGCTACTTTTGACTTTTTCTAAAATTGAAGACGCAATTGAAAGGGTCCCATTTTTAGAATAGAGAAGGATAATGTAGAACGCGACGGCGAAGATGAACACAATTCCGAAAGAAGACTTCCAGAATTGTTTCTCAGCAGTAGAAGTATCGGTTGGCTGTGTGTGCAAGCACAAGGGGCCTACTTTGAAGTGTATTAGGGTCCAAACCTCGTCAGGTATGTAAAATGTTTGTCTAGCGTAAGGTCGGATACTTTTTAGACAGGCCTCGAATAGCCCTGGGTTAAGTTTAGATGCATATCCAAACTTGAAAAATAAACATAGTCAAACGTATAAATGTATATTTGCACATGCGTAAATGATACACGTTTTGTCGAATTACACCTGTCAAGTTCCAATTATTCAATATTGACCCCTTAGCATCTATCTTTTTGATTAAAAACAAAATCGAAATTGCTCTACATGTCCGAATCGACTACATATCAAACTTCATATTTGTAGACAAAAAACTGACGGAGTAGTTAGGTGGATACAGTTCAGCACACACACGGACATCGTCACGTACAGATAAAATGAAAGTTATGGCATAATCACGTTGACCCACCCCTTCCCGCTGGATCACTGAAGTTAAGCAACGTTGAACCTGGCCAGTACTAAATGGATCACCATTTGTGGATTTCAGGTGCTGTAAGTGTTCTCCGCTGATCTCAGCATTGTTTCTTGTCGTCTTGAACTTCACCTTGTCACTGGACTCAAGCAGTGCCGATTCAAGGGAGATGTAATTGGCAATTGCGTAACCCTTGCCCCACAATTACACGCGCAGTTGCGCCTACAAGAATTATACTTTGTCTTTCGAGACTAAACGGAGGCATCGACCGAAAATGAAAGATAACTGATTTCTGGATATTTTGTACCTCACGATTTCCTCCCTGGTTGTTTGTATCTCTCTCTCTCTCTCTCTCTCTCTCTCTCTCTCTCTCTCTTTCTCTCTCTCCATCTCTTGCTCACCTTTTCTCTCTATATATATATATCTCTAACTCCCTATATATAATAAAAAGAAACGTTTGTCTGTCTACCTGCCGTTGTACCTGTCTGCACCTTTACAGGGATTCAGAGTTTACATATACAATTCTCTTACAAAAGTGAGAGAATAGTACTGTACTCTGAAAGAAGCTAAAGATCATTTTCTCACATTTTACGAATTGAAATTCATCTCTGTATAAAGATTATTTTAATGGCATAAGCATATACCAGAATAGCTCAGTGGTACATGCATCAGTGTGACAATATCAAGGGTTTTGTCAAAGTAAACACTCGTTTAATACAGCTCCATATGATGGTATCCCACTTTCGAACCCAGAAAACCTTTGGTAACTCTGCTAGCGATATTATGCGTGTGGTGTTTCTGTCCATCTGTTAGGGAATACAATTGAACACGAAACTTTATGTCAATATACAACACAATTGAGCTCAAGTCAAACTTTACGAAAATTTCAATGATGTAATATTTTCTTTTTTTTTTCTTTTTTTGTTAGAATAATATTGTGGAATCTGCATCTGTGCCAGACATCCATAAACGGCAAAGACGACGATTTAGGTCATTACTTTACATTTATTACTCGGAAATTGAAAATTATAAAATAGTTTTTTTTTTAGGAAAAATGAAATGGTAATATCGAATTTATCGTCGGGATAATGAGCACTCATTTCTTTCCGAGCAACGCCGTATGTCTGCTAAAAAATAAATAAATAAACGAATAAAAATGCCAAAACTAAAATAATTTCTGATAATTTTAAAGTTGATTTTCTTTCTCATGACACCAGTAAACGATTAAGCCATGATGGATAGGATTTAAACGATCATTATAAAAGCACCTGATGTCCAGGCCGACTCAACTGATAATATCCGCCTCTTTATTCGTGCATTAGGCCATTTCAAAAGAAACAAAAATGGCCATTTTTCTGAAACCCTTTAGGCACTGGATTTCGTTCTTTTTCTATTGCAATTGACTTTATTAACAGTTATTGATAATATCACTCAAACTGTTTTCGCAGAACCTTCTTTCTCAGACTGGACAATTTGACGATCTTATCGAAATAAGCGTAATGGATGGCATAACCTATCCCCGTAAGAAAGCAGTAATCTATTACTATTTTGACACTGTGGGACTGTAGAGAAAATTGTAAAGATTGAGAAAATGCCTTACTTCAGAAACGCTCATATGTCTACGCATCTCGTAATGTTCAATTACTTGACAATAGTAAAACAACAATGGAGACGCGCAGATGATTTTAAGCCCAACGGTCACGCGAAAAAACACTAATTCTAGCCATTCCTATGCATACATTACGCATTGAGGCGTGAATCTTTTTTTTACTCGTGTTAAAACGGAAGGCCAAATAAGAAGAAAAAAGAAGAAACTACAAGGACAAAAACAACTTAAATATCAATAGATTTTAATCAATGCAAATTAAATAATGAAAAATGTATTTATTTGTATTTTTATGTCCCAAATTCACGCTAGGTTGATCAATAGAAAAAGGGGAAATTTGAGATTGTAAATTTTAAATTAAATTTTGTTTTATTTTGTTTAAATTTTATTGCGTTTGGCTTATTTAGTTCTTGGATACTGATACGCATATTATGGACAGATTCAGCAGTAAACTATTGTCAGATTTACAAAGGCAGGTGATTATTATTTGTGAAAGTGAAAATCCGATTTGGTAACTGTATTATTTTTTCAACAATCATAAACATCTGCTTGATAATGTTGCTGCAACTCTGAAACGAGATGGTCCTGCAGCAGCTAGTATTCCTTGAAAAGGATCGGATCGACTTAATCGAGTGTTGCTTCTATTAGAAATCAATTATCATTTGACATATTTCTTGCTCGTCTATAGATTTCTTGGTAAAATGCCATTTTGTTCCATATCATTTTACTCTATACTTTTCATTATATTGATGAGGATGAGTTCCTTTGTTGCTTCAGCTGCGTGAAGAGTGGGTAGAAAGTACAAGCATCCGTTCTTGACAATTAGCCCGACAGGTGAGGGACTAGGAACTGGTCCAGTACCTGTCAGACTGAGGTACGCCAGCTGTGTATTACCTAGGAGATCCATCCTCCCGGAACTTGCAACACGACTTTCGGATGGGGGGAGTTTATTGCTTTTGGCCTGAAGCACCTCTAACGAGGAATGTAGATGGGGATGTCCCTACTTTATGATATTGTCTCACATCAGGCTGAGATGGGCAGCATGTAGATATCTACTTTTTTGAAGAAAATAATGTTACATTGACCTGTAACTAAGAACGATACTTATATTAAATATTGATGAACGCTTTTCTGAGATTCAGATTAGACGGACGTAACGGTAGAAATAATTTTTGCTTTCAACAAGGTTGTGTAACAACCCATACTTCAAGACATTCGATTGGAATTTTGATCAAAAATGTTCCTTGGTGATTTGATCTCGTTGAGAGGTGAAATCGATAATCCTGCTAGGTAACCTGACTTGACTCAGGTGATCTTTTCTCTCAGAAAACTCGAATAATTTTGAACAATTAAAAGACGTTATTCGACAAGAATTTTTGGCCATTCAACACGAAATAATCTATCAATGTATTTGCATATAATTTTGTCATACCACATACTTTCCAGCAAACTCAGTATCAACTTATACAGTTGGATGGAGTCATTCGCTGACAACAACTGGCATTACCAAATAGTTATCCGTCTAAGTACCAACGAGATTCAAATTTGCTTAAGTACTTTAATCTAACGGTAACTGGTGTATCAACAAAATCTATCTGTGAGCGTGTCGACGTTTGATGAAGAATTTTGATGCATATGTGTTACATATTTGATATGCTCTCAAACTAGGCAAAAACAGTTTATATTACTCTGCATACTCAATGGTCGGCCATCTTCAATATCTAATTTTACATTGCAACATACACTGTATTTGATACAAATCGAGATCTAGAAACTCATAATATTTCTATTTATTTGCCCTCCTCCTCGAAAAGCAAGAAGTGGCACAACCCTGGAAGGAAAGACTCTCATGACTAGGTAACAAATAGTCAAGAATAGACCCGTACACATTAATCAGTAGGGATGATTCAGGCGATCGACAATAAACTAATCCTTCCTCAAAGAGATGGTATGCTGTATCAGAGGGTGCACCTCCTAGGACCAATCCCAATCACGTCAAACTGAGTGGCTAGGACAGATCCTCGACGAGTTTCGGATCGTGATTGTTTGACGATTTAGGCTCGCTAAAGTAAAATTACGAAAGTAAGGTTGAAATGTTTAGACATCATGGGAATCCATTGTCACGCCTACCTAAAAGCATTTAAAATATGCTCGGTTTAAATAAAATATATATTTATATTATTCAATTCAGAATAATTGACATAGAATTGTTTTCTTTTCATAAAAGTTATTTTTAACAATGTTTGCGTACGCATGTGTGTGATACATTTGTCAGGTATGGTTGGTACTCTTATAAAGGATGAAACAACGACGATTTTATATTGACTTTTTGTCGATTTGTTCAACTGCCGTTTGTCCAATCTGTATAACCACTTGTATCAATCAGAACTCTTAATTATATATTTCTTCACTGAAATCTAGACTTCAAATCAAACAACACCGAACATTTATCATTATTAACCAATTACTTACCTACACTCATTTGCTGATTTCGAAACATGCCACCTACAATTATTCTAAAAACTCGTTGCGCTATGGTATACTATATTTTTACAAAAGCGATGCCAACAGAGGCACAGGAACTGTCTTACGTGGTATATATTTCTTTGCTTACACTATGCAACCTGTTTGTTTTTAGATTTTTATCACGTAGTATAAATGTTCTTCAGCACTGTTTTGCATACTCACATATTTTGTTACATGGTATACGTTTCTCCAGGAAACGTCGGTTCACTACTGGTTTCTATCACTGAATTATCATAATTCTTCAGAGGATATCTATTAAGCCCATCTCTTATAGATTACAACGCACGCAAGTCACAATTGGTTAATACATTTTTGGAAAGTCAACGCTATTTCTATTCCTCAATGCGGGTTCTTGTTCGTTATCTCCCTTACACTACGCCTAGCAAATAATATCTACAGTCAACTGTGTATCAATTTTAGTTCCTAATAATAACAGCTTTTCCATTCAAGAAAGACACCAATTTTTAAGATGATTTATTAACTAGTTACGAAGATTTTAAGGATTTTATAATCAGATATATTGTATATTACAGTTGTAACATTTTACACTATGCATATATTAGTTTCCGTAAACGCGTATATTACATATGTTCGTTTTTGCTCGTGAACGATCACAGTATAGATCAATAAAATAGATACACGTGCTGTTCTCTTATTTTCTCAGTTGTCAATTCTCCTTATCGCCTTTCCATGTGTGAGCCGTGATTCTTTCGTAGTGATTGGCCGCCTCATCTGTTTAGCTAGGCGAACAAAACGACTCATGCATGAAACACAATGGAGACTGCTGAGTTCCCAAGCGTGGTATCTTTTTTTTTAAACTTCGGAATTGATAGACACAGACGGACAGAATGTTAAAGTAATATTCGCTTAGATTATCTCCACATTGTCGGACGCGTCTCGTCTGTGTCGCTTCTTGAGTGAGACTGACTAGACACTTTCTGTTCTCTTGCTCGGGTACGTGATATCTCTTTCCTCATATCGTTTGACAGATCCATTTCGAGCGCGTTTTGTCTAATGTGTTAACTATTTGCACAGCTTTAATCACGCCATCTGCCTAGGTACATTGTTATTTGTTTCCAGATTATCCTGACATGTAGTTATGTGACCCTCACCAAAATCCACACAATAGCAAAATCAATCGTCCCTTAGTGGTGTAGTATCTCAGTATATAACAAAGTTGTAAAAGTATAAGTAAAAAAAAGTAACTAATGTGTTGCTTTTCAAAAAATATATTTATTAACGGCTGTTAGAAGTTAAGTTCTAATCACGAATATAAAACAATTACGAACCGACATACGTGGATTTAATAAGTTCAGCCACTTAATATCTAAGGAAATCAAGTAGTTAGTAGTAATAGATCTGTTAGTTCTCAATCAATGAAAAAAGACGGATATTTCGAAGGGAGAAATTATTTGTTTTTAATCGATAATTGAAAAGATAATGGTATGTATATGAGTGTATGGACCAGTTACGAAGATTGTCGGGGAAAATAGTTATAAAATCGTAGGATTTTATTATAACGACCAAATCTGTCTCAGATGGCGTTCTAATGTTACATAAGATATTGGCTAATAATCTAGCCATAATAAATTTGTATGTGACATCAGTTCTTCTCAGGTACATGCTATTATAAAAAACCTAGACACCTCAAAAGCATGTGGACCAGATCTCATCCCGGCTGTGCTATTAAAAAAATGCTCTGCCGAGATTTCTCCAGTTCTGTCCAAACTTTACAATAAATGCCTTAATGAATCTTGTTTTCCCGACTGCTGGGAAACCGCCTCTGTGGTACCAGTCTTCAAGAATTCTGGTGAAAGAACTGACCCACTAAATTATCGCCCCATTAGCCTCCTCCCACTTTTCGCCAAAATATTTGAGTCCTTAGTTAATCAAGCCTAACAGCTGCTAAACTCCTGACTGACAAACAATATGGATTCAGGCAAGCCTGTTCAACAGCAGCTATCTTAACTGTAGTTTCTGAACGTATATACCGTTCATTGGATAAAACAGGGGAGGATAGAGCGGTGGCCCTTGATATATCTAAGGCTTTTGACAGGGTATGACACGATGGTCTTCTAAGGAAAATTAGATCATATGGAATTACTGGAAGAATTCATAATGTAATTAAATCCTTCTTAAGTAATAGAAAAATCAAAGTTGTCCTCGACGGTCGTACATCCTAATCAATATGACATAAATGCGGGAGTACCTCAGGGGTCTATCCTTGGACCGCTATTATTCCTGATATTCATAAATGATCTCCCTGATAAAATTGTTTCGGAGATGGGTATATTTGCCGATGACACCACTCTCTATAACAGATATGAGGGGAAAACAAATGAACACATATCCAAGGAAATGGCAGAAACACTAGAGGATGACCTCCAATCAGTAGTGGAATGGGGACAAAAATGGTTGGTCACATTCAATGCTGCTAAGACTAAGCTTGTTTCCTTCAATAACTACAAGAAACCTTCTCTACCACCAATAGCAATGGCCAAGAAGACATTGCCTGAATGTACTTCTTTTAAACTCCTCGGCCTAACGTTTACAGGGAATATGAACTGGAATAGATACATTGAGAGCATTGCCAAGGCTGCTGCAAGGAAGGTTGACTCCCTCTACCGTGCTAGAAAACTACTTACGCCTGCCAGTATCCTATACCTCTATAAGGCAACCATTCGCCCATGTATGGAGTACTGTTGTCACATCTGGGCTGGTGCATCTGCTGCTTGTCTCTCGCTCCTGGACAGGGTTCAAAAGAGAGTCGCCAACCTGATAGGTCCTGAACTGTCATCTAGGCTTCAGCCTCTGTCCCATCGACGAGATGTTGCATACCTCTGCCTGTTCTACAAATACTTTAATGGCGAATGCTCTGACGAACTGCAAACACTTGTACCTCCCTGACGTAACTACCCCCGACAAATCCGACAAGATACTAAGTCTCATCCCTTTACAGTAGATATCCCTAGGTGCAAGAAAGCCTTTTACTCCAATAGTTTCTTCCCCAGAACTGCGGGTTTTTGGAACTCCCTTCCGGGATTCTGCTTTCCCAACTGCAATGATATGCAGAAGTTCAAGTGTAATGTTAACAAACATCTTTCTACTCATCTCCCTTCATAATGACCCCGCTAATTAAGTCCCTAATAGTAGTCCCCTGCTTCAAAGTGGCACTATGCCTTGTTTGGGGTGAAAATTGAATTAAAAAAAAAAAAAAGTTGTTGCAAAGCTACGGTATTTTGGTCCAGAGGGGAATTCCTGCAATCAAAATATTATATAGTAAATGATCATATATATTATTATATTTATTATTATTATATTGATTATTATATTTAATATTATCATTATATCTATTTTTATATTTATTATTATATTTATCATATTATTAATATTACATATATTATTTATTATTATATTTATTATTATATTTTTATTAGTTGTAGTATATTTATTATTTTATTACTTAAATGTTGGTTGTTTTGGTTTTAGCGATATGTTTTGAATGAATTCAATTATTTACGAAAGCGCATTTTTACCTACATGGGAGCTGGGAATAATTTTCTCTTTAACCAATTTGGTAACCCCACATGGGTAGCGGTATATATATTATTTTTAAAATGTAATGTCAGTGGATAATTACATTTTAAAAATATTATTTTATTACTATATTTTTTTTATATTTATTATTATTATATTTTATAATTATATTATAGTTATTATATCTATTATTATATTTTTATTATTATATTTATTATTATATTTTTATTATTATATTTATTATTATATTATAGTTATTATATTTATTATTATATTTTTATTATTATATTTATTATTACATTTATTATCATTATTATTATCATTATTATTATCATTATTATTATCATTATTATTATTATTATTATTATCGATTACTGAAAATATGAAGATTATTCCATTCTTTGTCTTGCGTTTTAAAATAAATTTGCATACGTGATTATTGTAACAAGTTACATACACATGCGTTTACTTTTTAGAAACATTTCCAAATTTTCAGCTTTACCGAATGAATGTTATATTTGTCCGATTTTCTTTTTTTTAAGAATCACACTTAAGGATTTCACTTTTATTTTCATATAACCATAACTACGATTAGGATCTCCGCTATTTTCGTAAAAATGTCCACCAACTATGGTCAAACAGCTCCACTGACTTGTGGACGCCTTGGGAAAGGCAAAAGCTAAAGGAGTAAACTTGGAACAAAAAAACTATTTTGAAGTCCCGATCAGCAAATGGTGAAATACTGCAACACCTTAAAGCCAATCCTGCAGGCGCGCTGGTTCCAAACGTATTGGCTTATCTTTACGTCGGACTTTGTCTGCTACACCGAAAATTGGCAAATCTAGATCTTCTTATCACCTGTCCAGGCCTGCATCTGGAGAGGCAACTTCAGCTTAGACTGTATAATAACAGCAAAAGGCGCAGTGCACCAAACTAGGCGTAGAACGTCATTGTCTTACGAAACAGAATATTGCCATCATCATCATTTTCGAATTAAAAGATGTACTGCAAACCTGCTTTTTTTTTCTAAAAAGAAGAAGGACAGAATGGAAATTCCTTGAGGAGTCCACAATCAAAAATCAAAAACTGTAAACATTATCAGAGGATAAAATAATATGAAAATTATTAATAAAATTTGATTAGAAAAGAGGTGGAGTCATGTGTGTTATTCTCATGATAAGATGAAATATTACAAGCGTCGAGGACTCCATTTTACTCAGCCACCGAATCCATATCATTTAGACTTCGGACTTAGTGTTGGTATCAGCAAAGTAAAACCGCACATAATTTGATAAAAGAGACAGTTCAAAAATATTCAGTCGAAAGTACATTTCAAAGCCTTTGTACATAAATGCAAGATAGTAACTTTTCCTCCAAAAAATTATTTTCATACAAAAAAAGAACCGTTGAATTCTCATTTATTTTTCGTGCTCTAAGATGAATTTGCTTCCTCAGTGATACTCCTATAATAATCAGTCACATATGATTTCTTACTTTATCTTATGCAAGGTGATAAGCGTGGTAATTTGACAGAAATCGACCCTTTGATATCTACGATCTTAATTAGATCAGCAACCTCTTTGCAAACAGGGGCTAAGTAATAAACCTTAGCCCAAAATTAGTGACGACAGGAGGAGTATGGGTACATTTAAACTAATTAAACATATTATCACCGAAAGTTTACGGACCATAATCTCATCTAATCACTTCAGAGAATTGAAGCCGTTAATCCAACTATTAACTTGCAAACGTTTACAATAGCTGAGTTCTTCTTGATGGGTGTTTCTACATAATTCGGCGAACATGGCCGTTTCGTACATACGAGTGAAACCCAATTTAATGTTCCGATTTTAATGCAATATGTCGTTTGTGGCAAGCAACATTTTAATCAGAAAACCTTTTTACAACGCACATGCTGTTTAGAAAAGCACTTTATCCATTATCCAAGGTAAATAAACTACGATGTTATCCAATATCTTCGTAAACCGAACGCTAGCAAAAGTGTATCGCTCTGCTTGCTATTAAGTCTCATACGCAAACTCTCAATTACATTTATCTCGCTGGTGGCGTTTCAAAACCAACTCTCGCAATTACAAGTCGTAAATCAAAGTCGTAGATACTTTGAATGTCCTCGAACGATCAGAGTTATAATGATATCGATTTAAAATCGTATTTCAAGCATGCGTCCATCACCATGAATCTCTTTGACTTACAAAACAAACCCACTAGCAACTTCACAAAACGCTTTTATCTAGATAATAAAAATTAATGTACATGTGTCAGGCCCCACTCGTCGTATAAATTAGAGGAAAGTGGAAGGGAGGAATTAGAAAGTAAAAAAATTAATACGCTGAGAAACGACTGCTGCTGTTGCTTAAAGCAAACCTTGATATCGGCCGACAATTCAGAATCCGGGTTTAAACATATCGATACGAAGTGACTGCAATAAGTTTCCAGAATTTTTTAGTATGTGCACTATCGTAGTATACACATGAAACTCTAGTCCTCTTTGAAGTAATCTCCTCCAGCTGCAATGCACTTGTTCTACAGCAATTTCTGGAAAGCCTAAAAAGTCCGTTTGAGTGAGCGTTTCAATAACCCTCGTCACAGCCTCTTTCATCTCAACTGTCTCATAAGGACAGCCTCTAAGGTTTTCCTTAAGTTTAGGGAATAACCAAGTGTCACGGGAAGCAGGAAGCAAGGTCTGGACTATACGGAGGAGGAGGAACTTAAGCCCAGTCTCTTAATGTCCATCTTTGTAGAATAGTATGTGACAAGGATGGAATACCCGTGGGAGAAACCCCGTTCAAATTTTCACCATCTTTATTTCCTCGCGAATAATCGTGTGTACAGTTCTCACACTGCGCACGTATTGTCTTTATAACCGCACGGCGATCCATATACATGAAATTCTGTATTTAGCCAATCTAGTGTTCTGACTTAATTACTCTCTCCACATCTATTATCATACCTTGCAGAACCCCTGCCTTCCTTTAATCTCTTATGCCACTCACAAACTGATACCCGACCCATGCAAGATAATCCAAAAACTATCTGAATCATTGCATATGTTTGTGTCATTTTTTCCAAGTTTAAAACAAAATCTTCTAAAGTGTCACCATCACGTTTTAGTGTGGTGTACTCTAATTTCTTCTCTTGCTGTTTATTTGAACCTTAAATCATAAAAAATAGTCATCTCATAAGATGTATAGCAATTATATACTGAATTTTCAAGAGTCCACGACAATTTAAAATGCATGTACAAAATTAGCTTGGAAACCTATTGAAGCCTCCTCGTATATTCAGATTCAGGTTCTTCTCGGAAAACTTAATATTTCTTTTTTTTTTTCAATTCCTTATTGATAAGTTTCTTACATTAAATATTTCCCTGTCATTTTCTTAACACAATATGTTCTACATTCATTTTCAACCAACCTATCTTCTGTGTGTCTCATTTGTTGCCACGAAGTTTCTTTTTACCTTCTCAATTTGAAGTTTTTTTTTTTTAATTGACATAAACACTCGGGTGCTTCAATTAAAAGTCAAATATGGACAGGTAAAATTATAGAGGAATAAAAAGCAAAAAAAATGAGGTATAGTTTGTTTAAACGGTTGCATTCAATTCAGCTTAAATTTGCGCTTTTTGAAAAAAATTACAAGTGCGAACTTTCTTTTTGGCACCACTGTATATTTCGCTGCATAGGATTCATTAGTAAACTAATTAACTAATCATTATAAATTTTAGAACACAACTGATAACTTTGTTTATATCTTTATTTCTGAATAGTGTTTTTTGTTCACGTTTATGACAGTGACAAAATAATTTATATATTAAATTTATTTGCTTTTATTTTACTGTTTGTGTGTTTTCTAGATTCGTAATCGCTCATTGCCTTTAAAATTTAGACTTGATTTTTATACTAACATGAATAACCGGTTTTGCCAGTGTGGACATGAAGTTCAGTTTGGACACAGTTGCTAACTCCATCGTTACCCCACAACAATTAAAAAAAAAATGAACGGATTACACGAAAATGTAATCACACGGAAAAAGACGTACGTGAAAGCCTCCTTACCAGATATTTTAGTAGAAAAGGATACGAAGATAAGGAACTATTCTCCGGATATTCAGCACTTTTTGGTGACTATATACCAGTAAGCGGACGTCTTTAATGCTTCCTTAATCTAGAAAGATTTATTTTGTTATGGTCTGTTGAAACGAAAACAAACTGAAAATAATTCAGCTTAAAAGATAACAAATTAGAATTTATTTTAACCCAAATAACCGTCATAAAAATTATTAGTTATGACTTAATATGTTATTAAAAGAAAAGAAATTAGCAGTCACGATGTAAAAAAAAAAAAATTATTTACGTGACCATCGAAATAAGAAAAATGTTTTGTTTAAATTTAATTCACCGCCGATAAATAATATAAAGTTTAAAAATCTTTAAACCCTGTTTAAATCTAAAAGAAAAAATGCACAAAAAAAGTAAATGATAGAAAGTTTGTTTTTGGTTTATCGTCTTTGAATTGGGATTTTTGTTTCTTCTAAATAAAAACTTAACCTTAAGTTTACTTAAACCGCTGAGGAAAAATCGAAATTAAGAAATTGTTTTTTTTTGTTTTAATATAATTATCCGGCAAAATAACATAACAACCCTGTTTAAATGCCAAAAGAAAGCCCGCCGTTACGTGTACGCGAATGTCAAAACTAAAGCTTACAAGGTAACCTCCTAATCCACTGGCCCACAACACTGATTGCGAAATAACGTTGGAAATTCTTTTATTTAAACTAATTCCAAAGATAATGCTTGACGCATGCGCAATTTTTGAAGTCGTTTAGAAAGAGACAATGTCTCACCAGCTATATTTACCAGACCTTTCGACCACCGTTTATCACTTTTTCAAGCATATTGACAACTTCCTGCACGAAAAATGCTTCAAACGCCGGGATGATGCCGAATCGGCCATCAATGACTTGATCGCTTCCAGGACTTCGAATTTCTATGCTAATGGGATGAACAAAGCTCTCGTTAGTTAAAATGTGTGGATGTTAATAGTTCTTATTTCGATTAATAAAGTTTATTATGAAAGGAGTTATGATCTTTTGAAGTTGAACGTCAAAAACGATATTATTTTTGCACCAACATAATATATGTGCGGCTTAATATGAGTTGTATTTAGTTTATTTAAAGAAACAAAGAGAGTGTTCAAGTCATTTATGAAATTTCCCCCACTCTTTATCTCTTTATCTGTGCCTAAATCAAAACATGGATTCCGTGAACAAAGCTTCTCTCTTAGAACTGCACGCCTGTGGAACTCTGTTCCGTGTGCCTGCTTCCCACCTGACTACAACTTGGATGTCTTCAAGTCCAACGTTAACAAATTCCTAATGAACCACCCTCTTAAGTAAACACTTCATTAAATCTCCACACTAACGTACTGTACTCGAAACCACATTATTAGAACATTCGTAGGCATTTATGCAGACGGGTGCACACTCTGTAGCAGCACTTCAAAGGTCGACAATGACTAATACCTTTCTAATTTTCTCTCTTCTGATATTGAGTAGGTGGTGTAATGGGGAAAAATGTGCTGGGTAATTTTAATGCATTTAAAACCAAGTTTTTTTTTCTATTATAATCACACTGACCCCATCTAGCCCCAATTGAAATGAATGGTTTTCCTTTTAAAGAAACACTATCTCTTGACGGGCTTCTAGGACTAACCTTCATTCCTGATCTGAAATGGAACACATGCATCAAATCTGTTGCCAATATCGCTGGAAAATGGTTGGATCATTCTTTCGCTCCAGTAGATCTCTTACTGTCGATGCATTTCTCCATCTATATATAAAAGTTCACATTTCTCCTATTTCTGATGCCGAAATTAATATATATATATATATATATATATATATATATATATATATATATATATATATATATATAGAAAATGCTAAGTTTAGTTATTAATGTATATATATATATATATATATATATATAGTTTGGTGGTTAAATTTTTAATTCTGAAAAAAAAACAACAACATATAGACACATATATTCGATTTAAGAATTTATTGTTTGACAAAAGGAATATATAGAAGGGGTTATAGTTAATTTCCTTAATCCATGGATTTTCAATAATGGCTCATTTGGCTAGAATCACGTTGAAAGTATTACTTCAAGTAATATCTATCCGGATTTTTCATCTGAATTCAATCAGTGTCTTATCTCGCTTATATATATATATATATATATATATATATATATATATATATATATATATATATATGTGTGTGTGTGTGTGTGTGTGTGTGTGTGTGTGTGTAGGGTGTCGAAAAGTCAATGAAGGGTTTTGAACTTAAATAGATTCACTAGTTTTGATGAGATATTTCTGTAATTGTAACACAATCTAAGACATTGGGTAATTTAAAAACAAATGTAAAATTAAAACAATCTTTATTTTTGGAAAATAGTATCTTTTAAATGGTGCCCATCTTCAGCTTCGCACATTTGTGCTTTTTCCAAAACATTATTCATGACAGATTGCAGAATCTCTGGATTACGATTGTACCCCCTTATTTCGTTCCGTGAGCTAGCTGACCGAAACGTCAACCTCAAAACTCTGCAAGAATTAAAGGAAAACACCAGGAACGAAGTAAGGGAGTTAAATCGCAATCCAGAGATTCTGCAATCTGTCATGAATAATGTTTTGGAAAGAGCACAAGTATGCGAAGCTGGAAAGACATTATGTTTTATAAATAAATAAATTTGAATTTTGAATGTTTTATAAAATTTGCATATGAGTTTGCCAGATTGTGTAAAAATTACAGAAATATATCATCAAAAGGAAGAATCTATTTAAGTTTAAAACTCTTCAGGTACTTTTGGGACATCCTGTATATAAATATATATTCCATTTTTCTACAATCGATACTGTATATCAAATATAAAATAATGGTAATATAAATGAATAAAATTCCTGTTTCTTTTTCATCACTCCTATGTCGCAATCGAAACTTATTTACTTATTTTAAAGCTTAAGTACCTGTGTAACATGGCGTGGCTTTTAATTTAACTATATCGCTACAGTTCAAACATCTCACGACCCCCAAGTCATCTAATCCAGTTGTAAAGGAACAAACACACAAATATAAATAAATCCGACGCGGCATTTAAAAAAAATGCAAATGAAATGTATTTATTTGTGGTTCTTTTAAAGCAACACATTTCATTGTTTTTTCAAAGGATCTTCGCACACACATATGCTTTTCTTAAAAGTTACCTAGCGTTTTCCCGGCCTTGACTTCCACACATCCATCTTGCCCGGTCCGCACTTTGCTTGTCCATGCCGACTACGTGGAGTATTTTTCTTCTCTTTTTCTTGTGAGGTAAACTCTCTCAAACTGGTTAATTTGCATACGTTTTTTAACGGCTGCTGCTGCTAATATTTCTTTCGGCTCCCGCTGATATTTTCACACACGTCCACACGCGCTCTGTTACACCTGTGAAACAAACCAAGAAGCGCAACACTACGACGATGATATAGAGTCTAGACATTGGTAGAAAGTGCGATACCTATTAGGTTAGAAATTATTTTTTGCACTCTCTCCAATAACTTCTGTAATCAATCATCTTCGAACGTGTATCGAAGAATCTGATTGACACTAAAAACAACAAATTTTGTTCAGATTATATTATGTTGATATTTTAATATTGTAGTTATGTTTATCACTTCGTATCTAAATGTACTAATGAATTGGTCATCGGTTTTCCATAACACGTTATTTTCTGAAGTTATGGCATTAATTATTATAAAAGCATTTGAAATAATTTTATTACACGTTATCAACTGCCTCGTTTAATTTCTATTCCTATCACATTTGATATTCCATTAACACGTTTCTATTAAAAGCGTCAGTTTGATCGAAACGACAACAAAGAAAGCTAAATTATACAGATTAACTCAGCAAATAATTCTTCAACTCCAACAATACACACACACGATTATGAAGTACATGGAAAGCGGGTATACTGAAATGGGTAATGGCGACACTGGCTTTGGCTTTCAAATTCTGTTCATTCAATAGAATAAACGAAACACTTATTCAGCTTCAACGTGGTGATTCTGGTGAGTCCCTGGATATTGTATGAATCCGAAGAGTCTATTGTTTGTATCCCGATATTTTCTATTGTTATAATTCTTAATAGAAAAACATCGGAGGGACAACAGGAAGGTTGCCAACATCGTTAGTGAAAGTGCTTTTTTTTGTCTTTATAGAAAGACATTGGAAGGACAGCAGGAAGGTTTCCAACATCCTTAGTGAAAACGCTTTTTTGTGTCTTTATAGAAAGACATCGGAGGGACAACAGGAAGGTTGCCAACATCGTTAGTGAAAGTGTTTTTGTGTCTTTATAGAAAGACATTAGAGGGTCAGCAGGAAGGTTGCCAACATCCTTAGTGAAAGTGTTTTTGTGTCTTTATAGAAAGACATTGGAGGGACAGAATGAAAGTTGCCAACATCCTTAGTGAATTTATTTTTTGTCTTTATAGAAATATATTGGAGGGGCAGCAGGACGTTTTCAACATCCTTAGTACAAATATTTCTTGTGTAATGGACTGTATTCGAAGTTGGAAAACTCATCTCGTCAGTTTGTTGCATTGATCACCTGACCATCATTAACCGCCGAATAAAAACAAGCCAAATATGGTAACGTTTTGTTCGACTATCGATTTCATTTGTAAAAAAAAAAACAAATTAAAAAGCGGCTAATTGAAAAAAATATGACGTCAAAAAGGAAAATAATAAGTTGTTTTTTGAAAATTAAATTCAAATATACTTGTAAAAATTTCCACCGATGCCAAGGTTTAAGAGAATCTTCACATGAAACTGGATGATGTCATAAAATATGGCGGTTTTTGAAAAAAAATCATTGGACGTAATCCAATTTAAAATAAATATATTTCATGCACGTAAAAATATTTAAATATTTAAATATTTAAAAATTGATAAATAAACACGTCCCGCTAATAAAAACGGGCGACGCATTTATATGCAAAATCAAAGGGCAGATAACTCCCTCATTGCTTATATAAGCATGATTAAATAGAAAAAAAACAGTCTTTCAACTATTTAATATCTCTAAAAATAACAATAACAGATTTTCTATTTTTATTGTTGTCATACAGAGTGTCTCAAAAGAAGCCTTGATTCCAGTAAAGCAACTGGCCCTGACGGCATCCCAATTATAGTGTTAAAAAAGCTTCAACCAGAACTTGCTCCCATACTTACAAAACTGTTTAAGCGTTGCCTTAAGGAGAAGTGCTTTCCAACACCCTGGAAAACCTCATCAGTATGCCCTGTATTTAAGAATTCAGGTGATAAGTCATCTCCCTCTCAGTACAGACCAATAAGCCTCCTGTGTATTATGAGTAAGTTGCTGGAATCCATATTAAATAGAGAAATAGTAAACCACCTCAGCAGAAACAATCTTCTTGGTGACACACAATATGGTTTCCGTTCTGCAAGATCTACCGCAGATGTGCTAACGGTTATATCTCACAGGATTAGTGAATCTTTTGACAAAGGCTTCCTTTCTAGGGCAATTTCTCTTGACATATCGAAAGCCTTCGACAAGGTATGGCATAAAGGCCTACTTCACAAGATTTCCAGCTACGGTATAACTGGAAATGTTTTCTCAATCATTAAATCATTTCTCTCCGATAGGCTCATAAGAGTAGTGGTCGATGGACAAAAATCAGAGGCCTGCAGTATTAATGCTGGAGTCCCTCAAGGGTCAATCCTTGGCCAAACTCTCTTCCTGATCTACATCAATGATCTCCCTAAACACATACTTAAATCATTCGTTGACATCTATGCTGATGACACGACCATCTATGGCAACACATCAAAGGCTGTAAATGACAAAGTTCTCTCTGATTCTCTCTCCTCTGATCTCGAGCGCGGGGTTCAGTGGGGGAAGTCGTGGCTGGTTACCTTTAATGCATCTAAAACCAAACTCCTATCTTTACATCATCAAAGCTCTGATCCGCATCTGGCATCAATTGAAATGGATGGCTCTCGTCTGGGCGAAGCCCCGTGTTTTGACAAGCTTGTGGGTTCGACCTTTACTCCTGATCTGAAATGGAACACGTACATCAAGTCTGTTGCCAAGGTCGCTGGAAACATGGTGGGATCCTTCTACCGCTCCAGAAGATATCTCACTACTAATGCAATTCTCTATCTATATAAAAGCTAAGAACGTCCAAGGATAGAATACTGCTGCCATATCTGGGCAGGGGCTGCTAAAAACAGCCTCTGCTGCCTTGATAGAGTACAAAATAGACTTCGTGGCTTAGTGGGGGATGCCCTTTTCTCTACCCTGCAACCTCTTTCCCACAGAAGAGACGTTGCGCGCCTATCCTTGTTTTATCGTGATTTCCATGGCAGCTGCTCGTCTGAACTCCAATCTCTGCCCCCCTCGCCAATCTTTCACGAAAAATTCCCGTCTAGCTGAATCCACTATGAAAAATTTCCCCACACTTTATCCGTGCCTAAATCAAAACGTGGATTCCATGAACAAAACTTCTTTCTTATAACTGCACGCCTGTGGAACTGTTCCGTCTGCCTGCTTCCTACCTGACTACAACTTGGATGTCTTCAAGTCCAACGTTAACAAATTCCTAATGAACCACCCCTTAAGTAAACACTTCATCAAGTCTCCACACTAACGTACTATACTTGCAATAACTTTTATCCCTGAGTGGCTTCCGGGCCTTGATAAGCCACCGTATAAAAAAAGCTGCCGGTTAAAGAAAAATCATTACTTTCTTAATTTTTTTTATATTTTTCTTTTATTTTTTCAGATCATCTAGAGTAACACTTCCAAGGTTATCCTGAGTCGTTATACTACCAAGGAGCGGATATTTATCGTAGAGTCGTATTTTTGGTTGAATGATTCAATATCAGAAACTCAAAAAGAATTTTGACGAAACTTCAACACAAGAAATTCCCCTACTCCCAATGCAAGCAAAGCTATGGTGGCTCGATTTCATGAGCAAAAGTCTGTATGTGACCTCCCTAAATTTGGTAGACCCCGTACGGAAAGAAGCGATGAGAAATGTTAGAGATTAGCAGAGACTGTGGCCGAGGATTCATCCACATCAGTCAGAAGAAGAGCAAGTCAAATTGGGGTCTCTCGATCATCTCTTCAGGGAATGCTTCATGAAGAGGGAAAGTTTCAATATGAAATTCAATTGGTGCAAGAGCTTCAGCCAAACGATCCGGGAAAAAGGGCTGGAATACGCCATGCAATTCCAAGATTTGGCCAGTGAGGATCCAAACTTTCTCCAAAACCTCATTATGTCCGATGAGGCGCATTTTCATCTGAATGGGTTTATAAATAAGCAACATTGCAGGATTTGGGGATCATAAAATCCTCACACAACAGCACAACGGCAATTACACCATCAAAAATGTGCAGTATGGTTTGGAGTAACGGCGGGTGAAGTAATCGGAATTGGTAGACATTTGAGTAACATCATTTTTCATAACTAAAATTAGAACTTGTGTAAAATATACCCTAAATTAAGTTGTGCAAATAAAATTAGAATAAGTAGATTATTATATCTTGTTATATCTCTAAGCATCACGGAGAGGCTCATCTACCTACATATGAAAATTGGTAAGTATAACTTAAATATTGAGGAAGTGAATCAAATTTTAAATCCGTCAGCTTCTTTTGGGACATACTGTATATAATTTTACTCCCGCTCTCTTTTGTTTTAATGACCCACACCGTCCCGATTATTCGACTACTGTTATTATCCAGTATTTATTAACAGCATTCCTCGTTTGTTTCATTACTTTTTATTAATAACTTACTGCTTATCATGTTCTCAAGCTACTCGGAGATAATAGTGTTGTTGTATTTTTTAAATTAGTAATGTCAATGATTTCCAATTGACGATCCGCAAAGTTAAGAATCGAATAACACTAACGAGTTACTTATTCCCTGTTTTTTTTATTTTAATTATTTTTAGGCTGCAACAATTTATATCGGCGAGAAACAGTCCGCCGATGACACTTACCGACACAAATTTGGAATAGGGAGGACAGCAACCGTCGGGGTGTGGATTTGCTTAAAGAAAGCCAAAGGTGACTGGATGACTTTACTTTATCATGTGTCATCTCTATAATTGTATCTAAAATAATGTGAACTATATTTTTTCAGCAATTGCAAGACTATGAAAGTCATCTGTATCATCTCTCTATGAAATAAGGTATCAAATACTTAGATGTTGACACTAAGGAAACGCATTAACTCTAATGATATTTTAATCGGTCTTATTGACCTTCGATTCTGAATTCGTATTAATTCTTGGCAAAAGTTCACTAAGCGAACTAAACTAAATAACCAACAAACGGATAAACTATAGGGTTGGTTTTTAATCGCCTACTCGATTCTATGCAAATGTTGTTATATCCAATCAACATGGGTGGACAGCCAACAGACACTATTAAGTCAGTCGAGGAAGCAGTTGCAGATTTCTTGGTTGAACGACATCTGCCAATTTCAACTCCAATTTGACACATCTCACAATTTCGACCTCTCTTTGACACATCTGCCAATGTCGACCTCTCTTTAACACATCTGCCAATGTCGACCTCTCTTTGACACATCTGCCAATTTCGACCTCTCTTTAACATATCTGCCAATGTCGACCTCTCTTTAACACATCTGCCAATGTCGACCTCTCTTTAACACATCTGTCAGTGTCTACCTCTCTTTAACACATCTGCCAATGTCGACCTCTCTTTGACACATCTGCCAATGTCGACCTCTCTTTGACACATCTGCCAATTTCAACTCCTATTTGACACATCTCACAATTTCGACCTCCCTTTGACACATCTGCCAATGTCGATCTCTCTTCTACACATTTGCCAATTTTGACTCCTCTTTGACACATCTGCTAATTTTGACCCCTCGTTGACTCATCTACCAATTTCGACCCCTCTTTGACACATCTGCAAATTTTGGTCCCTCTTTGATAGATCTGTCAGTTTTGACCTGTCTTTGAAAAATCGGCGAATGTCGAACTCGGTTTGACACATCTGCCAAATTCGACCTTTCTTTGACATAACTGCTAATTTTGACCTCTCCTTACCACATCTGCGAATTTCCCCCTCTTTGGTACATCTATCAATGATAATAAATGCCAAATTGTAAACTTTTGTCAAGTAGTTTGAGAGTCTATACTTTTTTAAATTTTGATATATATAAACAGAAGTTGTATAAATAAATCTACTTGCTATCATGCATTTTCTGGCTCAAGGAAATCCATAAGTAATTTATTGCTATTCTTCAGTGTATTTTCACAATTCTACATCTACCGACAAACAGACAGACATTCTCAATCATGATATAGAGTTTACACACACACGCGCACGAGCACACACACACACATTTCTGCTATTCAATAGCACGTGTTTAGATCCTGTTGTTTTGCAACGTGATATATATCATTCGTTCTTTTCGATTTCGATTTTTGCTTCGTTCAATCATTGCATTGTAATTCAATAAATTTCTTTTGAATGTGTTCACTGCTTTTTAGAGATCACAGCCAAAATGCTCGAGTATTTATTGCTCCACTTCAAATGAAAATAAATTTGAAAATCGTTCATTCCTTTTTGATTTCATTGGTAATAAATTTAAAAAGCTTCATCGGAAGAATTACTTCCCTGTGAAGTGTACAATAATGTTCAATTTTCACACTGGTTAACTAGTTCGAAAAAAAAAGCAAAAGAAGCTAACACCTCCATTTTGGATTTTTATCAAGTTCAGATATAACTTTAGTTTTATATATGTATACGCTGTTCTACGCAAACTTCAATCGTCTTCGATTGTTTACTCTGTTTTTGTATTGAAGTTGTTCAATCAATTATCATCTACTCACTAATAGATCTTACACGACATGATACGGCATTATGACGTTCACACATCAGTTCTCATCAAATCACGTCATTAAGCAACGCCCAGCTTGGTCGGAATCATATGGGTTACTATTTGGGTTTACCAGGCGCTGTACGTAGGAAGACGTCGACACATCCCTGCAAGAACTGCAAAAACTTAACACTGTCATCTCCCTAACCAGGATGTACAAGCAACTGAAAACCGCTTGTGGATTTAATATTCCCTTTACACTTCTTCCATTCAAGGAAATCGGTTCCACTCGCCTAGGGTCAATGCTGCTAGAATATATGAGGTAATTAGTCTCTGATATTAGCCACGATGTTCCGACTGGGATGAAAGAATTGTTTTCGGTCCTAAAACATGGAAAACACCGGACGATCTATTATTTGGAGGGGATTAGGGCATATTATCCATTTTCTTGTTTCTTGTTGTGCCTGAAATATATATATATGAATCCTTTGAAGCAAAAAATGCCCTCATTTCACAGCATAAATTTTTAGCAAGTATATGTCTTTGTCTTGCTTCTAGTTCATAGACTGATTATACGACTTCAGATGATAATTTTACATTTGTGAATGTGCAGGCAAATTTGGTATCTCCTGCTTTCTGCCACTTGTCAATAATTCCCAAAGTTCATCATCAGATAATCCTTCAATAAATTCTGGCTCTGAAACTCCACTTTGCGAAAGGTCTATCAAATGTGTCCAATGTGAAGCGTCAACATTTATTCCCGAAAATTTTTTTAAAAGGTTTTTACATTGGCTCCCCACTCCTGAAGTATTATAGGGAAATCAATTTATTTAATTGACTTGAACAAATGAACACAAGTTTTATTTTTCTCATAATGAAATTAAAATACTAATTTATAATGAACGTACAAATCGATGTATACAGTGAATTTTAGATACATGTTTACTTTCCTAATGGCTAAAATTGTATTGCTCTCCCGTCCAGTTCATTTGATTTTAACATTAAGAACAAAATATTCTCTGGCCAAAGAGCAAAATTTATTAGTTTTTAATGCAATTCCTAACATTTTCAAAGGCTACTTTTTTATCTGATCCATCATTTAAAAATTATATAATTGCTCGTTATTGAATTTAATTTTAACTCAGCTAACTGCATATACCTCGGCAATAAATCTAACCAGGTTGTACATCTTGTTGTTTAGTTCTGAGGAATAAATTTTTCTGACCCATAAACACATTAATCTGATGGCCAAAGTAAGCCATCTTCAGGGTCCGATCTATATTTAGGATCTATTTTATTTCTTAAAATATCTACAGCATACTCTAAAAGTAGCCATTGGTCTCTAGTGAGATCACTGTTTTCTGTTAAACTAGATAGAACACTATTTAAAGGGTTCTTTATTGATAAAAAGCCAAATTGGGGTAAATTATCGTAATTGTTGCCACATCATTTTTCGAATGCTAGTGAATGGCTTCGTGCAGTTCAATAAATGGATTTAAATAACGCTTTAAAGGAACCTAATCCTGGTATAGAGAACAATCAATGATATGTATTTTCCTATTTAGTTTATTCTTTAAAGATGTAACCAGTCCTTATTTTCATCAAATATTTGTGCTTGTGTTATCTAAAAGAACAACCTTTAGCGTATCTATACTGTTATACTGTTGTAAAACATTGATAACTTCTTTATTAGAACTACACGCCTATGGAATTGTCTTCCGTGTTCCCGGTTTCTAGCTGATTACAATATGGTTGCCTTCAAGTCTAACGTAAACAAGTTGTTGATAAGCCGTTCCATATAGTTAACGAATTCACCAAATTTCCATTACTATATTGTCCAATTTCCACTGTACACTCTTTAACCCTTATCCTCGAGTGGCCTTCAGACCTTGATAAATGGTGATGCCCATGTAAAAAAAATAACTTCATCTACTAGAACAGCACTAGTTGCTGCAACAGTAGGTAGCAATCTATGTATACGATGCTCTCCCCTACTACCACAACTCATCTCTTCGTGAATGTCAAATGTTGTTCTTGACTCTTAGTTTTTCTTCGATTTTTGTATCCATTTTCATCCACAATTTCCTTGTGAATAAAATATCATGTTTTCCATCAACACCAATGCTAACAAGATTTTTTATTTTTTCGATTATGCTTTCGATAGGAATTTATTTGGTTCTTTCTCTTTTCCTGTCGATTTTGGATTTATCCAAGAAAATATTCTTTAAATCAATATGTGGTTTTAGAAGACCAATAGACTGCAGATCTACCAAAAAAGTATTTGCAAGACTAAATTTGGTGCAACATCACCCCTGATTAGTTGAATTTCATAGCGACGATTTTTTATCAGGCTGTAAAGACTCAGAATCTTGCTCTGGCTCCAAACTTTTATTAGTTTCATAGCAAATTTCTGATTGTAGGAAAATGATACTTTGGTCATGGGATATTTAAGCAACAGTGGATGAATCTATTTTTAAATAAACATAAAAACTGCAAGAGCATTTTATTCTCATTAGTGTAGATAAAATACAAATATAAAAATTCATTAAAGTCAAAATATGTATGATATCGACGTTGAAAGAATTTAAACAAGAGAAAGATATAAAAAATAAACTTATTTTCTGTTTGAAAGGACAGATACAGACTATGTGCTTGGTCTAACAGTTTTCCTTTCTGCATTTAAAATGTCTGTCGCCACAACTTGCAATTGGCAATTAACACAAATAAGATGAAATGTAGATTAATCTATCAAGTTTTTTTTACTAGAACCTTTTTTGGCAACTGTAGATTATGATTTCTATTTATTGCTTAACTTTTTAAAGCACGTGCTCTGCTATTTATGCACCGTCCACAATTCAGTTAATAGGAGCAAACGTGGATTAGCTGTCTTTTAAATACCTATAATATCATTTGCCATATATTATGAAAAAGCAAATGTATTTAAAGATGCGTGAAAATTCTCCATATAATAGAAATATTTAATAACTTGACGGAAAGTATGGTTCTGTTGTATTTAATGGGTCCCGGAAATTTTTTTGCGGCAGAAACGTGTGTAGAAATAGTTCGTTTCTGACCCAACTTTAATTTAACTTGAAAATTCTATTAAAAAAATTTCGCGGTACCATAAATGCATGCCATGCCATTTTTTAATAGTGTTTTCAAATTTTCAGATATCTATTTTTTATAAATTGTTAGGTGAAAGTACAGAATAGTTATACTCAACCTCCCCTCTTCATGTTGAAAATGGGTTTCTAAATAATAACGTTATTATTTCAGTAGGATATCATAAGTGCATAAGTACCGAAAAAATCCTGGTTTTACTCACCTAACAAGATAAAAATACAAGTAAAACAAGTCGCGCACAAATAGTTTTAAAAGAAAAATAAAGTCTTTAAAAATAAGAGATTATTAAATATCACAGATATATGAAGATATTCCGGTCATTTCCTTTATTTAAGTTTGCTAAGACATAACATTAAAAAAAATACTTATTTTTATATTTGTAGTCAACCCCGGTTAAAACACGTGTATAAAATATAAACAAAACCGACAAGGCGTCGGTGTAGATGAAAAAATTACTGAGTAAAAAGAAGCTCCGATTTAGTAGTTGTTCAATTAATTTTAAATTGGCAGGACCTGTTTATCGGCGTTGTTTGGTTGACGCAGCCTTCCCCACTCTCGTAAAACATTTAATTACTGTTGTTGGGAGTGGCCAACCCCCAACCCTCCCATGTTAAGAACAGCTTTCGGAATAAATAACCTCAACCGTCTCATGTTAAGAACCGCTTTTAATATAGACGCCCTCAATCATCGAACAGTACTTGTCTGCCAAATTTAAATGAGATTCTCATAATCAACATAGTCGAAAACCTATAAAATTCGTTATGTTAAAGAAATATGTGAGAGTGAAGCTAATGTAAAAAATTTACACACAAAAACAAGTTATTGTCTTCTGTATAGAGCGACGCTAATCGGTGAATCTTGTTCATCTAATCTTGTTGTGTTTTTAGAGACGCTAATCGGTTAATATGTTTCACTTTGTTTTTTGTTTTTCAGCACGATGGTATTGTAGAAGTGGATTCCGGAATATGTGAAGAGTCAGGTATCAGCCAATCAAAATGGGCGTAAATTGAAAAAGGAAAATTTATTATTTTTGAATCGTGAAATGGAAAGATTAGGTTATATGAATGTATGTAATAATTAGTTAATGGCAGTGCAAGCACAATATAGTAGGAAAATATAGAACTTGACTAGTAGCAGTATGAGCTGTAAATATTGAGAGAGGAAAGTAGGAATTTCTTCCTTTTTAGATGTGGCGATTGTGATGGTGTTGAACATTGGCTATAATGTATCATTTTATTAGCGCGACTAAATTTGGCAGAAATAGTAGTCGTAAGATACATAAGATAGTGGATGCCAGAGTAGATGTATTGAATTTTGTGTGTGGCATCTGTTGTTGCAAAAATACGTTACTATGATCCAGAGGGAAATTTCTGCAATCAAAATATTATATATCCAGATGCAATATTTTTCAGTTTCCTTTTTTATAGAGGCTCATTTAGGCTTCTGATAACAATATATATCACACGAACAATTTATTGATTATATTTTCTGCATATTTTTTCTTCAAAAACAGCGTTAATATTTAATATCATATATATTTTTCTTCAACACCAGCATAAAGTCATCATATTGAATTATTTCAGTGTTTAAGTTATTATTATTTGGTTATTTAAAAACTTTTTCTGCATAGACATAGTCGTAATTCAAAAAGTCAACCTACCATAATGTACATGCACTCATGTAATCTATTTAAATTTATATACATTTGTATATCTTAACTTACCCTTTTGTATATATATATATATATATATATATATATATATATATATATATACACATATTAAAAATTGACTTGAGTGATAGATATTTTTCGCTGTTTTTACTTTTGAAAAGACCACGTATGACGAACTAAATCTCGAGCATTTAGGTCTTCGTCTTCCATTTTTAAATCATATCGTTACATGTTAGATTTTATCATATATATATATATATATATATATATATATATATATATATATGTGTGTGTGTGTGTGTGTGTGTGTGTAAATGTTTATATCTTTTCTGTATTTATTTTCTACGTGTTGACATGTAGGAATACAAAAAGTCTTTTGAAAAAAAAAAACAATATATATATATATATATATATATATATATATATATATATATATATATTAGTTTCCCGGGATTGAATGATTATTGATAAATGTTTTTCACTCAAATATTCGTATTGTCATAGAAATAAGTGAAATCGCCGATTTTCCAATCTAATTGAGAAGAAGCTTCACATTCTTTCTGCATTGACTTATTCCAGAATACATTGTTGTCTACATTACACTGTAGAGAGTCTATCGTTAGATTTTAAAACTTATTTTTATATATAATAGCTGGAATTAAAGTTTAAATGCAAAAGTCAAGTATCATACTCACTTTTCCTCTAAACAGAAACATTAATTTCGACCGTGCATCTGTTATATCAAAAAACCTACTGTTGATTTTATATGCGTGGCTTTGCAGTTTGTACGGTGGTAATGGCTTTTATTTTAGTTTAAACTAATAACAGAGGCGTGTTCGAAATAGATTTTTTCTGTTTAAAGAAAAAACTACTGTTGATTTTATGTATCGAGCCTTTCGGATTGTGTTTTAATAAATTTTCTCAAATGCACTGGTGATGTTAGACTGTGGTCAAAATCGCCTGTTCCGTTCTTCATCAGATTATTTCGGTTATCGTCTATCTATACTTATCAAAGACATTCTGATACAAAACCTATCTAAGAACACTCTCATATACATAAAGTATGTTCGTGTAAAATTTCATAAAATCGGCCCAGCTGTTAGCGAGTACATAAAGAACGAACTCACACATATGCATCTCCAACAATAGAAACACCAATAGCTACATTGAACACACGACTAACACGTTGTTTAACGCTACACCTTTCAAGCTCGATTTGCCAACACCTAAAATAACATGGCTGCCAACATTCCCAATCTAGAAAAATCCTTGTTGTAAACACGAAAGTAATTTATATGGATCAAAACGTAAAAGGATTACAAATACTGGAAGCAATGTATATAAAAGCTAAACAGCCAAAAATTAACTTTTAGAAAATAGTAATAACATTTTAAAGTGCCTGGGTACGCAATCAATATATATATATATATATATATATATATATATATATATATATATTATATATATATTATATATATACATATATATATACATATATATATATATATAATTTGTCTTTACATAAGCAGTAGTTTGTTTCTGCACAGTCATGAGCATGTTTCCGTCTACTAGTATTTACTAACTAGAGACCTCTTCCGGAAACAGCCCTTCTTAAATTAATTAAGTAAATAAAAAAACTGTAACTTCCACACAATTTCGTAAATCACACTTTTAAACCATTGCACATTTATTTTAGACACGTTATTAACACGTTAAAGAAACATCATTCACATCCAGATTTTAAACGAAACAGTAATCAAAAACTGCCTGAAAATGACTGAGGAAAATCAGTTAAAAGTACTTGCAAAAAAAAACAGATGGACGAAAACGACTATGGTACCTTTTCACATTAATTCGATCGACATATTAGAACGACCATACGGAAAATGGAGAAATTACAAAAAAGACGATTAAGTAGAAGCACTCCATGTGTCTGTGTGTGTGTTTGTGTATGTGTGTGTGTATGTGTGTGTGTGTGTGTGTGTGTGTGTGTAAATCTTTGCCGTTTACTTATCCCATGTACAAATACATCGTGGCCGTAAGATTCCACAAAAGGCCAGAATTCTTTTTTTTAACCAGTCAGTCGATTTTTTCTTGACCATAAATATGTCTTTTAGAAGCTTAAACTTTTCTGTGACAAAAGACATATTTTCTCCTGTTTTTTCTATAGCATGTTCGGAAGAAATATTTGTTAATTCCTCGGATTTCTTTTGCAAACCCATGCCGCCTGAACTGACAATAGCCTCAGGTTCGTTTTCAGTTTCCCTTTGTCTGTGCAGACCACTTAATGGAAAACATGTCGTCTTTACCTGGTCAGTTCTTTGAAGCAATGAAGTTGGACTTTGACAATGCAGGGGTTCTTCATTTGCCTTATGACTCCACTGTCCTATTGATGAACAGTTAATTGCTTCCATAGCAAAACGTGGCATATTACTATTCACTTGCCGTATAGTTTTAAGTGAGTTATCACAATTATTATCTGTCAGCAAAATAGGGGTTAATCTAGAAAAAAGAATACTGCCATTGACGTCATTCGTTGGGTTTGATGTTGTTCGTTTGTTTGATAAATGGGACGTTTCATCAATAGAATAAATTGGAATAATTTCATTTATTTGATCAACAATGACTTCATTGTCTCTGTAATAATTCAACAACGAAATAGAAGTATCGCTAAAAACATAAGGTAAGTCAGTCTCATTGTTGTAATCTCTTCCTGTTACGTAGAACACACTGTCCGAAAAGGAACACCTTGGCAACTCTTCATACATTATGCTCTCAGGAGATTGTGAACTCGAAAAATTATCCCCATGAAAAGGAATGTTATAATACCCATCATCTGGTTGCTGCGTATCTCCCGATCCCCAAAACAGGGATTCCCGGGCATGGTTCGGCAGATAATGAGCAATGTCAATATTGAGATCATTTTTCCCTGCAGATTGTAAATTCGTCGGGTGGATCACACTTTCAGACTTAAACCGTCTTGGCCGGGCTGGATCGAATTGTTTTCGAAAACAGGGTGACGATTGAGACATTATGAGACCTTTTTACGTGATTTAAAAACGATTTTTTCAATCTAAATCGCAATTACACATAATACAAAAAGTTGTGATCACATAAGATGTACGAAATTTTGTCCATGGAGTTAATCGTGACTGGATTGAATTGCGTCTGGTTTTAAATCAGTGAAGCGAAAATTCTGTTACATTGATTCTATTCTAGTGAATCATGTTTTTATTCAAAGCATGAACAATTTAATCAATGCAATTTATTACGTAAGAATAGTCATGACGTGACACATGAATAAAAGTACCTCTTTTGTTCGCTTTCAAAAGGTCATTATCACCTTTAACTTACAGCCGCTTTATCAAGAATATACCGACTATTTTGACGATGAACTTCTCATAAACTACCAGTGGCCGTATCATTGGACGTCAAAATAATAAATTTCTAATCCTTAAGGAAAATATCGATTGATCGGTACCTCCATTCAGTCTACAGATACAAGGGATACCCCATGTAAGTTTTTTTTTACACAATAATCACCACTTATCAAGGCCCGGAAGCCACTCAGGGATAAGGGTTATTGCAAGTACATTACGTTAGTGTGGAGATTTGATGAAGTATTTACTTAAGGGGGCAGTTCATTGGGAATTTGTTAACATTGGACTTGAAGACATCCAAGTTGTTGTCCGGTGGGAAGCAGGCAGACGGAACAGAGTTCCACAGGCGTGCAGTTCTAAGAAAGAAGCTTTGTTCATGGAATCCGCGTTTTGATTTAGGCACAGATATAGAGTGGGGGAAATTTTTCAGTGGATTAAGCTAGAGGGGTTTTTTTCGTGAAAGATTGGCGAGGGGGGACCAGAGATTGGAGTTCAGATGACCACCTGCCATGGAAATAACAATAAAACAAGGATAGGCTCGCAACGTCTCTTCTGTGGGAGAGAAGTTGCAGGGTAGAGAAAAGGGCATCCCCCACTAAGCCACGAAGTCTACTTTGTACTCTGTCAAGGCAGGATAGGCTGTTTTTAGCAGCTCCTGGCCAGATATGGCAACAGTATTCCATCCTTGGACGTACTTGGCTTTTATATAGATAGAGAATTGCATCAGTAGTGAGATAACTATAGCTGCGTATGTAATTATAGGGCAATGGTTGAGCAATCCCTAACTAAACATCTCCTGAATTGGCACTGCTTAAGTTCAGTGGCAAAGAGAGTCCAGGGCGACTGGAAACAATGCCAAGATAAGCAGAGAGCACACACAGTACCTGGAATTCCGAAATGGTCAACCATTTAAGTACTGATCAAGCTCAACGCTGCTTAATTTCCGAAATGGAAACCTATATGTTGAGCTGATTATGCCCTAAGCATACTGACATACACACACAAAACACACACACGCATACATTATATATAATGTATGCGTGTGTGTGTTTTGTGTATGTGTGCCAGTATGTTTAGGGCATAATCAGCTCAACATATAGGTTTCCATTTCGAAAATTAAGCAGCGTTGAGCTTGATCAGTAATTAAATATTGACCATATATATATATATATATATATATATATATATATATATATATATATATATATATATAAATGAAAATTCGGAAGCAAATTAATCCAGCTAAAACATTACGACAAAGAACACAAAAATCTTTAATTCCCTCCCTAATTAATTGATTCTAAGTAAATAGTTAATAAATAAATGACTTTATTGAAGTAACAACAATATATAAAGTAATAAAATATATATAAAGTTACAAAAATATATAAAGTATTGAAGCTACAAAAATATATAAAGTATTGAAGTAACAAAGACTATATAAAATAACAAAATACACATAAAGTTACAAAAAATATATAACGTAACAAAAATATATAAAATAACAAAAATATATAAAATAACAAAACATATATACAGTTTTCCAAAAATATATAAAGTAACAAGAACATATATAAAGTAACAAAATATATAAAGTAACAAAAATATATAATGTAACAAAATATATATATAAAGTTACAAAATATATAAAATAACCAAAATATAAAAGCAACAAACATATATAAAATAACAAAAATATATAAAGTAACAGGAAATATATAAAGTAACAAAAAATATATAAAGAAAAAAAATATATAAAATAACAAAAATATATAAAGTACAAGAAAATATATAAAGCTACAAAAATATATGAAATAATAAAAATAATATAAAGTAAAAAATATATACAGTTAAAAAATATGTAAAGTAACTAAATATATATAAAGTAACAAATGTATATAAAGTAACAAATATATAAAGTAACAAAATATATATAAAGTAACAAAAGTATATAAAGTAAAAAACATATGTAAAGTTACAAAAATATATACAGTAACAAAAATATATAAGGCAACACAATAAATAAAGAAACACAAATATATAAAGTAACAAACATATACAAACTAACAAAATATATATAAAGTAACAAAAAATATAATTAAAAAACATATTTAAAGTAACAAAAATATATAAAGTAACAAAAATATACAAAATAACAAACATACATTAAGTAACAAAAATATATAAAATAACAGAAAATAGGTAAAGTAACAAGAACATATATAAAGTAACAAAAATAGATGAAATACCAAAAATATATAACGTAACAAAACAAATACGAAGTAACAAAAATACATAAAGTAACAAAGATATATAAAATAACAAAACATACATAAAGCTACAAAAATATATAAAGTAACAACAAATATATAAAGTAACAAAAATATATAAAGTAACAAACATATATATAGTCACAGAAATATCTAAAATAACTGAAAATATATAAAATAGTATAAATATATAAAATAACAAAAATATATAAAATAACAAAAATGTCTGCAGTAACAACAATATATAAAATAAAAAAATGTATAAAACAAAATAATAAAAAGTAAGAAAAAATATAAAGTAAAAATATATAAAGTAACAAAAATATATGAAGTAACACAAATATATAAAGTAACAAAAATATATAAAGTAACAAACATGTATAAAGTAACAACAAATATATAAAATAAGAAAAACATAAAGTAAATATATATACATATATAATAACAAAAGTATATAAAGTAACAAAAATATATAAAATAAAAGATTTATAAAGTAACAAAAATATATAAAATAACAAAAATATATACAATAATAAAATATATGAAAACACAAAAATATATAAAGTAACAGAAATATATAAAGTAATAAACATATATAAAGAAACAAACATATATAAAGTAAAAAACTATATAAAATAAAGAAAATACATAAAGTTACAAAAATATATAAAATAACAAAAAATGTATATCAAGTTAAAATAATATATAAAATAACAAAAAATATATAGAGTAACAAAAATATATAAAATAACAAAGATATATAAAGTAACTAGAAATGTATAAAG
The DNA here is from genome assembly GCF_053919585.1 of Euprymna scolopes. Taxonomy (NCBI): domain Eukaryota; kingdom Metazoa; phylum Mollusca; class Cephalopoda; order Sepiida; family Sepiolidae; genus Euprymna; species Euprymna scolopes. Next base: position 20,480,774 of record NC_136505.1, on the reverse strand, counting down.
TTACAATAATATATACAGTAACAAAAATATATAAAATAACAAATATATAAAGTAATAAAAATATATAAAATAACACTTATATGTCAAGTAACCAAAAAAATATATATAATAACAAAACATATATAAAGTAACAAACATATATAAAGTAACAAACATATATGAAGTAACAAAAATATAAAAATAACACAATATATATAAAGTAAACAATTGTATATTAAGTAACAAGCATATATAAAGTAACAAAAATATATAAAATAAGAAAACATATAAAGTAAAAGAAATATATAAAGTAACAAAGAATATATAAAATAATAAAAAATATATAAAGTACAAGAAAATATATAAAATAAAAAATATATGTAAAGTAAGAAAATATATTAAACAACAAAAAATAATATATAAAGTAACAAAAATAAAGAAAATAACAAAACATATATACAGTAACATGAAAATATATAAAGTAACAAAATATATAATGTAACAAACATATATAATATAACAAAATATATATAAAATAAAAAATATATAAGGTAACAACAAAATATATAAAGTAACAATAATATACAAAATAACAAAATATATAAAGTAACAAAACATATATAAAGTAAAAAAAACTATATAAAGTTACAAAATTATATATAGTAACAAAAATATATAAAACAAAAATATATATATAAAGTAAAAAATATATAAAATAACAAAAATATATAAAATAACGAAATATATATAAAATAAGAAAAACTATATAAAATAACCAGAAAATATATAAAGTAACAAGAAAATATATAATGTAACAAAAATGCATAAAGTACCAAAAACATAAAATAACAAAAAATATATAAAGTAACAAACAAGTATGAAGTAACAAACATATATAAACTAACAAAGATATATTACATAACAAAAAAATAAATAAAATAACAAAAATATATAAAGTAACAAAAAATAACAAAAATATATGATATAACAAAAACATATTATAAAAAATATATATATAATGTAAGAAAAATATATAAGATATATAAAATATATCAAAAACCTTGAAATATATAAAGTAACAAAAATATTTAAAGTAACAAACATATATAAATAACAAACAATATATAAAGTAACAACAAATATATAAAATAACAAACAATATATAAAGTAACGACAATATATAAAATAACAAAAATATATACAGTAATAAAAACATACATAAAGTAAGAAAAAATATATAAAGTAACAAAAATATATAGGGTAACAAAATTGTATAAAATAACACAATATATATGAAGTAACAAAAATATATAAAATAAAAAATATATGAAGTAACAAAAAATATATAAAGTAACAAAAATATATTAAATAACAATAAATATATGAAGTAACAAAACATATATAAAGTAATAAAATACATATAAAATAACAAAAATATATAAAGTAACAAAAGAAGTATAAAATAACAAAAATATCTAAAGTAACAAAAATATATAAAATAAAAAATTATATAAAGTAACAAAAATATATGAAGTAACAAAACATATAAAGTAAAAAAATATGTAAGATAACAAAAATATATAAAGTAACAAGAAAATATATAAAGTAACAAAAGTATATAAAGTAACAAAAACATATAAAGTAAACAAATATATAAAATAACAAAAAATATATAAAGTAACAAAAATATATAAAATAAATAAAATATATAAAATAACAAAAATATATTAAATAAAAAATACATAAAGTTACAGAAATATATAAAGTAAGACACATATATAAAGTAATAAAATATATATGAAGTAACAAAACTATATAAAATAACCAAAAATATATAAAGTAACAAAAATATATAAAGTAACACAAATATATAATGTAACAAAAATATATAAAATAACAAAAAATATATAAAATAACAAAAATATATGAAGTAGCAAATATATATGAAGTAGCAAAATATATTAAAAAATAAGAAATATAGAAAGTAACAAAATATATAAAATAATAAAAATATATAAAGTAACAAAATATATAAAGTAACTAGCATATATAAATAACGAAAAATATATAAAGTAACAGACATAGATAAAGTAACAAAAAATATATAAAGTAACAAAAAAGAGTGAAAGTTATTAAAAAGAAAAAAAAACGAAAGCAACGTTTGGTGTGAATTAATTGCTGTTTTGTTGTGTGAATTTTTTCATATTGTTTTTCTGTCCGTCAAATTTTAACGCATTAATAGAAACGAAAATCATGTTGGACATAATGTATTATGAACCCTTTGAGGAGTTTAGGAGGAAAGTTTTCCGTGGATTGTACTGCTAAATATAAAACACTATATATATATATATATATATATATATATATATATATATACATATGTATGCACATGTATGAGTGGGTAAATGTGTTCGTGTGAATATGGATATACGCGTATGTGTGAGCCCCTGCATATGTCTGTGTGTGTGCATGTGTGTGTGTATGTGTATGTGCCTACATAGTATGTGGATGTTTGTGAGTGTATGTGCACATACATATATGTGTGTACATATATGTGTGTATGTGCGTGTATGTGTGTATATATATCTTCTACCTATTATTCTCCATCTTACTTGTGTGTGTGTGGGTGCGTGTACATATGTCTGAATGATTAAGCGCATATATACATGCGTGTTTTGGTAGGAAAAAAAAGTGTATATATATATATATATATATATATATATATATAAAATAAAAAATAAAAAAATAAAAAATAATTGTTAGCGGTGGATGTATGCGAGTGCGTGTGTGAGTGTGTAGGTGGGTATGTATATGTGTATATATGTATGCTCCTACATATATTTCTATGTATGTACGTGTGTGTATGTGTGTGTGCAGGTGTACATGTACATGAATATATATGTATGCGTATGGGATTGTGTGTGAGTGTATGCTATACATGGGGAAAGAAAGTCTTTAAAAAAGAACCCTAAAGAAGCCATAAAAACCTTCACCATATGGACTAAAAAACACTCTTTGAAACTAACTTTGACCGGTCACAGTGAAACACTTACAGTTGGAGACAGAACGTCTAAACACTGAACACACGCATCGCACCACTATGAAAAACATATTTAATATCAGCGGAGGCATATCCACAAACTCCCATTTTAAAGAAAAACTTTTTTACGAAAATATCTGAAGAGAGCACGCCCTAAGCTCGAAACGCGTTATAAAAATATTTTAAAATAAAAATATGATGAAAACCTTTAAAAAAAAAACCCACAATTGTTGATGGCTACACTCTTTTAAATATACATTTTTTCTCTCGTTGGAACTACACAACCATCACTTTAAATATATATATATATATATATATATATATATATATATATATATATATATATATATATATATACTTTAATAATGATGAAACTCTGTGGACCTTCCAGGCGTTTTTGCTGGCTTGCATCTTGTAATAAATAATTTTATCAAGAATCCTCGGTGCTTATACATTTTTAATACCGCGCTATTTTTATATAATTTTTTCAGGTTAATTTCAAGATTCACGATAATTTTTTTATTATTAAATTTTTAGGTGGAAGCACACAGTAGTTCCAAAACACCCTCCTCTCCCCATGTTAAGAGTGGCTTTCAAAATAATAACGTTATTATCTCAGCACGGTACCAAAAATGCACAGGTACCGAATTCTCTATAAGATTTGGTTTCAATTTAGATTCTAAATGATAGCACCCAAATCATGTTATTTTTAACTTTCATAAATGGTGGTATAGATTGGATACAGTATAATATATAATAATAGATAGATAATTGATTGTAAAATGATATATATACCATCTGCATGAATTAAAATAATATGTTTAAGTATATCTTATTAACGAGTAAAACCGGGCGCCTCTGCTTGTAATACGCTCACATACATACGCGTGTGCACGCACACACACGTATATATATATATGCATATACACACATATATGTGAGTATGTGTGCGCGCGCGTGTGTGTGTGTTTGTGTTGTTGTTGTTTTCACTCGTTTCAATAGTAATCGCCAGATATCATCCAATCAGTGCAGACCGGATGCGATGCATCAATGAAGATAATGGATAAAACTCGATGTCAGAAATGAGAGAATGTCGCACAATCTATGCAGATATAGAAATCTAGTTCTTGTCTCAACAGACACAGCACTCAAAATACCAGTTAATTCCTGAATAAGCACGGACGGATGTCGTCAGCGTAAGACAGAATCAGGCCAACCGATTTCTCAAGAAAAGATAAACCATAACCAAAAGACGGAATATTCTTGCGAGTTAACCTGGCTGCGACAAAATGTAGATATATTAAGTGGTGGTAGACTCTGAGATTAAGCAGAATAACTATGATGTCACAAGTGAGGAGAAGACAGCACTCCCTGGCCGTTATTTAAAACCAAATTTAACGTAGATGAGACTAGTTCTCTTCGAAGGACCCCATTGATGGTCCATGGATTTGAAGATTCTCGGGGGCAACCATACTAACCCTACTCTCAAAGTTCGAACCCGAAGTAATAAAAAGTGTATAAAATTCCTCAGCAGCTTTCTGTCAGGTGTCTCACTCGATGATAAACACATCAGTTCACGTGTTATGAACGTTCAGTATCTTAAATCAATTAAGAAGTCAAGAAATACAACGGAACCTGAAGATAGTTATGCAGTAGAATGGCTGAAATATTATATATACTACACGGACCTATGGAAATTCCAAGGAATGAGAAGTATATTTACTCAACAAATATGTTTTGATTAAGCTGATATTTTCTGGGTAGCGCAAAAATTATTTTTATTTATCTTTTTTTTTGGGGGGGGCAGAAAAAAAAAATAACACGCAGCAATTATGAGTTTGATAACATTTCTATGAAAATAGTATCAAGATGTTCATTAACAGGAGTGAATGTACATAATTAATATATGTTGCAGTTTCAAAATAATAATACCTTCATAATTCCAATTTTCTTTCTCTTCTCCAGCGTCCTGCCACATCTCTTACTAATCTCTTTTTAATTTTCGCATCTCGTCTGTGGCTTTATACTAATGGATGAGGTAAACAGTATCTTCTATTCTATTTTAAATAGATGAAGTAACACGTAATCAAATGAGCGCGAAATTTATGACGTCATCAACTGCGCGCGGACACAAAAAGCAAACTAGTAAGATTTACTAAAAAATAAAAACTATGGCTACGCTCGATGGCAGAAACAAACAGCCCTTTTTAGGGCTAACTACCACAAACTACTTCCACAAAATACTACAACTAACTACTTGTATGCACACTACTACTACCTGCATTCTGATGGTACCATCTACAACCAGTGAAACCTGCAGCTTCCAGCGCCTCCTGCAACATTCAGCCTCCCCACAGAACCCAGTGACGTTCGCTTCCTGTTCTAGAGCCCACTGACGTTCATCTTCCTGTTCCAGTACTCACAAGCCTAGCTACTCTGTCCATTTTCTGCTTACGTTTAACTATCTGTTCAACATATTTAACATCCAAATCTGACCTCCAAGATCGTCATGGACATCGAATATGTGCCTACCTTAGAGATGGCTTCCCATGTAGACGGGACATCTCCAGAGAAAACCCTAAATTACCCTATATGTGCTTTCGGATTGTACTTGCTTACACCACTGCGTTTATATTTGCCCTCTATCGCCTCCATAACAGTGGAGGTACTATCTTTAAGAGCATATAATATAATATAATTGACTGACATCCTGAAATTCAGTTAGCAAAATGTTCAGCTGCGAATGGACGCTATTTTAGCACAATTAAAATAGTTTTGGGGTATTTTCAATAATTGTGCTGAAAAGCAAAATAGCGCCCATTCGCAGTTGAACATTTTGCTAACTGCATTTCATTTCCTCTGATGATATAGCCATTGTTGAAAATTCATGGATTAAGGAAATTAAAATAACCCTTTCTATATATTCCTTTGTCAAGCAATAAATTCTTAAATCAAACATATACCTCTATATGTTGTTTTTATTTTTAATTTAAAATTAAACCACGAAACTTATATATTGCTCTATTCTTAAATATTGAGCTTTTTCCCTTTTGGCTAGGATCTCCTTGAAAGTATTACTTTAGTAATATCTATAAGGTTTTTTTTCATTTGAATTCTATCAGTATCTTATCTCGCTTATATATATATATATATATATATATATATATATATATATATATATATTGTTACGCCGTGCTCAAACCCTACCGAGGACGGTAGAGATGGGTGACGTAACGAGATATAAAAAAACAATTTTCCCAGGTTCCTTGGTAAATCGTTGGTATGGGAAAGGGAATTCGTCTCGAAGACAACAATAAAATGCAATATACTGAACAATGGAATTACATAAGAAATATCGAGGACAAATCCCGATGAAAAATCAACAAACCTTTATTTATATAAAAATAAATAAAATTCAAGAAAAAAAAGTAATATATAACTAAGCGAAATAGTCTTATGTCATTCAAATCTTACTAAGAGAAAATATATATAACCAACATGTAACGGTTCATTTATATCAAAGAAAAAGTCCCTGTTTTAAATGGGTCATAAGTTATATAAGAAGATGCGAGAGAGATTAAACGTTTTGGATTTCTTCCTTTTGGTTTCTTTATATACAATCGTTTTCCTTTGTTGTTTACAAATCTTATGCGCGCGCAGTTTACTCCGAATTCTCCTTTCTGAAGCGAATATGAAATCACTGGCCTGTCGTTAGTATTTAACCATTCTTTCGATTTTTCCGTCCAGCTATGTCGTCGTTTGGGTTTATTTTTGTTTTGCTTGATAGCTTTTGTATTTCCCATCGTCCAATGTCGTCATGAATAACACGCTGACGTACGTATCGATTCTTCTCGCTTTGTCCATTGGCTCTACTCCCACTCGCTCATGTTTTCATTAGGCGCATGAGAGTCGGTCGTCCCACGTTAGCTGTTTTAGTTGTCGCTGTTGTCATATTTAGCTGCCTTCGCCACACCGACCTTCGCTCCTTTTTTTACAAGGTGGTCAACACTTATCAAGGCCCGGAAGCCACCCAGGGATAATGGTTATTGTAAGTACAGTACGTTAGTGTGGATATTTAGAGTGTCTACTAAAGGAGGCGGTTCATCAGGAATTTGTTTATGTTGGACTTAAAGACATCCAAGTTGTAGTCAGGAGGGAAGCAGGCAGACGGAACAGAGTTCCACGGGCGTGCAGTTCTAAGAAAGAAGCTTTGTTCATGGAATCTAAGTTTTGAGTTAAGCATAGATAAAGAGTGGGGAAAGTTTTTGACAGCGGTTTCAGCTAGACGGGCGTTTTTTGTAAAAGATTGGCGAAGGAGGACCAGAGATTGAAGTTCAGACGAGCACCTGTCATGGAAATCCCGATAAAACAAAGATAGGCTTGCAACGTCTCTTCTGTGGGAGAGAGGTTGCAGGGAAGAGAAAAGGGCATCCCAACTAAGCCACGAAGTCTATTTTGTACTCTGTCAAGGCAGGATAGGCTGTTTTTAGCAGCTCCTGGCCAGATATGGCAACAGTATTCCATCCTTGGACGTACTTGGCTTTTATATAGATAGAGAATTGCATTAGTAGTGAGATATCTTCTGGAGCGGTAGAAGGATCCCACCATCTTTCCAGCGACCTTGGCAACAGACTTGATGTACGTGTTCCATTTCAGATCAGGAGTAAAGGTCAAGCCCAGAAGCTTGTCAAAACATGTGACTTCTCTTAGACGAGAGCCATGCATTTCAATTGATGGCAGGTGCGTATCAGAGCGTTGATGATGTTAACATAGGAGTTTGGTTTTAGATGCATTAAAGGTAACCATCCACGTCTTTCCCCACTGAACCACTCGTTCGAGATATGAGTAGAAAGAATCAGAGAGAACTTTGTCATTTACAGCCTTTGATGTGTTGCTGTAGATGGCCGTGCCATCAGCATAGATGTCAACGAATGATTTAAGTATGTGTTTAGGTAGATCATTGATGTAGATCAGGAAGAGAGTTTGGCCCAGGATGGACCCTTGAAGGGCTCCAGCATTAATACTGCAGGCCTCTGATTTTTGTCCATCAACCACTACTCTTATGAGCCTATCAGAGAGAAATGATTTAATGAAAGAGAAAATATTTCCAGTCATACCGTAGCTGGAGATCTTGTGAAGTAGGCCTTTATGCCATACCTTGTCGAAAGCCTTTGATATGTCAAGAGCAATTGCCCTGGAAAGGAAGCCTTTGTCAAGAGATTCACTAATCCTATGAGATATAACCGTTAGCACATCTGTGGTAGATCTTGCCGAACGGGAACAATATTGCGTGTCACTTAGAAGGTTATTTCTGCTGAGGTGATTGACTATTTCTCTATTTATTATATTCCTGCAACGTACTCATGACACACAGGAGACTTATTAGTCTGTACTGAGAGGGAGATGACTTATCATCTGAGTTTCTGAATACAGGGCATACTGTTGAGGTTTTGGAAATCACTTCTCCTTAAGGCAACGTTTAAACAGTTTCGTAAGTATGAGAGCAAGTTCTGGTTGAAGCTTTGACTGTCGTTGTTAGTCTCCTCTCTCTATATACGGTCTATCTCTCCATATATGGTTTATATATATATATATATATATATATATATATATATATATATATATATATATACCCCTCTCTCTCTCTCTCTATATATATATATATATATATATATATATTGCCTATCTCTATATACGGTTTATTTCTCTTTATCTTCCTCCCCTCTTTCTCTCTCGTCGATGAGCTTTCTTTTCTTTCTCCTTCCTCCCTTCGTTCATAGTATCTTTCTCTTCCTTCTCCTCCTGTTTTATTAACATAATGGAAACGAGCAGACGATAACCGCTTCTCGTAGCGCAAAAAGTAAATAAAAAAAGATAGGGAAAATATATTTTCTCTCGGTTTGAAAATCAATAAAAATAATTTTTCATACAATTTTATAAATGCATCCTAATATATATATATATATATATATATATATATATATATATATATATATATATATATATACATATATATATATATATGCGTAGAAGTTGTGGATTCGCTTTCGATTCAAGCTGATATACCCTATTCATATAAGTATACATTTTTTTATTTTTGAAATAGCAACTGTACACTATATAAGAACCGATAGAATATTGACTCTATAACAATATATACGGATTCTGCATGAATTTTAAAATAATATTTAAGCGTATTTTACGACTGGGCTACGCCGGGCGTCCCTGTTAGCTTAGATAAATACTTTTGCAGTTTTAATCAAAGAGCTACAATAATATTAGGGCGTCTCTATTTATGCTGACAACACCCATTATCCCCTCCAAAATAGTCCTCGTACAATAATTGTCCCACCCTTTGTTGAACACAATGAACAAAATTCAAATTATTTAACTAATACAAACCAGCAAATTAATATTAATATCAGACGTCGAGCTTTTAATAAAGTACATACATATATCTGCGCTACTTCAACATTAATTAAGAAAAGAATATCAAACCACATGTCTTCTTTTAACAACCATAATTCTAATAATAACCAAGGAATTTCTCTAACAACTTTAATTAAAAAACATAACTCTAATAATACCCCCTTCTCAATCAAATGGACTATCATAAAAAAAGTGAAATCTTATACTCCAGGCTCTAAGTCATGTCGCCTCTGCACAACCGGAGCAATAACTATAATTACTTCCCCTCAAAGTAACAATATAATAAATTCTAAAAACGAACTGCTCTTTCTGTAAACATTAGTCCAAATTTAAATATGTTAGTTCTGAAATTACATAGTTATTACTTTAGCCTTTCAGATATATATAATTTTTCTTTAACATTATCGTTTTTTTTCCTGCATACTTTCTTAATACGTTATAACTTAATAATCCTTTATTTTAATTCTTTATTTCTTCTTTGTTTGGCCGGTTTTTTATCTACAATTTCAGTTTTAGTCTTTAAATCTATCTATCTAATATATTCATCTACTCCTACATATTCATATCTTGCATTTATATTTACTTATATTTTACTATATGCATTTACTTACATACTTACTTGCTTTATCGGGAATTTGCAGCTACCGGCCATCCTCTCACCTTTAAAAAAGTTTAATTTTTTTTATTTTATATTTTATTTTTTATTTATTTATTTATTTATTCTATTTCGTGTTTTTTAATAACTCTTGCTGAAATTTTCTTAAGTAATAACCTGTATATTTCAGTTGGCCTTTTTTGCCCTATATTTTTGCGCCATTTAACGTCATTTTGTCTGGGTCATTTTGACATTTGCTTTTCTATTTTATATTTAATTCTATCACCATTTAATCTTTTTTCTCTTCTTCTTCACTGATTTTTCTAAATTACACTTTGTCTCGGCAGCAGTGTTAAAGGCATATTTTCTTTTTCTTTTATTAATATTATTGAAATTTTTCCCCCTTTCCTTGTACATATTTGTGAATTATTCCACGGATTTCGGCCTTTTCGATTATTTTGGATCATCTTCCAATTACGCGATTTCCTTGGATTTTACTTTTGCGAATGGAAATTTAATTAACTTTCTTGGATTTACATTTTTGGATTTTACCGTCATCGGATACTTTACTTTTCACCAGACTATCCATTCACGTGGAAACAGCTTTTTTTCACCGTATTCCCTCTCCTTCACTTTTTGTTATCAAGTAAGATCGTTGACTTACTTGCAGTTTCATCAAATACTTTTGTATACAAAATCCGATCCCGCATTTGGATAATTCCAACCCTCTGATGAGAAGGAAAGTATTTCTTCGAAACTCCGATGATTAAGGACTATCCACTTATTATGTGTTTCCTTATCAGATGAAATATGTCTTTAACTCTTTTTCAACGCGGTTTTTAACACCTTTTTATTAACTATTTGCTCTATGCTAACATAAGGTAAAATGGGGATACCCACTTCTTATGAGAGAAGCACATAGAAATATCAATGGAAAATTAACAAACTTTGCGCGAGCGTTTGCTAGTCTCACATAAAAACACGCGTTCACATTTCAAGCTATATTACTTGTCATATACATACGCGCACACAAACATACGGGTCCACGTCCACACACGTACATATATTCACGTTTGCGTACATACACTCACATTCACATGTATACACACACGCTAACGTACGCACATGTACACACACAAGGACAACGTCACTTCCCCTTTCAAAGGAAATCGACACATGCGCAAAAGACCACCGGAAACAAGTATAAAAGCAAGAGACAAGCTGTTTCCAGCCCTTTTTGACTTACCTCTCGAGCTGAGCGGTCGTCGGACCATTTGCCCCCCTGTGAGGGGCGCCCGCGTGCGTCGCATCCCCTGCTACTATGTAGGGGCACGAGATAACAGACAGTATGTACACTTTATATGCTTTCTCTCTCCATGGCCTGGATTGATTTTTTCTCATTTTTCTCATTCTCTCTATACTACAATACACTTTCCTCCTCACCAGCTAACAGCGAGAGACGCACATCAAACTGGATTGACGTTCTTTCTTTCTCTCTCTACAACGATAGACTTTCTCCTTCTCACCAGTAAAGAGCGAGAGACGAACGCGGACATGAACACGTGTTGTACCTTTTTCTTTCACTTGTTTTTTCACGAAATAAATTTCAGTTCGTTTAATTCAAATAAACGCGTTGTTCGTTCCTTCCTCAAAGCAATTCATTTTTCCTTTCACAATTCAATTCATTTTTCCTATTTTGTACAACTGGTGGATGTATAATGTATCCACCAGTCCCCTACAACTTTTATTTAAAAAATAAAAGAATAAAAGTCAATTAAGAAAAAAAGGAAATAAGAATATATATATATATATATATATATATATATATATATATATATATATATATATATATATATCCTTTAATAGTATTATGTCATTCAAGTTTTAGCTAGAGAAAATTATCCAACATGGAACAAAGTCAATATTTATATCAAAGAAATATTAGTCTGCTGAGTTTGAGAAGGATCATAAGATATGTGCGAGAGAGAGACAGA
>NC_136505.1:20421237-20466237 GCF_053919585.1 Euprymna scolopes | reverse complement strand
AACGACATTATTTTGCCCCAATCTAATAATATTTAAAAATATATACGTAAATAATTAATAAAAAAGGAATATTGGGTGCATTACGCGGTTAAGCGACAAAAACAAAGCAAAAAACAAATAAAATTAAATGCGAACGAACTAAGCTCACTCGAGGGCAATACAGGGGGTATGTAAGGCAAACTCCAAGTATCACATAGTCTGCTTCTTTCTCTCTTATTTGTTTAACGTCAGCATTCAATACAGAGGGCTCTATGCTGCGCTCTACTTTTGGCTGACAGCTTCATTGTTTTCTTTCTTTAGTTTTCCTTCTTGTTAGCTTAATAAAAAAAGCAACAAAAAAAAGATGAAAATGAAAAACCAACTTGAAATAGCAGCAGACGACACTTTGTTTTACAATTATATTGGCATAGTTGTATTTAGAGTTTCAGACGGCGATAACAGAGAAATAGGTGATTTAAAAGGAAATGGAAAGTTAAGATAGAGTTTTGAGGCCTACGATAAAAGATGCGGAAACAGATAAAGATATAATCGAGTATGAAGATAGGAAATCTTATTAGTTAAAAAGATATTCAAGCAGATAACTGAATATTGACTTCAATAAATACTAGCAGTCCACTACCCCGGTGTTGCCCAGTCGTAAAATACGCGTAAATATTATATTTTTATTAATGCAGATTTCTTTTTGATTGTAAACAGAAATACCGTAGGTAATAAACCTAAAGTTAAATTCATTAAAAAAACAAATGAAGCAAAATAATGGAAGAAAACTGATACATGTGCATGTGAGTATTAAGTTTTTTTTTCTAAACAGTTCACCTCTTTAAGAAAAAAATACCCGAGCCGAGATCGAAACCAAAACCTAATGTCAGTGAGTCAAGTACGATAACCATTGGACCAGCGTAATGCGTTCTTTAAAAAGTCTTTTACAACTAGTTATTCTTAACATAATCTGTAATGTGAACTATTTACGCATGCGCAGATGTGAAACAGTTAGCAAACAGATATAAATCCGATAACTCCCACTACCAAATGTTAAATTTTGACTTCTTAGCAGCCCTCTTATTCGGATGTAAACGAATAAAAAAGTTTTCCACATGGCTGAATATCCTATATCTCAAGTTTCAAGTTAGCATATAAAATATTCATTGAGTATATAGGTTGAGAAGTGTTCTCACACACACATTCTCACTTTTATAGATATAGATATTTACTGAAAACGATTTTGAACATTGTGTAAAGAAAAGCCTTTCGTTATTTTCACTTAATTCTATTCCTGTTGAAATTTTATATCTATGCATAGTATCTTGCTTTCGCTAATTACCTTATCTTAAGTGGTTTGCTATAAACATCATTAGAGAGCTCGGGAAGTATAATCTCGCGTTAAAGCAAATTCCGGCAAATATAAATATTAATTTGTGTTCGTCACAAATGTTGTATGGAACAAATAAAAATAGTAAAAATATATAAGTTTCCAGGCATTTATTTACAGGCATTGAAAAGTGTTGTAGACTCTTGAAAATTCAATATGTTCTTGCTATACATCTTATCAGATGACTGGCGAATTTTTGATTTCAGGCTCAAATGGGCAGCTACAGTAGGAATTAAAATACACCCTACTATCGTCTGATTGTCACAGCTGGGGAATTTCAAAAATGTAATCTGGACGTGAGGAGACTTTATAAGAACGATATGATAACAATTATGTTTTAAACTTTGAAAATGCCACAGAAACGTTTAGGATGCTTCAGACGACTTTTGGACCACCTTGCATCAATCGAGTATCAACTTTTGAGTGACATAAGAGATTCAAAGAAGGCAGAGAGTTTCTGATGGATGGTAAGAAATGTGGGTAGATGGAGGAATTCGGAACATCAGAGTTGATTGGTAGAAATTCGCTGGGAACGGCGGGAAACGATGTGGTAAAAAAAACACATAAAAGGAAAGTTCTTAACGTTAGAAACGAGCTAACGTAAGGAAAACGGGAGTATTCCTTTCTCGAAACACCAGTAATATATATATATATATATATATATATATATATATATATATATATATATATATATATATACACACACGACAGTATAACACACAGAAATAACAAGACGAGAACAGGTAGAAAACTAATAAAATTTTATTAATAAAAAATAAAATTTAGCTAAAAAATATATTTAAGTAAAACAATCTCACATTATTTATGTTTATCGAGTGAAGAATACCCGATATGCAACACAGTCAATACACATAAAAAAATATCAGTCTTCCGATATGAGAAGAATATGTAAGAGAGGAAGAGAGAGACAGATAAATTATGAAAAGAAATCACAATTCTTTACTTTTTATATGTTTCTTTTTTGTTTTGTTTTTATTTGTTTGTTTATACGTATATTCTTCCTTCAATATCATTCACAAATTGTAATGATACTTTCTTTCATTTTTGTTTTTCGTAACGTTCGCAGCGATTTGCGAAAATTATCGTCTGTCAAGTCATAGAAACACGAAACTTTTTGTTCTTCTCTTTAAGTTTAGTTCGTCATTACCCGCGATATATTTGTTAAGTTTCTTTCTCGATCTATATGCGTTTTCTATCACGAACATATTTATTCCTTCGCCATTTTCTTCGTTTTTTTTATTCTTCTTAATAACTTAATAACATAGTTTCTTACATATTGCCTTCCTCGCAGGTTTGTCGCCTGTCATACGCGTGTCCCGCTGCCACAACTTCGTCCTCGTGCTGCTACCGCTTTGGCTAAGTGGCCGCTACCTTATGCTGGCTAGCCTATCATCTTTTACTCTCTTCCTTTCTCCCTTTTCCGTTCGTTCATAGATTTTCTCTCTTCCCCTCCTTTCTGTGTACATATTCTTTACTCAGACGATCTATTCGTTTACTTTTTTTTACGTAAAAAAAGTAAACAAGAAACTGGATATATATTCTCCTTGGTTTAAAATTTAAATAAAATAACGTATCAATATTATCTTACAAATATATAACAGACCTGAAGAATTGAAATTGATGTTTTAATTTAGCAAATACCGTTTTGTACACATTTAGTGATAGTTAGGAAATGGTAAGCACCGCAGTGTGTAATGACCATTCCCAACTGTTGCGCTCATCTCCAGCTTTCCTTTCAGTGAACTGGCGCCAGATCTATAGATTGGCATTCAACGCACGTTCATATTGCCAGTCTGACTGCTACTTTTGTTGTTGCAGAACAAACTCTCCTAGCGAAATACTTGGTACGTCGCACTCCTGGATGTTCACTGTTTCTGTAAATGGGCATCATCTGGGCCGCTTCCAGCTCAGCGACACGCACTGCACCGATCAGTGGCTCGGGTCTCGCATCCTTCGTCATAGCATTGATCCATCGTTGTGGTATGCGCGTCAATTGATCGGCAATGTTGTGAATTGACGCAAACAATGTCATGTCGGCGCTTAATCATATTTTCGCCATGATAAAGGCCGGAATAGCTTGGAGAGTTGAAATTGATGTTTTAAATAGCGTTTAATTGTGACAATACCACCATTTTCATATCTCTCTTTTCTTTGTACTGGATGGATTCTGTGTTCGAATGATGGTTATTCTTGTTCACATCTTATTTTGTAACCTCAGTAGAACGAACGAAGTGTTGTTCAGTTCTGCTACAAGGGCAAGTTAAATAATTTCATAGATAAGAACCGCCGTGTGTCTATAAAGACAATAACACCATAGTCTGATGCCAGTGTGGAAACTGTACACACAATTATTCGCGAGGAACTGAAGATGCGGAAGATTTGCACGACTGCATCAGTCCACAACTCGATCCTTGTCACAGACTATTTGACCAAAATGGCCATCTAAACAGTTCCTGGCCCTCCCTATAGCCCAGACCTTACTCCCTGTGACTTTTGATTATTCCCTAAGCTCAAGGAAAACTTTATAGGTTGTGATTATAAGACAATCGAGGAGATGAAAGAGGGTCATTAACACGCTTACTCAAGAGAACTTCAATGAGACCTTCAGAAGTTGTGTGAACGGTAGAAGTTCATTGCAGTCGGAGGGGATTACTTCGAAGGAGACTAGAGTTTCATGTGAGTACTATCAATAAAAGTGCGCATCCGAAAAAGTCTGGAAACTTATTGAAGGCACCTCGTATGAAATCTTTTGCTTTTAACACAGCGGATTTCTTATATATAGAATATTTGCATTTTAATTATCAGTTTCTAATTGGAATTGGATTTAATAGTTTCAGATAAAAGATTTAACACTATTGAGTTAACACGTTGATATAATGCGGACACAAGTGTATAATATATTCAGGCAAGGAAAAATAAATACCGTTTTGCCGTAATGAATAGAATGTATATTCATCAGAATAAAGACAAGGCGGAAACAATTTTCGCTGAAGTGTTACAATTAATTAAGCTCATCATCAATCAGGATTTCTAATTTACCGCTATTTCGTTGACCTTTTATGTTTTCATCTTTCATTTTTATTTGTTTAAATTCATTACGTTTATCGTCTGTCGCCATTTGTTTTCCGCCATTTTCATTAATTTGCATCATAATAAACTTTGCTGTGATTTTCGTACTTTTTATATTCCTTTATGGAACCGTTGTTATATAAACGTTTTTATATAAGAACATTAAGTATTTCATTGTTTATTATTAATTAATGTACGATTTAAACTAGATTGGGGCACGGTCTTCACTGATCTCAGTTGGACAGCAAGCGGCGCCCACAAGAAAGAGCGCTTGAAACTTTAAACAAATGATGTTTAACTCTCAATCAAGCAATTTTAATAGCAGACAATACTACATGCTAAGCTTGTTTATCTATATATATAAAAGTGAAAATGTGTATGTATGTATGTATGTATGTGTAGTTTGTCTGTATGTCCGCAAAAGTCCTTTTTTCCGCCGGGCTTCTCGGTCGGCTCGCTCCTTCTTAAAACTTTTTATATGCTGTCCAAATGATAATATGTACGAGTTACGAACGGGGGTCGCGTGTGTATTTAATTTGCCCGACTTTCACGCGATATTTTTTCCAGATTTTTCGATCGCCGCGTGTTTCTTTCGCTCTACAGTATAAAAAAGCGAATGATGGGTCGGGGGAAACAGAAACTGGCTTGCAGCGCAAATTGCGTCAAGGTCAAACATCACGCGACTTAACTTTCGAGCACCTGTTAATTTCACTTTATATACGATAAATTAACACAGCTTTCAATTCCTCTCACCTTGTGACCGAGATGATTAGGTGTTCGGGTTTTTCCCCGTCTCGTTTCTACCTTTGCGTCAAGGCTTCGGGTTCGAGCCTACATTTTTCTTTTACACCCGCAACGTTTATTTTTAAGTTTTTTTTTTATCTTCCCCCGCCCCAACACACACACCTCCAAACACCCGGGCAACGCCGGGTACCCCCCACGCTAGTTTACAATACGCACTGTTGTAAACATATGCATATATTATGCAGTTGACTAATCTGTGCATGAAAAAATGATAATTTCTTTGAACGGATGGCCAATCGCATTATAAGTTCAAGACGGTCGCCATTATAAATTAACCAAATGTTCAAATTTACTTTGATATTCTTACTTACGAAGTTAATAAATAATAAAATAATTTAGACTTTGCTTGGGCAGACAATGAAAGATCAAGTTTAAACAGTGATTTGAAAAATAGGCATAAAGAATCATTTTTGTACAATAAAACTTCAGCGTTTATCACAATATTGAGACCAAAAATTTCAACTAAAAAAAAAAAACCCGCCTCTTCAAGCCAGCTAGGGATTTTTATCCTCAGGTCCCCCAAATCAACAGAGATTAAACCATTCCTGAAGTGACTTGGTCCCCGTTGATTGCGGTGTCACTGTACAGTTCTAGGAGGTTCACCTTTCTATGCTTTGCCTTCTTTCCTTGAGAAGCCTGAGTCACCCTTACCAGGGAATTCCTATGGGGAGGTGCCTAAGCTCTTTTTGTAGGTCAGAGTGCCCCTCCTTGATGGTGCTGACTTCTTAATCGTACTTTCCGACCCTGGTTTCACAGTTTTTGCAGTGGAAAAAATTACATACCCTGTCTATGCTGGCTACAAACACAAATAGAAGAAACAATGTTTTACCCGGAACTGAAACGCACATCTACCTCAAAGCACTCCTATTATTATTGAACGCGAAAAACGACCCATTCAAATAAATCAATTTTCCACCAGGAACTTTTTTGCACCATTGACCATGCAAAACGAATTATTTGCCTGACCAAACACAACTGGCAATCGCTGTCCAGGATGTTTTAATTAGAGATATTATGAATCATTGTTACTTGTGGGAGTTGAAAACTCCCAGCCTAACTCGATTGTCGCCCTTTAACTCAGAAGAGCGACCTAGCTACGTCACTTCCTGTTCCCCATATTTCTTCCTCTTTCGTGCTGGACCTTCAAGCAGTCAAGATGTAACAAACACCGCTCCGGTGGGGCCATGGGCCACCACTGCGTTCCTGACTAGCCAGTCAACCGCAAGTAACGTTACTCATCTCCCAATGAACTCTCATTCTTTCTATCTCTTCTTCATGCATATTTATGTAAATAAATTGCATTTCTTTCACTGATATATAAAAAAATCTTTTATCGTCGCAGCCTAAATAAATAATAATAATAATAAAAAGAGAACAATAAGTTTTATTTACATTCACGCACTTATAAAAATATAGACATTATTCTCTTCTTCACATTTTTTATCACGTCAGGGTCACCAGTCTGTTGGGGACAGGATTCTTTTTTTTTTTTTTTTTTTTACATTTTCACCCCAAACAAGGCAAATTGCCACTTTGGTGTAGGGGGCTACTATCAGGGGCAACAACTACTGGGGTACTATGTAGGGATTTGGGCAGCAAGGTGTCGGTTCACGTTACACTTGAACTTCTGCACGTCAGTACTGTTGGGGAAGCAGGGACCTGGAATGGAATTCCAGAGTCTTGCGGTTCTGGGGAAGAAACTATTGGAGTAAAAAGATCTTTTACATCTATGGTGCTGTGTGATAGACGACCCGTCCCCATGTGTGTAATGGCGGATGGGTGTATTTAATGGTAGAGGAATTGAAAAGACAAAAGGTCGCATCATGAAGACGAAAACATACCGTTATATATCAGCGAAAAATGCTTATTTGTAAATAACACTAAATTCTTTTGGTCACATCTGGATTTTGCAGTTCTGCCCTATGTTCATTCATTGCAAATGTTAAATGCGCCCAGTTAGTGAATTTAATGATCCGCAAAGCTATGGGATCGAGTTTACCCAAGCAAGCGAACACACGATCACAAACTGATGGTTTTAAGGTAATAACGATTATCACCCTTTAATTCGGACAATGCCATTCTTTGCAAGAAGGGGGCGATACAACCTACTTCCACATCCGGTTTGTATCTTTCTCTCTCTTTTTCCTTGGACTTCACAGGATACAGACGTGACGAAACTTCTCTCCGGCTTTGCAGCCGCAAAACAGCCAATGAAATTCTCATAAAGATTTCTGAGGCAAACATGCAAGTAATGTCACTTATATATCTTTTCTATGAACTATACAACTTTATACTTGTATCTATGCTGTAAATAAATGTACATTAGTTGTTCTTATAATATAAACATATTTCGTGTACTCATTTCTTGGCTGAGGGGAACATGCAACTAATCTCTTCATTCGCCTACTTAACAATAGAGGATAATTTCGCCGGCTACGTAAAAGGTAACTTCGTCCTCTATAAAAACTACAGATGTTTGGAGGTGTGTATTGAACAAATAAAAAAGTGGTACTAGGCGGGCAGGTTTGAACCCGTACCCGAAGGAGGAAAAGAACATGAAAAAAGACGTGACGTGCTTGCTGCTACGTTCATCGCCACACCGGAAGTGACGTAGGTTTAAATTAAGGCTAGTCAGTTGAAAAGAGAGGATGACTTTGGAAATTATTGGCGAAAAAAACCCTGTAGAAAAGTGTCCAGTTGAGGATGAAGAAATTAATGTTTTTAGCCAATTTTTCGATATTTGTTGTCCAAAGGGTCGAACTTCAAAATGCTACCAATCTCGTGAAAATCCGTACCCTCTGTCGAAAGTTTTAGGTATACATACATACATACGTACATTTAAACAGACAGGTGAGATTTATATGGTGTTGACACCGTTAATCTCTAACATTTGCTTTTGTCCTGCTAAAATGTTGCAGTTGTTGCTTTTAAAACAGACGATTCTGTTACTTGAATTAAAATTGTGTGACACTAATATCTCACGTATATTTAGAATTATGGCAAAATCACGTTGCACACACGATCTGCTGCATCACCGAAGTTAAGCAACGTTGAACCTGGTCAGTACTAAAAGTGTGACTATTTGGGATTTCAGGTGCTGTAAGTTCTCTCCGCTTATCTCGGCATTGTTTCCAGTCGTTTTGGACTTCTCCTTGCCATCGGACTCAAAACATTGCTGACTCAGGAGAGGTGTGGTTGGAAATTGCGTAACTCTTGCCTCACAATTACACACGTAGCTGCCCCTACAGGGGGTATCCTTTGTCTTCGAGATTGAACGGAGGCATCGGATTTACCATTAATACACACATGTATATTTTGCCTTCTTTTAAAGGTTTAAAAAGCGGCCTATCAATATGTGTTACCTCTACTTTACACTTGAATGAGCCATGATTAGTTTTGTCCGACATTTGAGCTTGATTTGAAATATACCTCTGTATCAACTTATGCGATGGTGCAAAAAATCTCTCATCGGTATTCGGCGAAATTGATTGTCATAATCAGTTTTGTATTGAAAGGTCGATTTTTATACGAAGATTTACAGAAATGGTAATATGATTCATTCCGACTTGTCTTTAGTTTATCGGTATAGTCATGTTGTGTGGAAAGCGACGGTTTTTGAATGAGAGATGTTCTCAGCTAGAACACAAACGCTGAAGAATAAAAACATTTGAGACGCTTAGTTTGAGTTCATTTCTTCGTTAAAAAATGAACTAAAAGTGATAGATTAAATATAATAAAGTATTTATCACCTGCCTTTGTTTTACTTCAGTAAATGCTCAGAAATTAAAAGGTCGCTTTCTGATGCTACAATCTGGTTACTACACGAGATACATAGCTGTTCAATCAAGATTCACATCTACTTTTACATTAGTAAACAAGTGAAAAGAATGACTTTTTCTCTCATCAAATGGCAAGTTAAATATCTTTTGATCGTTTCGGATTTCAAGACAACAATTGGTCGAATCTAGTGGAGAATCTGTCACATAGCGCGCGGATGTGCGTATGCAAATGCTTGCGAAATGACTTTAAAGAAAAAACAAGACTCTAAAAACGAAGAAGGGGTCGACCACGTGAGACGTGTAGATAACGTTCGAAATCACGTGATAGGCGTGAATTACGTTCGAGAAGACGATCACGTGGGTGACGTCACAGCCGTAACAATGAGAAAATTAATGTCGTTTCTACAAAGACAAACTCTCCATTATATCATTAGAAATAAAATGTATTTGTAATTTGTGCATGCAATTCACATCTTTTCTGATACAGAACAACGAAGGAGTCAGTCCTTTAATGGAGGCAATACTTTCTCCGTGCTAATAGAGAGGCAATGTCGATCGATCGCTTGTCCGAGTTCGAAATGGTTGTGCCAGTACTAAAGTTTTGTGGATCTTTAAACAGTGTAGAACGATTAACGAAGCAATTAGTCGGAACACATACAATCCCCGTAGTATTTGACTGCATTCAGTTTCAAGTCACACAGAATACGATACTGAGTGACTCAAATGGCCAGGCGAGCTTTACAACTTTAGTAAATATTGAGTAAAATAGATAAACATGCAATACACCAGAACAAAATTAAGATAAAAGAAAAATCAAATCAAATCGAAATCTACAACAATGTACAAAATGTGTCAATTGATACATCAGAATAATATATAGCCATGTAAGTACTTAGGTTAAATAAACTTAGTGATAATTCCGTTGGAAAAGCAATACTCATTACACGATTATAATAATTGTAACATTACGTATTAAACGTTAGTTATGGTATGAATCAGATAGGATCCTACGTGTTTAATTGTATCAAAACGCAAACAAGTGAATGTATAAAGAATGTTTTGTGTCCTAAAAAAGATACAATCAGGATTAACGAACACAGTATATAGCACAGCCGTGAACCTTATCATAGACGGCAGCTCCGACAACGATCTTTTCTGTTTTGGTTTCACTACTACCGAGATACACCGGCTACTATGCCAAAAAAATTAACAATACAAATTAACAATACAAATTAACAATACATAAGTTTCTCCATGGGATCCAGCCTCTCCAGGATACCAACCATTACATATATAAAAAAGCTGAAACAACGTGACTTCTGAAACTCTCGGCAGCATATTTTTCACAAGATATGTGGACGGTATCCTTATTCTCACATTGTGCTGGAAAAAAATCAATACGGTCCTCCTCATCTTCAAAAGTGCTGACTCGTCAAACACCCCGACATTTCTTTCATTTTTAGTCACTTAATATGAGCGAAACAGGACACATACATACAAAATTCCATAGAAAAGGCGCCTGGAGAGGCATCTTCATAACTTACAAATCTTCCCTTCATATCAAAGCTAAATGCACTTGTAATATAGACAATTAGGCGTTTTGAACAAACACGCAGACATAACAGATACCCTACAAACACTAAATAAAAATCCAAAGCACTTAAAAAACAATACGCAATATCCAACACGTGTTTATTAAAACGACCACATTTCAATGATAACATAACATCACCCATCCGCAAAAACATTCACAGGGGAAAATTAGACATCCAACTAACACACTCCAGACCAACACTGAGACAACACTTATCAAGAACTAGAAAACTACCCGACCATGATCTATGCATTCGACCAAATTGCCCGATTAATAATATAGAATAATGTAAACGCACGTATTCAGTATAGCAAATACAATGTACGGTATGCAGTGAGTTCTACACTGGTAGCACAGTTATGCCATTGTATATGCACATTTATGAACACGTTACAAGCATGACGTCTTAATTTCATAAAGTTATAACTATTACAACCCTAACAAAGACACACTAACAAAACTAACTAACCACAGAAAGAAACCAATGTAATCTGCAACACAGAGAAATATATATATATATATATATATATATATATATATATATATATATATATATATATATATACATGACAATAAATAAACAAATAGAATAAAGAAAGAAATAATACAATAAATAAATAAAATAAATAAAAATGTAATAAAATGAATGAATTCAATTATAAAAATGCATATATGCATATATATGTGTATATGTGTATGTGTACATACGCATGTGTGTATGTGTGTGCATGTGTGTGTATGTATGTATGTATGTATACACATACGTATGCGTGTATGCGCATACATAATGACGTATACACTTTAGAAGGAATCCAATCTAAGCACATGCAGAGTTACCTTCATTAGACGATTCTTATTATTCAAGACGAATAAAAACACCGCACTAATACAGCACTCATTAACACTCCTAAGTACACACTTCAAGCATATCACACAAAAATTAATCATTTATATAGATAAAAATGGTATAATAATTCCTAACAATATTTAATATTCATCATAACTCGTATCCTGGAAATTAATTCGACAGTCCGACTGCGATACTGATATCCGAAAATAAATAAATATAAAATAAGACAAAGGAAAGTCTCCTCGAAAGGTTGCAGAAGTTTCTGCTATTCTTTTCTCGCCCGAGGAAGAGATACTACTCTAAAAAATTAGGAGCATCAGAACCTATTATATTATAGGACAGGTTGTGTTGGTAAATACATATAATAAAATTTAAACCGGTTGAAAATTCCTTCTAACATTGATATTATTTTTTAGATAGTAACTCATGCCCATGGTGTTTCGCACGAACTGCATTGACATAGCCCTCAAATACAACTCATTTCATACTACGCACAATGCTTCAAGCAAACTACATCATTCTTATATATGTACACACATATATATATGAATATATATATATATATTCATATATATATATATATATGAAGCGTTTTAATTCAAAACGCGATGAACACATTTTTCACAATAACGTAACCACTACTAAAAATGTACTTTCACACTCTATCACATTATCAAATCCTGTCTGACTTAATATGATATCAAGATAACTTATTTTTTGTTTCAATTAAAATCACATTTTTTTAAATTGTAAATTGAATAAATCTTCTATTGCTTGACGTCGCAATTTAAATAAATTGGATTTATCGCATTTTGCATTCGAACTTTTCAAATATTCAAATCTGCAATATGTAGATAATATATAATCTGGCCTCATCAGAATGATTTTCAAGCAAGCATGTAACATTTTCACTTTATCGATCCATTTACACAGTTCACCATGGAAAAAGACAATATAAACAATTGTGCTTTTTAGATGCGTTGATAACTCACACTGTTCAAGTGTTCAGAGGACCAATAAATCGAAAGTAGACTTTCAGTTGGCAATATTTTAGTTTAAACTCTTGCCATTTATATTATCTATGAAGGGAATCGTTGATTTTTTTAAAACATTGATCAAACGCAATATGTAGTTACAGCAATATTAAGTATATATGAACGAACTAGCCAAAACCCTACACCGAAATAATTACCATCTGGATCAAATATCTAATAAAGTGGATTCTTTACTAATGTTCAGCCCCAGACGATGCATATCGCCACTTGAACGTAAGGGACTACTATTTGGAAGCATGCATAGAAAAGATTAATAAGATGTTTGTTTACGTTACATTTAAACTCTTGCATATCCGTACAGGAAGCAGGTAGCAGGAAGGGAATTCCAAAGTCTAGCTGTTCGAAAGAAAGAAACTATTAGATTAGAAGGATTTTTGGCATTAAGGGACTTCAACTGTGAAGGGGTGTGATTGTGCTGCTAAGTGTGTTTGTCCGGGATATATATGTTGAGGGGACACAAGCGCAATGAGTACATCAGATCATATTCCTTTTTTTATTTTTTTATTATTACATTTTCACCCCAAACAAGGTAAATTGCCACTTTGGTGTAGGGGGCTACTATCAGGCGCAACAACTACCAGGGTACTATGTATGGGTTTGGGCAGCAAGATGTCGGTTCACGTTACACTTGAACTTTTGCACGTCAGTACTGTTGGGGAAGCAGGGACCTGGAATGGAATTCCAAAGTTTAGCGGTTCTGAGGAAGTAACTAGTAGAAAGGGATCTCTACTGTGTGGGGGTGGGATTTAGCAGCCTGTTGGGTTTGTCGAGGGTGCTCACGTCGTGGGGGCACAAGTGCTTGCAGTTCGTCAGAGCATTCGCCACTAAAATACTTGTAGAACAGGCAGAGGGATGCAACGTTTCGTCGATGGGACTGTGGCTGACGCTTAGATTCCAGTTCAGGACCTATCAGGTTTGCGACTCTCTTTTGAACCTTGTCAAGGAGCGAGAGACTAGTAGCAGATGCACCAGCCCAAATGTGACAGCAATACTCCATACATGAGCGAATGGTGGCCTTATAGAGGTACAGGATAAAATGCTTGTAAAACAGGCACAGAGATGCTACATTGCGGCGATGGGACAGGGGTTGGAGCTTCGTTGATAAAGTGGAATCTATTAGATTGAAGACTCTTTTTTAGACTCTATCCAAGAGGGAAGGACGAGGTTAATGTACTAACTAAGATGTGGTAACAATACTCTATGCATAGGTGAATTTACAGGTGCAGGATACTCTCAGATGTAAGTGGTCTTCTAGTACGATAGAGGGAACCCACCTTCTTCGCAGAGTCTTCGCAATGTCCTCAATGCATTTTTTCCAGTCTATATTGCCCGTGGATGTTAAGCTGGGGAGTTTGAAGGAAGAGTTCTAAGGTAGGATGTTATTTTTCATTGATATCGGTGGTTGGAGAGGCGTCATGTAATTGTTAAAGGAGAGCAGATTAGTTTTACTAGCATAAAATGTTACTATCCATTTATGGCCTCATTCCACTACGGTCTGGAGGTCATTTTCTAAGGAATTTGCCATTGCTTTGAAATTCACTTGTTTATTGCATAATTCGTGCCGGTTTTCAATGCACAAACGATACCCACTGCACTCTACTATGTAATATGTATGGAAACGCAAGTTTACCTTCTTGACAATCAGTCCACCAGTGATTTGTTATTTTTGTTCTGAGATATGGTTCTTTTTAGTTTCAGGCTTAATATTTCCTAGGTTTTGTCCTTCTCTATTTCGAAGTAATGTCGATGGAGATGTTAGGCTATTTTAATGACCATACTGCTCTCATCCTAGTGCGCTGTTTTTTTTTCATATCACCCATGGACATGGGCACTGGGAATGAATGAGGACTCTAGTACTCCTTGTTCCCGGATATTCGTATTTGTTTTACTATTTTTTAAATTTCTCTATATTTTTTAATCAAGTAAAATAATAAAAGACTCACTAAAAATAAATGCGAATATGACAGGAGTAAGAAAGAAAGGAAAAGGAGAGAGGATGTGAGAATGAGAGAAATTCGAGATAAAGAAAGGAACAAGAATAAGCAAGAGACATAGAGAAACAGGGACCAGTGTGTGTGTGTGTGTGTGTATGTGTGGGTGTGTGTGTGTGTGTGCAAATTAATCACGTTAACACACCGGTTCTCGGCAGATCACCGAAGTTAAGCAACGTTGAGCTTGGCTAGTACCAGATGGGTGCCCATTTGAGAATTTTAGGAGCTGTATGTGCTTTCCACTTATCTCGGCATTGTTTCTAGTCATCCTGAACCTCCACTTGCCACTAGTATTCAACAATGTCGACTCAGAAAAGCTGTGGTTGGAGATTGTGAAACTCTTGCCACAAGAATGTCACGCACAGACACTCTTCCCGTGGGTATCCATAGTCGTTCAAGACTTGAAGGAAGCCTTCTTATATTTATTTATATATATATATATATATATATATATATATATATATATATATATATATATATATATATACTAGCAAACGTACCCGTCGCTGACTGGGTTCAAAAACAGCCTACAGAAAATGGACTCTGATTTATGAAAGTATGATAGGTTATGAAAAGGAAAGGTTGCAAAGAGATAGCTTCGAATTTGTGGGTATCAAAACTAAAGTAAAATATGATGAAAGTAAAAATAAAATAGATAAACCCCATAATTTATTATACCATACCTGTTCACACTGAAACACTTATTACAATATTCTGTGGATCTATATTAAAAACCTTGTTAAACTATGTGACATATTTCTATTCTATGGAGGTCAGGCACGAACGAACACCCCATAATTATATTATACAATATTTCTTCAAACTGAAGCATAATTATCAAAGTATACTTACGCAGATAGATATGAAAAGTTTTTATTAAAGTTTGTGCCTATTTCAATTCTATGGAAGTCAGGCTCGAACGCAGACCCCACAATTTTATTATACCATCCCTATTTAAGTTAAAACATACTTATTAAAGTATTATTATGTACATCTATATCAAAAACACTCGTAAACGTTTTTTTTTTATTTTTAAATTTCTTATTTCCATATTTGTGGACGAGGCGTGTATGCAGACCCCACAATTTTAATGAATCATCATTATGCTAGACCAAACATACCCATTCCTGTGTCTCCGATACATCTTCTATCATTATATGTGATCAGTTTTCTTTAATAGTCAACCATATAGGAGCCTATTTGTGACCAGACACACACACAGACGTTCAGCTTTATACACACACACACACACACACACACACACACACACACACACATATATATATATATATATATATATATATATATATATATATAAAGAGAGAGCGAGAGATAGAGAGAGAGAGTAAAATGAGTGAGAGAAAAATAAGACAATATTTAAAGTGAGATAGCAATGACAAAGAATGTATAAGAGTAATAGAGAAAGACAAAAGGTGTGACGGGATAAATTAAAAACATTGAGAAAGACAATGAAAGGACAATGCGAGTAGGAACCACCATAAAAAGGGACAAAGTAAGGAAGCACTGCACAGTATATAGGTGAGCCATAGGTCGTCTATTTGCCGATATATTACACAATGGCAGGAAAAAGTGATTATCTAGCAATCCTTATCTAACTGAGCGAGTCTGGAAGCGATCACTGATTGATGCAAACGAAACTAATTTCGATGGAGATATTTTATAGATTTGTCGGGAGTTGTGATTAATTCGTGTGTTGGACTCGCGGCTAAACTTTCATAAAACACAGAAAAACAAGAACGGATCCATTCTTAAGATGCGTCCATTTAATATGTGTATTCAGAAAGCGAACGTTTATTTTCTACTTAAACAACACAATTAAATTTCAAATGTTTGATTAAAATTCAAACATGTGAGGGAAGAAATTGAAAAATAATTACAACTTCTTTTCTGATTTTCTTCTAAATTCTATTAGCTCTTTTTTTCTTTTGTCGAGTTAAAGGCGGAATAAATAAAAATAAATACATGAATTATAAATTTAATTATGAATCATAACTAGCAAAATATCTCTACTTTTACTGCATTAATTAAACAAAAAATGTAAAAAAAAGGAAGCTACTTAGCAACTAAGCCTTTTAAATTTCACAATCTAAAAAGATATGCGGAGATGTATTAAACAATATTTTAATTCTGTAACTTGATACAAGTTACAGAACCATGTATTTTAATTTTTATTAAACGCTATAATATAAACTTATAATAGAACTAAATTGTTCTGTATAATTTCCTTCTGAGGAAAATGGAGGACTAATTTGCTGGCACGATGACTTTATGATAATGTATCTATGTCTTGCTTCCTGCCCATATACAACTTTTGGAGAAAAATTAATCAAGTTTGACCAGTGTTTGGCTGCAAAATTGATAGCAGTAACCTTTCCCAGTCTTTTGTTTAGTTGTTCACTATTTCCGGAGAAAAACAACACAAAAAACGATTATTTAAAACACTTATTTTTTATATTTTTGTGATGAAATATGAATAAAACTGACTATTGTTTGGGTAAATTGAGAAAACTAATAAAATTTAATGAATAAATATTTATTACCTAATGGACAAAATCGTTTGAATGCCCTCTTCTCTCACATCCAATTCATTTGAGTTTATCATCGATATTATGATGTTTTCCGGAAGTAGTGCAAAAGCACTATATTTGGAACTGTTTACAACAGTAATTTGGATTTCAGTTAACTTTTTTGTTCTCTGAATCATATTAAAATATACTGTTAGTAAAAAAAAATTATTGTCGGTTTTGATCTCTAACCAACTAACTGCATACACTTGGATGATAAATTTGACCAGAATGTTTACTTTATCATAGTGTTTGAAGATAGACACCTCTGGTCCATAAATACATTAACCTTGTGGCTTATGTTAGCCATCTTGCTTGATTCAAGGGCCCGAATTTCTAACTTCTCGAGAAATGGCAACAACATACACTCAAAAAGTAGACTCTGGTCTTCCCACTTAAATTATTTGTTTCTTCTGCTGTCAGATAATGATGATCAGGAGGGACACTATTTTTTTTTAGAATTCTACTTGAGGCAAATCTTGATAATTATTGATAGAAAGTTTCCCCAAAGGACCAGTAAATGTTGTTAGGCTTTTT
This sequence comes from Euprymna scolopes, assembly GCF_053919585.1. NCBI lineage: Eukaryota > Metazoa > Mollusca > Cephalopoda > Sepiida > Sepiolidae > Euprymna > Euprymna scolopes. Next base: position 20,448,583 of record NC_136505.1, on the reverse strand, counting down.
CTTGTTCCATCAATTAATTTAAAAATTGCTCTAAATGGCAGTTCTTCAAGTGGAACGTGAAAATTGCAAAATAAATACCAATATATTATTTTATTTTCCACAAAAAAAGGAACATAATTGCAGGTGAATCTATAGAATTTATTTTACCTCCTTCTTAGCAGGACAAGTGCAGACTATGTGCCTTTTTGACAATTTCCTGTCTTGCGCTTTACTACAAATTCATCACATCTCAAGACAGGAAGTTTACAGCTACAAGAAAATATATCAAACAATCTGTCTTGCAGTTCCTTCATTTTTTTCACTTTGGTTCCTTTCAATCTTTTTGGCCGTCTTGTAGCAAAATATATTTACATTCTGTCCTATATAACGTTCCTCTAACAAGGGCAATTGTGGATTAACTACTTGCCAAATATTAATTAATTCCTTAGCAATTAGCATAGAAATCCCACTATTTTTTAAGTGGATAACTGTTTTCGAGGAAATAACTAAACTGGATGACTTGTCGTGAAGTTGAAGGTGCTGTTTTAATCTTAACGACAGTTTGGACCAGAAAATTTTGTGAACCACGGGTTAAAACTGAACGTTGTGGTTTTACTGAAATTTTAATCTGAGAAATAAAATAAATAAATGGATTATAACTGAAGAAAACTGTTTTAGGCTATATTCCAAATTTATATGTAACAAATATAAGCTCCAGTTATAAGAAATAATGAAAAACTTTGTAGAGTTGCATTAGATGCATTACAGAGAGAGCATAATACCAAATCAGAGGCATAGTAGTGTTTAGTTTAGACAGTTTTGGCAGACTTTAGATCCTCCTTAGATAACATGAATTTACTCATTAAGAGATTTTAAGATTCATCCTTGCTGTAGCTGTGCCATTTGAAACGAGCGTTTAGAGTTTGAAAAACCAGTGCTTGTTCATCTATCTGTTATGTGCATCTATCTGTTATGTGCATATATATTACCATGCTATTTTATATTATTTTCAAGTTAAATTTAATTTTTATGAAATTTTTTTATTAAATTTTTAGGTGAAAGTACAGAATAGTTACAACACAACCTCCTATCTTCCCATGTTAAGAATGGTTTTCTAAATAATAAAGTTATTTTAGCACAATAACATAGATGCACAAATAAGGAAAATCTTTAAAGCAGTTTCCTTATTTACTCGTATTAATCTTTGTGTGTTATCTGATTTTAAAACTATAATTTTAGAACAAAATACTACTTAAAAACAATTACTCCCTGAAAATAAAAGAAATAAAAAATTGACACTAATTTTCTGCAATGTATTTTTTATTAAGTAGAAAAACTTGAAGATTAACGTGGTTATGTTTCGTAAAAAATGTGTAGAATAAAATTGTATGGGCTATTTTTTTAATATAAAACCGGAGTATTACCATATTTTAATAAAAATTTCAAATAGAATTTGATGTGAAATATTAGGTTGGTGAAAAATAATGTTTTGATGTTCGTGTGAACGTCAAAAAAATGCCATTATTTTGCACCAATCTAATCGAAAAACAAATTAAAAAAAGATAAAACAAATGATTAAATTCCCTGCAAATATTTGAAATATAATAATATATATTTTAAACAAGTCTTTTTCGTTTTTCCTTTCGAAATAATTAAGCCTAAATCGTAATGTTTTCAAATTAAATAATAAACAAACGTAAATTTTCAATATCAATAACAAGCGTGTTTTGCGACGGTGAAATCTAAAATGTTTCCCCCACCCCCAATGTTCCTGAAATGAAAAATCGAACTTTGGTCGTTATTATTTAAAAAACATAATTTTGCCTTAATATTTATTTTACTAATTCATTATCTTCACTCATTTTATTTTAAAATGTAGTTTAAAATTTTCTAAATAATGATCCCATTTTCTTACCAGTACGGATTGTTTTGATGAGGGGACGTTCTTGATAATTCACCGAAAAACTTGTAATAGCTTCAATTTTTCAACGTTTAAAGTCATTTCCTCAAGCAAAGAGAAGGATTTTGAAAAAAATATTTCGTGTAGGTCTTTTCTATGTCAAACCCAAACTATCATCACCATTGCCTCACCGGGGTTCCAAAATCGACCTGCCCTAATATATATATATATATATATATATATATATATATATATATATATATATATATGTGTGTGTGTGTGTGTGTGTGTGTGTGTGTGTGTGTGTGTGTAATTTATTATATACAATCTCTCACATTCTGAAAATCCTATCATAAGTTGCTCGCTTGGTTAGCATTGCTGGATGGCATCGCCCGTTAGAGTTAAAAAACTCCTACTTGTGAGACATTGACTTGGGGTTATTAGCTGGTTGGATGACCGCGTCCCTTGTTGGACTATATATATATAGCCTTGGTCAAAATTATGGAGCATCAATGAAAAACAGAAATTATGATTGAGACGACAAAGTTTCAATGGGATTTATGTCTGGGGATTAAGGGGGCTACTTTTCCTTTTTTCTCTCAAATTAACTCATTGAAACTTTGGAGGTAAAGCATGGGGAATTGTCTTGTTGGTGGATTACATCATTTAGAATGTTATTATTAAATATTTTAGTCAAAGAGGTTTAGTAAACCTGGTTCAGCATGTTAGTATAAATTGAAGAAGACATGCAGCCTCCAGCCATTACGCTTCTTCCTCTAAAGTTGACAGTTGAAACCACACATTTAGAATGAAATGCCTCTCCTTTCCTACATCAAATATAAACCGCTCCAGGGACACGAAAAAATTGAGGAAATAAGAATTTGGTGCAATTTTTGAATAAATGTTATGGATGTGAATTTAAATAAAATTTTTAATTATTCCTTCTAATGCTTAGGAAATAGAACCTGTTAACTTACTTTTTTCGTCAGACCAAATGATTTTGACCCAATTATCAGGTGTCCAATTTTGATAGTTTTTTTTTTTTTTGCAAATTCCAGTCGTTTTTTTCTTGTTGGTCTAGGAAAAGCACAGCTTCTTCCTTGCTTTAAATCATTTTTATCTTATTTCTAATTACCCTTTTCTCGTTGTTCCAGCTGATATGTTTTTGTTTGCATCCTCCCTAAGTTCAGCAGGAAGCTCTAAATAACTTTTGTTCCTATCTGCAAAGGATGCTCTTTTCAAAGATTAGTCGTTCCTAGCGGTTGTAAACTTTTTACGATCTTGTCGTTTTCTTTTTTTTAAGGACTTTGTTTCCTTGTACCTTTTAATCGTTGTTTGGACTCTCTTCCTGGAACATTCCATCTTCCTGTCAATTGTTACCGGAGAATATTCTTCACCAGATAAAGCAAGAGTTTGTATCCTCTTAGTTTCTGAGAGTTGCTTCTTCGGTGGCATTTTCAATTAAATATACTATTATAGCACCGATAGGAATCAATGATTACCTGAAAATAAGACACAACTTTTAGTATGAGAATGAATCATTTTGAATATTGGAATGAATTTAGAATGAAACTCAGCTAAAACGTTTTAGAAAAGCCTTAAAGCCAGAAAATACTACAATCTACTGTTAAATATTCTACATTTGCCCTCAATTGTTCATTGTACGATTCTTAACTTTCACATACGCAGATTCCAATTATTATTTCAATTTTTTATTTCAATTATTATTTTAATTATTATTTCAATTTTTTATTTCAATTTTTATGCTGAATAATTTCGGTCCCCTTAGCATCTATTTCTACCAAAAATAAACAAAATCGAAAATTATCTACAGGTCGAAATCTCTTATATATAAAGTTTCAAGTTTTAAGACCAAAAGTTCAAAGAGTAGCTTGGTCGAAACCGTTAGGCACGCACGCAGTCAGACAAGGTGATATATATAGAGATTTGTGTATGCTAGTACTGTTTCCTTCTTAATACGACGCAATTATACACAGTGTAGAAAATATGTATTAATATAATTGAGCGTAACAGTTAAAGAAAACCATTTATCTTATTAGCAATCAGAAGAAAATGAAGAATTAATTTATGAACGTTTGTTTTTCAAAAGAATATATAAATTAATAAACCTTTATAATGTCGCTCACATACCCATGACGGCTTTATAATGTCGCTCACATACCCATAATGGCTTCAAATCGCCCGACCGACAGTAATCGTGTAACCTTGCACTGATGATTCCCGATTGAATGAAACACAAGTGCCTGTTGGTATTTAATAATAATAATAAAAATAATAATAATAATAATAATAATAATAATATAGTTCATGAACGAGGAAAAAACAATTCTCCAATCGTTAAGGACCCAAGAGCAGAAGAAATTAAAAACGGAAACAGAGAAGGTTAACTAGCTCATCATACACCTCCCAACATATACAATCACAGACTTAAACAATTTAATTTACGCAGGCACCAAAATGGTAAGTATGCATTTCAAATCAAGAAAACAACCGGGGAAAAGTAAACCGACGAAACTTGGATGGGAGATCAGATTAGAAACTCAAATACACAAACAGAAAAAGGAAGCCAAAATAATCATCAGGAAGAAAGCAATGTGGAGAAGATGAAGTATTGGAAGTGTGAATGATACGGAGAGGCTAAACAAGAAACAAGAAGAACTGGACCAAAAAATAAAAGCAAAAGAAGCGAGATTTAGATGATATAGATATAAATCTGAACAATGCAAACAGAACAGGACATTTTAAAATAATGAAAGCCAATTCTACCAAAATGTGAACGGAGGAAAAATGAAAACGGAACGACCAGTCCCTACAGAAAAAAATACTCGACTGGAGTAAAATGTGTGAAGAATGACGAGATCACAATAGAAATATCGAATGGCTGAAAGACATGAAAGAAGAGTTATAACAAATAGAAGACGGAAAAGTGAATGAAATCAGCAAGTAACCCCTAAAGAAAACCATAGGACCAGGACACGACGGGATACATGCATACTGGTTCAAAACATTCACAGTCTTACACGAAAGGCTAGCCCCAAACTGAGAAGATGTATACAGGAAGCAACGTGTCAGATTGGGTGACAAAAGGCAGAACTACACTACTAAAGAAGGACACAGAGAAAAGAACCGCTCCCAGCAACTATAGGCCGATCACGTGCTTACCCACTATGTGGAAAATACTGATAGCACAACTGAGAGAACAAATCTACCATTCCCTGAATAATCGTGGACTCCTCCCTGACGAACAGAAAGGATGACAAAAAGGAAAAAGAGGAACACGAGATCTGCTATATATAGACCAAAAGTTCCTAAAGAAGGTAAAAAGGAGAAAGAATTTAACCATGGCATGGATCGAATAAAAAAGCGTACGACAGGATCCCCCCAAGCATGGATAATAGAATTCTTAAAAATATATAAAATACCAAGCGGGATCATCAACGCAATAGAAAATGCAATGAGAACATGGAGACTGTAATTGACAGCTAATGGACAACACATAACAGAAATTAACATACAAAGAGGCATCTTCCAAGGAGACTCACTATCACTGTTACAGGATACAAGTTCTCTAACACAAGAGGAAAAAATGAACCACCTGATGTACATGGACGATTTTAAACTTTTTGCAAGGACTGAAAATGAGATAGAGACACTAATTAACACTATCAGGATCTTCAGCCAGGATATCCAAATGGAATTTGGAATGGAAAAGTGCGCATTACTAGTTATAAGAAAGGGAAAACTAGAAACGACAGAAAGCATTGAACTACCCAACCAAACAGAAATGAGGGCACTAAGGGAAGACGACTATAAATAATTGGAAATTCTGGAAGCAGACACTATCAAAGCAATAGCATGAAAGAAAGGATTGGAAAGGAATACCTGGATGGGAGATCAGATTAGAAACTCAAATACACAAAAAGAAAAAGGAAGCTAAAATGATCAACAATGTGGAGAAGATGAAGCATTGGAAGTGTGAATGGTACGGAGAGGCTAAACAAAAAACAAGAAGAACGGGACCAAAAAATAAAAGCAAAAGAAGCGAGATTTAGTTGATATAGATATAAATCTGAACAATGCAAACAGAACAGGGCATTTTAAAATAATGAAAGCCAATTCTTCTAGAAACGAAATTATATAGCAGAAACCTAATAACAGATATAAATACATGGGCAGTGTCGCTAGTAAGATACTCTGGACCGTTTATAGGGTGGCCTAAAGAAGAGCATAAATATTGAGGCAGTCCTGATCTTTGTAGATTTCTCCAAAGCATTCGGCTCCGTACGTAGAGGAAAATGGCCAGCATATTAAAAGCATATGGCATTCCACATGAAGTCATTAATGCTATCATGATGCTATATGAGCACACTCGAGCAATGGTCAGGTCGCTGGATGGGGGACACTGAATTTTTCGACATCCGAACCGGCGTCCTATAAGGAGATACTCTTGCCTCTTTTCTTTTCCCAGTCTGTCTTGACTTTGTACTTCACATCTCTGTTGATATACACAACATGCTAGGATTCACCCTAAATGAATCCAGAAACAGACGTCATCAATCAGCACAAATAACTGATGCAGATTACGCAGACGATATTGCTTTGTTCCCGAACAACACTGATGCGCAAACACTGTTACGTAAGCTAGAAAAGTCTGCAAATGACATTGGTTTCCACATTAATGCGGATAAGACAAAGTTTATGACTTTCAATGTGAAAGGAGAGATCAGGGCTCTGGTTGGATCAACCCTGAAAGAAGTCGCTGAGTTTACGTATCTGGGCAGCAACATATCTTCCACACAGAGAGATATCGAAATTCGCATCTCAAAAGCATGGGCCACATTGAATGGGCTGCGTTCATTATGGACTGCGGGACTAACTAACAAACTGGAAAGGTGGTTCTTCGGGGAAGTGGTAGAGTCTGTCCTTGTTTACGGTGCTACAACCTGGACACTCACCAAAAGATTGGAAAGAAAACTAGACGGCACATACACGCATATGCTACGAACAGTATTAAATACATCTTGGCAAAATCATACCACGAAGCAGCAACTTTATGGCAACCTACCTGCCATATCTAATACCATCAGAGAAAGACGCCTACGATTTGCTGGTTATTGTCTGAGGAGCAAGCATGAATTGGTGAGTGATGTATTACTATAGACTCCACGACACGGACGCGCAAGCAAAGGACGACCTAGATCTACATACATCCAGCAAATAGCACACGATGCCAACTATGAACCTGAAGATCTGAGGCAGCTGATGGAAGACAGGAAACTTTGGAGAGGAAGAGTCACGTTGTTCCGGCCAAGGAGCACGTCATGATGATGATGAAAGAAGAACTGAAACAGCTAGATCAGAAGACCAATAAACCATGACCATGCACAATGCACTACACCCAAAGGATGATATTGACCAACTTTACGTGAAAAAGAAAGACGGCGACTGAGGACTGGTCTGCACAGAAGACTGTGTGAATGACCCACAAAAAAAAAGAACTAGAAAAATATCTAATGCAAAATACTGAAAGGATAACTATGGCAACGAGATACACTGAAAAAAGAAAAAAAAAACAGAAAACAGAGAGACAAATGACAAAACAAGAAAAGTGGGAAGAGAAACAACTACACGGAAGATTCATAAGAATGACAAAAGATGAGAATAACAAAAATACTTGGACTAGGATGTGAAAAGAACATGTGAACCGAGAAACTGAATCCCTAATTACTGCAGCACAAGATAACTTGATAAGAACCAACCATATCAAAGCAAATACCGATAAAACACAAGAAAACTGCTAATGCAGACTCTGTGGACAAAGAGACGAAACGATAAACCATATAGTAAGTGAATGCAGCAAACTGGCCCAAAAGGAATACAACAACAGGCATGACCAAGTGAGGACGGCGATATACTGGGAATTATGCAAACAACTGCATTTTGAACGTACAGACAAATGGTACAAGCATAAGCCCGCAACAGCACTCGAAAACGAGAACCACAAAATCCTATGGGACATAACATACAGACGGACAAACCCATCCAAGTAAGAAGACTAGATGTCGTAATAATTTACAAGAAAGAAAAATCCTGTCAAATCCTAGATTTTCCTGTCCCAACTGACCACAGGGCGAGTATAAAAGAAAAGGAGAAACGGAGCAAATACACAGAGCTAACCAGCGAATTAAAAGGAATTTGGATGATGAAGGAAATACAAAAAAAAAAATACCTATAATAGTAGACGCACTAGGAACAATCCCGAAAATCTTTGAAAAAAGGGTGGGAGAAATTGGAATCAGAGGAATAGCTGCAAAGATACAACGATTAACGATAAGGAAAACGGCTGAAATATTAGGAAACCCCTTGAATGCGGAAAATAATACACATGAACCACATGCCAGACAAACTGCTGCAGTCGCAAAACATGAAGAAGCGTTACAGGGAATGAAGAACAATGAAGTTGCATATCAACAAGCTCTACATTCCCATAACGCATCCCCTCCCATTGTCCCATAACCGCCCCCCCAAAAAAACAAAGTGTGAAACCAAAGAGCCGAGAAGGGACAAGGAGAGAGCGCTGACCAGACCTCTGCTAGACAAGCGCAAAGAGAACTGGTACCTTGGGGAGGCTTAGTGCCACTCAAACTTTTTGTACATTCATCTTAGTTTATTTTTAATTTTTAATCAGTTTATATGCGTGTCACGTTGATACAGTGGTAACGTTACCAGCTTTGAATGCTACAGTTTTACGTTAGGTTTCGATTCTAGCTGATGGACGCAAATACTTTTTTTTAGCTACTTTTGAAATCATGACGCTTTAATAATATATTCGAAATCTGGACAAATGAAAATATCATATTTAAGCGTATTTTACGACTGGGCAAAGCCGGACCCCCCACTTTCTAGTCTAATATATAAAAGGCTATAGGTATTTCTCTCTGTGTCTGTCTGTCCGTCTGTCTATCTGTCTCCATATTTTCAAACTCTATCTCTTCCGAAACTAAAAGTCGCAGAGCTACGCTAGGTACCTCAAATGATTGGATTTTTGTGGACTGTTTTTTTTTTTTAAGTTTTAAGGGGTTGAAAATAGGTCAACATTGAAAAAAGCCTTATACAATTTGTACATTCATCTTAGTTTATTTTAAATGTTTAATTTTTAATCGGTTCACATGCGTGTCAAGTTGGTACAGTGAAAACGCCAGCAGCTTTGAATGCTACAGTTTCGGTTTCGATTTTGTTTGTGTGTGTCAGCCACTCTGATGAGTCGTAGACGACGAAACGCGTGTCAGTAGATAATTATATTTTAATAATATATATATATATATATATATATATATATATATATATATATATATATATATTACTACTTAATTTACTCACATAAAATTTATATACGAAAGTATAGATTTATGCGTAAACTTTAAGTATTTACTTCAAAAGTGCTCAATACGTAGGTAGAGCTAGTTAGTAAGTTATAAAATGTATATGGCAATTAAGCTACACTGAATACTCAGCGTTTCATCCACTCTAGGATTCTAGCATAAGCCTGAAGAATCCCAGAGTGGATGAAACGCGGAATATTCAGTGTAGCTTAATCGCCATATACATTTTATAACTTACTATATATATATATATATATATATATATATATATATATATATATATAATCTATGTATACGTAGAATACTGTTTTTAAAAAATAATAAGTAAATAAATACGTCCAAATAAAAAGAGGGCGACTTTCTAAGAAAACACCGGATCTCCAAGGTTGAGACGATAACCTTAATATCGTTTAAAAAATCAACAACAAAACTACGTAAATATAATCTAAAACATATTAAAGATGTTTATTTATTTGTATTTAATTATGAATGTTTTTAATGTGGCACCTCTCCAATGGGTATAATTGAAAACAGTGAATTAAAATAGACTTTAATACCGAAAATGCTTTACTTACTAAATTATATATTCCGTCATATTATTAGGTTAAACTAATGAGATAACCATCGTTGCACATGGGACAACTTCAATTACTCTTCTCTCTGTTATAGTTTGTAGTTTACAATCATTCTACACATAACTGACAAAGGAATAATTCTTTTAAGTAAAATAACAGAGTATTGAATTCAAATGATTAAAGAGTTGCGATAATTAAATAGTAATTTTTATTTAAAATCAGATACATAAGACAAAGCACTAGAGTAAACTGATTTGAAATCTAGTTGATGAGTGGATATTCTTGTTGTTTTTTAGTTGGAAAATCTTAAACAAAAAGTTAGTACATATGTTAAATAAGAGAAAAATACATGAAATACATAAATAAAACTTTTTTTTTAATTCTTACTTGCTTTTCCGAAATATTTGAGACGAAAAAGTCCAGCGTGGGTACCATAAATCTGATATATTTATAAGAGTAGTGGTTGATGTCCAGAAATCAGAAGCTCACAGAATTATTCTGGCGTTCAGGGTTCAATCATGGACCGAATTTTTTTCTGTGTCTTCATCAATGACCTCACAAATCACATTCTTAGATCATACGTGGACATTTATGCAGATTTCAAAACAGATTTCCTAATTTAGTAATCCATGTCCTTTTCTCTTCCCTGCAGCGTCTTTCCCACAGAAGAGATGGTGCGAACCTGCCCCTACTCTATCGCTTTTTTATGGCAAGTGTTCGACCGAACTCTAATCTATGACCCCTCTTGCCAATCTTTTACAAAGACACTCGTCTAGCAAAAATCACTATCAATAAATTCGCTTACACTCTATTGGTGACTAAACCTAAACGTGGATTTTATGAACAATGCTTCTATCTTGGAACTGCCCGTTTGTGGAACTCTGTTCCGCTAGTCTGCTTTTCAGCTGACTACAATATCGTCATTTTCAAGTCAAACGTAAATAAGTTTTTATGTAACCGTTCTCGTAAATAATCTAATTATGTTGAATTCCCACTATAAACGATTATTGCACAACTACAATGAAAGAAATAAACACATGAACCCTTATCCCCGAGTAGCCTCCGGGCCTTGATATGTGATAACTCAGTTGCAACAAAAAGATATTTAACTAATTTCATATTGATTTCATAACATATATATTGTGTTTGCTTACTTATGTCCCAAAGTTTGAATAGATATGGAAATGGCACGGTTATCCAGAGAAAATCATTATACAGAGTTGAGCATAAAGACACCCTTGTTTTTAATAGATCCACTAAGACAGTGATTTATTATAGCAGGTAGGGATAAAGATATTCAGCGATTTATTGTTGCATTGATATACGTAAATATAATCTGATTATGCAGAGAATAGGGGGAGAGATATCCCACACTTTGAAAGTGTATATCAAACGAACACCACTGAATTTTCAATGTTAGACAAAAAAGATATCACACATTTTAATAGGTATTATAAAAAAGAACTCTAATGAATTTTTGATGTGATGTGGATAATTGAAATCTCACGTTTTAATTGTGTGAAACAAACAGAATACAACTGAATATGCAAGGTGCGATACCACATGGTTTAATGGATATAAAAACGAACACAACTGAATTTTAATGGTATTTAAATGAATTTTCTTGAAAAAAAGAGGTCAATGTTTTTAGGCATAATTTTAATGCTCTATTTTCTTTTTAAATTGTGTTTAATATTAAAAGTTCAAATTAAGCTAAGGATTATTATTCTCTTCTGGGTAAATTAACATAAACAGCAATAGTCGTTAAACATATTTTACAAGAAAAACAATGAATTTTGTCGTTTTTTCACCTCTGCCTTCAGACTTGGAAATACTCGACATTTATTCCGTATCTTCTGCTTGTATTCGAGATTGCTTACCTCATAACTGTAATTCTTTAGATGCCTATTCCCAATTAGTATCGATATTCTGTACGGTTTTTATAGCGTTCCATACGATTATCCCATCAGAGACAAGCAAGATAAAATTAGGAAACTAATCATGCATTACTAAGCATGAATATATATATATATATATATATGTGTGTGTGTGTGTGTGTGTGTGTGTGTTTGTGTGTATATATATGTGCATATATATGTGTGTGTATATATATGTATATATATGTGTGGGTGTATATATGTATATATGTATATATATGTATGTGTGTGTATGCATGTATGTATGTATATATGTGTTTGCAAGTAATTCTCTATGTCCACAACGAAACAGACTAGTCCAGCATAAAATTATACCGCTAATTCACTGCTTGTTTATCAAAGACCAAATCAAATTCCATGCGTCTCGTACCAACGAAATAAATAATCAAGCGTATGAAATGTTGACTAATGCAGTAATTGAGTTTTCTGTATTTCTTTGCAACAGTCATGCTATTTCAGTCTGGAAATGTTTAAACAATGTGTACGCATAGATTTACATGGAATTAATCACATTGCCTCGTCTTCTCCAATTTGTTACGGTCTTTGTCTGATTTCGCTATACTTGTTTCCATAATATCTATAAAATGGGCATACGGACATTTTATTAGTTGACGAAATTTCAGCCCCTAATTACCCGTCTTCTAAAGGACAACTATAAAGATTCTCTGTCTTGAAAAATCCACTCTTCATTGATCCAGGACAGAACTAATGAATTGTAGTATCTGTTCTGACATGTAGAGAAAATTATAATGATTGCAAACATTACTTGCCTCAAAACGCCTTCTTGTCACACGTGTCTTGTAGGTTTGGTTGATCAATAATGGGGAAAAAAATGGGTACGTCCAGTTAATTTTATTCTTGACGCTCGCACGAAGTAATGGGAATTCTATCAGATCATAAGCAAATTAGACGATCTTGGACTGTATGTAAGAAATCCGTTTGAAGAACGGATGTTCAATTTTAAGGAATACGAGCTTTGTACACGTGCTACGTTGGGTCGTGACATATTATCTGAAGCTGAGAGAACACGGTGAAGTAAACAGTTGGTGTGAATTACAGCTTCAAATAGGGTACTGCGTATTTATTTGTTTCGAACACATGATATTTTGATTTCATGTCTATCTGTATTCGCTGAAGCGTTGACTGTTCTGTGACTGTTGTGTGACGATTAAATTGTCGCCTTCATCATAATGGAGTTTAGCAGAGTAGAAAATGAACATTTTAGTTTCGGCAGCTCTAAACTCTCGTGTCTCTTATTTTCTCTTTTAGTTCTTACAGTCCATAAGTAAGCATTTGCTGTTTTCTGGGTCGGAACCTATTTATTATTGGCTATTTTTTATGTACTTGCTTTTTACATCAAATGGCTTCTTGTATTTTCTGGAGCAATTTCCATTAAACAAAAAACTATGATGTAATGGGTTGTATTTTTTTTAACACTGGATTCTTATAGGGAACTTCATGGAAAATCAGAGAAGCAGTACTGAATATAATTTGGGCTGAATTTTCGCGAAACTTTTATTTCAGTTTTGGTCTCTGGGTCGTAGAATCACTTGCTGCAAGTCGTGGTCAGCCCATAGACACCCGTGCAGATTCAGACAGAGGGATCGAGACCAGGTATCCCTGTAAACAATCATCTTTAAACATGCATAACTGTTATCGGGTTCCAGATCTGTGAAAATCCTCTGTTAATATATATACTTATATTTCAAATGGACTTTGTCTTTGTGTGTGTTTTCGTTCCCTATAAACTCCACAACAGCTGGGCCAATGTTTTTAAATATATGCTTCGTGTCTGTACCTTATGTGTCTGGAGGGGTATTTAGTACCAGAATGCCTCCAATAAGTATCGAATATCGATAATCGAAAACATTCGATTACAGAAGAGATAGTCCAATTTTGACCCAAGTTATCACCCTTATACAGCCTTACATCACAAGTGCATTTGCAAAGTTTTATCACCGCACAAACAGAAGGGCCCGGAGGATAAAATCAACAGCAGGTTCTTTAATAAAACAGGGGCCCGTTCGAAATGAACGTTTCTGTTTAGAACACCACTAAACCATGATACGTGTGTATTTTATACTTAAATTAAAACTTGTATATAATACAAGGTGGACTACAAAGTACTGCCGACAAAATTACCCTAAGGAAGCATGTGAAATTTTCTCCCAGTGTACCGCGGTGTGTCCGCCACTAGAGTAGACAATCAATCGATTTGATGAAAAATGGTCAATTGGAAGTATGCAACATTCTTTAATCTATATTCTATCTCGGACAACGTCGGGTTGCCCTGCTAGCATTGAATCAAATTGAATTTACAGTCTTTACCTAGGAACTCTCTCCTGATGTATTACTTATCTAAAAATTTGATGTTTCTTCCTAAATTAATCGGTGCCACATTTTCGGACCAAGTAACCTGGCAAAACGTAAGTTGAATGTTTTACTACTTCTTAGAAAACAAGAGTTATTTGTAATGATGATTTTGTTGTCAGAGATGGTTACATAATATATGAGGTCATTATATTCGCTGGGTAATTAATCATAGCTCATAAGTCCGGAAACTTGCATTTGATAACCCATTTTGATATCAATCTCAGTGATCTTCGTTATTTCAACTGCATGAGAATCAATCAAATAATTCCGGAGTTACAGTGTTATTTAGGTTTCTTTAGATTATTGTTTTCATCTTGAGTGTCAGTTTCATGTTTTGGTCGATGTAACCCCCCTAACTTCTTCAGGTTTATCTTTTCTAACTTGGGAATATTTCCGAACTTCTTCAGGTCTATCTTTTCGGATTGGGAATATTTCTCTCGAACTCTGGAATCAGGACACAATTTTAAACAAAATCTCTATTTACTTCATGGGGGTAGCATGCTCTTGTTCTGTCAGCAATGACTGGATAGCGGTCCTAAGTAATTCTCGATTGCAATTTTCGCTCGCCCCACTGTGTATTGAATCTTCAACCTTCAGAAGAATATAACTTTTAACATTTATTATTTCCAGCTGAAACAGTAAAAATATATTTTAAAAATGTGTATGAAATATATAATTATGTACACATGTATTTGTAATTTTATTAATAAAACTATTATTCATCTGCTTCCGTTAGTCCCTCCGTTAACTCTGCATTGCACTACCTTCTTGATATTTCATTTAACTAGATACTATACAATGCTTCAAGTAAACTACATTACCTTTTATCTAAATATCTATAAAAGTGAAATTGTCTGTGTGTATGCGTGTGTGCCTGTGTGTGTACATTTTCCTACCAAACTACTTTGTCAATTTTTGCTCTGCAGACTCGAGACGTGATATAAGGGGTATTGAGATTTGGGAAAATCCTTTTAATCGGTTTTCGGCCAGGAATTTGGATGTTAAGGAGTCAAAGTTCAACGATTTGACCTTTGAAAGCCTTATCAAACTCCTCCGCCAATTTTTGGTCTAAGCACTTGAAATTTTAAATGTAGGTTACTTGCACATGAATCAAACTTTTTAATTTGATTAGAGCCTAAAACAATAAATGTTAAAGGCATTACCGTATATATGTACATTTTTTAATATATACATATACACATAAAGTTATGAACAGTACATAGGGGCCGAACAAAGCCGGTCTGAACTGCTAGTATATATATATATATATATATATATATATATATATATATATATATATATATATATATATATATAGCATTGATATGTAGTTTGCTTGAAGCATTGTGTGGGATAGATATGTAGTAGAGATTTATATATATGTTGTAGAGATTTAGAAGGCTGTCACAATGCGAGGAATGAAATATAGTCGTTGTTGGTAAGAGACGACGAGAACAAGTGGCGATTTACAAGTCCATACGTACATACATATATAATATATATACATATATTTATTCAGTTGTATTGGTAAAATGTCTTACTTGTTATGTCTGCGACAAATTCCATTATTTATTTCGGAAAAATTCCCTTTTCAAATGGTAAGCGTAACAGGTCGATTGTGTGTGTGTGCGTGTGTTTATTATATCACCAGCTGGCAGCCAGGCCATGCCCAGTTGTAAAATACGAATAAATATTATAGTTTTATTGATACGGATACGGAAACTGAGACATGTGCATGCGAATATTTTTGGGGGTTGTTTTTTTTTTGTAAACAATTCACTTCTTGTAAGTAAAAAATATATTGAGCTGAGATCGAAACGAAAACCTAAAGACAGTGAGCTAAGTACGGTAACCATAAGGCCAGGTTGGCAGGATCTTTAAAAAGTGTTTTCAAACCTGCTTATTCTTAGCATGGCACAGTTGTCATAAAAGTTGTCATGAAAAGAATTCATGCATGTGCATTCGTGAAACAGCAAACAGATAAAAATCCGAAGACGCCCACGTACCAATTTTTCAATTTTTACTCCTTAGCCGTTTTTCTTTCGGA
Organism: Euprymna scolopes; assembly: GCF_053919585.1. Lineage (NCBI taxonomy): Eukaryota > Metazoa > Mollusca > Cephalopoda > Sepiida > Sepiolidae > Euprymna > Euprymna scolopes. The sequence continues at coordinate 20,432,369 of NC_136505.1, read as the reverse complement.
TGAAATCCGATTAAAAGTTTTTCACATGTCTGAATACTCTACCAAATTTCATGTCTATAGATTCAAAAATTTGTTAAGCATATAAATTGAGAAGTGTCCTCACACACACATTCTCATTTTTATATATAGATTGTCATTGGTATTAGCATGTCTAGTGTAACCATTATTAAATATTTCATGGCAGCCAAAAACCGTCATTATATTATGTAATTCATTTTCCCTTTTGAACGCCTCAAGTTGCGTGACAAGTGATATTACCGATGTAATATGAGAAGTTTATAATGATTTTATCAATGAAATCGTTTACCGAAATGCAAATATATAAATTTTATTATATTTTACTGAAGTCGATTGAATATTGAAAGCCAATAAAATTGTCCGTTGCCATTAAATTGTGTTGCTCAGATGTTATGGAAATTTGATTCACCGTTCGATAAAGCATTATCGAAGTGGAATCGGGATCATTTCTTTTAACCAATCTCTGGGAATCATTATTGGCGAATCCCCTGACAGTTATTCAAAGAAAGAAAATAAATCTACACATTTTCGATTATTTTAAATATTGAGTTACCCTGAATAAGTTTACCTAGATCTGTTTGATAGATAGGTGCTCACCCTAATGTAACAATATCCTATTAAGTACTTCCATAGCCACAAGATTTCGGATAGACTTTATATTGTGAATGATCCATTGTTTTAGGAAGCTATTAATCAGATTGAACAAACTTCTATTCCAGGAAGATTATAGGAAAGGGAAATATTTCCAATATTACGCAACATAAACTTTCTTTTTGTCTCTGAAGAGCTTACATTACTAGAACTCGATTTTAAATATCATTTTAATATAGCAGAGCCAAATAACTGGTTTGCTATCGGTACTCGGAATTTTTAAATTTTTGCAAAACTTTTAGATAACGCTGTAGAGCAGCTGTCAACGCGATGTATTCGTATAAAATGGGAGGACTGATTTCTCGTAAACTAACTTGATGATAATATGCAAAGCTTTCTTGACATTTAGTAAGTGTTGACGAGAAGATACCTTGATACAAAGTCGGTAACCTATCTATCTATCTATCTATCTATCTATCTATTCATTTATCTATTTATCTATCTATTCATCTATCTACCTATTTATTTATTTATTTATCTATCTATTTATCTATTTATTTATCTATCTATCTATCTACCTACCTATCTATTTATCTATCTATCTATTTATATATCTGTCTATCTATTTATCTATCTATTTATCACTCTATCTACCTATCTATTTATCTATCTATTTATCTATCTATTTATCTATCTATCTATCTATTTATCTATCTATTTATCTATTTATCTATCTCTCTATCTATCCATCTATCTCTCCATCTATCCATCTATCTCTCTATCTATCTATCTATTTATCTATCTATCTATTTATCTATTTATCTATCTCTCCATCTATCTATCTATCCATCTATCTATTTATTTATTTATTTATTATTATTATATTAGATTTATTTATTTATTATTATTATAAATTCGAACTACACCAGAACTTATATTTATATATTGCGGAATATTATTCTCATCTTTCTAATAAAGATGAGAATAATAGTTCGCAATAAATAAATATAAATAATACACAACTCAATAATAAATTCCAATTAAAATAATATATACCATTTGGTACGGACCCCACCATGGAAGATCAGATAATAAACACTTAAAACGTGAGTTTATAAGATAAAAAAATCCAACCTTGATCGCCCTTCGGGGCCCGTGGCGCAGTTGATAGAGACGTCGAATCTCTACGGTTCCAGATGAACATTGTTTGAAGATAGCGGTTTAAATACTACCCAAAGCCGGCCAGAGGCAACAACTACGGATGCTGAGAATGCAGTTAGGGTCCGTCGTGTTACCACCTGACGAAGGCCAGAGGAATAGTTGGCCGAAACGTCGTGAAACAACTGATAAAGATGAGAATAATAATCCGCAATGAATAAATATAAATAATAATTATCTCATTAATTAATTCCAATTAAAAAAATATATATACACCAAAACTATTATTATTTTTACTTTAACTTGTTCCCAACATGAACTTAGATATAAACGTTAAGCGGAATGTCCTATTTTACGTTTACTTTCGTTTATAATTCATACAATATACGAAAATTATAATTCCGGATGACGCTGGATAACCATGTTAGGTATATAAAAAAAATGACGTGACTTATAGATACAGCAAATAAAAATAGTTTTATTTCATGAAGCTGAGTTCTGCTTGTTTCTAAGTTAGTGAGGGAATCGGTCTTGACTATAAAGTAGCAATGTTAGACCGAATAACAATGTTAGACCGAATAACAATGTACGCTAATTATGTTTTGCAAACAATAAAAAATAAGAAAATCACTTGCAGCGAATATCTATAGGCCATGGGCCAGAGGCTAAAAAAGGCTTAGTTTTTGAGTTGGTGAACATTTTATTCATATGAGAAAATTCGAAGTGTTTCTAGGAGTATTTTCGTGCTGATTTAAAACTTAAAGAGATCTCAAGGCTAAATGTGCACACTATTTCAGAAAAAAAAGAGATAATACAGGGTGTCATTTACGGAAAATGTCACTTGCCATGGATTATTATTGTTGTAGACCTGTGCCAAGGGTTACAAATGAACGAAACCACAAGTAGTGTAAAGTGTATAAAATATAATATGCTTTTATCATAAAAAATACAGGAGCCACTAAAGTTGTATGAGCGGAACATGTTCGTAGCATGCGATTAGACATGGTATGAATGTCTCTATTTAGTCTCTGAAACCAGTGGTATTCATAGGACTAGTTGATTCCACTTAGTTCTCAAATAGAAATGATTTGTACCCCACAACACCCGCCTCCCGAGCTTTTCATTCCCTGGGATGATTGTACAGCTCTTTCTCCTGGGGTTGATCTCTATCGGGTCGGTCATTTTCTTTTTTCTGGAGGACCGGTGTTGTCAAGCTGATTGTGGTGTTATCAGTTCGAGCATGTCATATATCTGGTCCATCACCTCATCTTGTTCAGCAGGAGGTTGTCTTTCGTCATCTGTGATACGTTTCCGAATTTGGTTTAAATGCTTCTTGTGAGTAAATCTTGGATTTTCGATAATGTAGACCATCTGCCCGATCCTTTTATGGACCTTTCCTATGTCCCACATGGTACTATTATTTTGTGTATCTGGAAAAAATCCCTTTTCACCATGGAAATACCTCTTTTTAGGAACTATAGTATTTGACGGTTTCACCTGTTTTGGCAAAAGCTCATCGAAGACCGGCCTAATTTTCCTCGCGGACATTAACTCTGCCGGCGACATCTTCGATGAAGTGCTTTTATTTGGCGTAATTCGGTACACTGCTGTAGCGCCTTTTCTAATGGCGCTCCTTTAGGCTTCTTCAGGGCTCCTTTCAGCGTGTCTGACAACCTCTCTGCCTCACAGTTCGATCGGAGATGATAGGTTGGCGTCGTTATGTGGTTTTTAAAATCTGCCGAAGTGAATAGTGTGCCATTGTTTCACACTAGACAATCAACCATATCAACCCTAGCGTACAATTCGCGAAGAGCACAGATTGTAAAATCCATCATTGGACTTTTACATCGAAATACCTCAGGCCATTTTGAAAAACTGTCTACCACTATTAAGTAATAGTATCCATCCAGTGAGCCTGCGTAATCTATGTGTATTCTTCGCCATGGGTGGTCCGCTTTAGGCCACGGGCTAAATTGTATTGATGGCGCTTTTGTAGCCAATGCGCATCCCTTACACGACTCCATTAGTGTACATACTCTTCCAATAAACGTAGGACCTCATGAGGCTCTTCATTCGCGTAGCCCCAGGGTGCCCTGTATGAAAATTCCTAAGAATTTTCTTTTGTAGTGTAGTGAGGATTACTACCCTTTCTCGCTACAACAGTACCTCATTGCACATAGAATAAGATTCCGCCGCCGATTCATCTGATTGAATTTTTTGTTTCGTTTCTTTGATGAAACTATCTGCTTCATCCTCCCTTATATCTTCCAAAGTCACTGATAGTTCCTTGATCGTATTACATAGTACTTGTGTATAGTTCTTTTAACTTTGTAGTGACGCTATTACTATGCCTTCCAGCCGTTCCCTTGATTTCGGGATTAATCGCGAAAATCCGTCTGCGTGACTTAACTTCACAGATGTAAGAAATTCCATACTAAAATTGTAATTCAGTAGAATGGTCCCCCATCTTTGCAGTCTATTTGCTCTGTAAATTGGCAGACCCTTTTTAGAGGCAAAGTTATAAGCGGCTTATGGTGAGTTTGTAATTTAAATTTACAACCATTTAAAAATTGGTGGGATTTTTTAACCTAGAGTATGATTCGCAGTGCTTCCTTTTCGATTTGGGAGCAATTATTCTCGGCAGGCAGCTAAGTTCTTGACGCATAGGCGATCAGTTTAGTGGGTCGATCAGGCATCTTGTGTAGAATGCACACCTCGATTCCATAAGAACTTCCGTCAGTTGCGACAAAAATCTCTTGTTTCGTGTTGAAATGAATCAGGGTTAAATCTGACGTTAATACATGTTTTAATTTCTTAAATGCTGCCTGGCACTCAGGCGTTCAGTCACATTTTTATCCTTTGTGCGTTAAATTACACAAAAGTTTCGAGCTATCTTCCTCTACTGGTATTTGTAGGTACGCCTCGCTTAAGTCTATTCTGGAGAAAATTTCTCCGCCATTTAGCGAATACTTCGTCTGGGTTTGGTAGCGGATAGTGATGGTCCTTGGGCGCCGCATTCAATCCGAGAAAGAAGTTCGTGCATACCCTAATCTCTTTAGATTTTTTTCACGTATAAGGTGAGGGCTGCCCACTCACTTTAGTTAATAGGGGTCAAAATCCCAGTGTTAACTAGTCGTTCCAATTTTTCTTTAATTTTTTCCCTCGATGCGAACGATGTGCTCCGTGGCTTTTTGAATATTGGTTTTGCTTCATCCAGCAATTCGAATCTCGCCTTTATTTTTATGCAGTATCCCAGCTTTTCAGAGAAAACACTTGGGAAAGATGTTTTTTAGATATTTTTTAGTTTGTCCGCTTCGGCCATTAGGTTTTCGACTTTGTGACAAAAATCACTCATTGGCGAGTCCCATAATTCAAATTCCTGAATCGAATCGGTCCCGAATAAGTTCGTTACGTTCCTAAGAACGGACACTTTTAGGGTTTTTTGTCGTTCTTTTAAGGGTTTTTTTTAATTCAATTTTCACCCCAAACAAGGCACAGTGCCACTTTGAAGCAGGGGGATACTATTAGGGACTTAATTAGCGGGGTCATTATGAAGGGAGAAAAGTAGAAAGATGTTTGTTAACATTACACTTGAACTTCTGCATATCATTGCAGTTGGGAAAGCAGAATCCCGGAAGGGAGTTCCAAAGACCCGCAGTTCTGGGGAAGAAACTATCGGAGTAAAAGGCTTTCTTGCACCTAGGGATCTCTACTGTAAAAGGAAGAGACTGAGTAGCTTGTCGGGTTTGTCGGGGGTAGTTACGTCGGGGAGGTACAAGTGTTTGCAGTTCGTCAGAGCATTCACCATTAAAGTATTTGTAGAACAGGCAGAGGGATGCAACATCTCGTCGATGGGACAGAGGCTGAAGCCTAGATGACAGTTCAGGACCTATCAGGTTGGCGACTCTCTTTTGAACCCTGTCCAGGAGCGAGAGACAAGCAGCAGATGCACCAGCCCAGATGTGACAACAGTACTCCATACATGGGCGAATGGTTGCCTTATAGAGGTATAGGATACTGTCAGGCGTAAGTAGTTTTCTAGTGACACATTAATAACTAACTCACCCTCCAAATTTATTTTATCACTAGTTTCCGATCTTGCGACTTTATTCGTCTTTGTCCTCGTGGGATTTCCTATTCTCTTCCACATGTGAAAATTTATAATTGATAAATCCGAGCCTAAATCGAGCTGTAGTTTCACTTCTTAAGTTTTGATTCTCACCGTAACATATTTCCTTGTGTTCTCTGTTGGTGAAGAGTCCATTTTTGCAGTTTTTACGTAGCCCTTTTTTGCTACTTTTGCTCTGCAATATGAGTCTTTGTGCCTTATTTGCTCGCATTGGTCACATGTTATTTTTGTTTGGTACTGACATGCATTGTACCCATGAGGTTCTCCACATTTGCTACAAAGGCTTCTAGGATTTTGTCTATCCCGATAATTTTGTGAATGGTTCTTTTTGCCTCTTGGTTAGTAATTGCTGACAGGCGGGTGTCCTTTATTTTTAAAGCGTATTTTTTTTTAATGTGAGCGATACCTGCTTCCTTTGTTTCAGGAATCTTGCTTCATTGCCACGAACCGCTGACAATCTTCAGCCAGTTTCTGAAGTGTCAAATCAGGTTCTAATTTCAATATTTTTAGAGCACGACGTTTTATATCGGCGTCTTTTGTGGCTATCAAACCTTGTGTGAATATTAAGCACTTGAAATTGTCTGCCGTTTATGACGACAATTTGAAATCGTCAAAATGCTTATTAACTATAGACGGAAAAAGTCGTATAGTCCTGACTCTCCTTACGTGTAAGATTCATGCATTTCCATCTTTTATGAAAAATGCTCATTTTTGGACAGTATAACTCCATTAACAGTTTGACTGTCTCATCAAACGACAGTTAGTTGGGTTTTCTTGGTAGAATATAGTCCAGGAATTTGTTATGTTCGGATGTATCTAACTTCCGTAACAATAAACGAACCTTCTTTTGATCCGTCCATGCGCTGCAATCAATCCTGACAAGGTCTTAAAATCTACTGAAATATGCCTCAAACGTTAGGTCCCCCTTAAGAGCAGAGTGAAATGTAACTGCGCAGATCGGGCTGGTTTCTTCTCCGCTGTCCTTATTCACTAAAACTTGCGTTATCAAATCCATTTTTTCTGACTGGTTTTATTGTTCTAAATGTAATTTTTTTTCAACCCCAATATTTGTTCGTTCATTTCTTTCCTTTCTCTTTCCTGTTTTTCTTCGAAGTATTTCATTAAATTTAACTGTTTCTCTTCCATCTCTTTTTTATTGTCAGTTGTATTTCGTAGTTTTGTTTCTGTATTGCCAATTGTTTTTCTTGTATTGCCAACTGCCCTTCTCGGAACATTTTTTTTAAAGTTCTAATTGCTGACCTTCTTGGAATTTGACCATTTCCAAAATCGTTTTTTCAAAATCGTCCATTTGTTATTTTTTAAGGTTTAGAATTACTGTATATAACAAAATTATTTTTTCAGAAACAGCACAATTCGTTCATTTACTTTTTCTATAGTACCAACACTAGAGAAAAAAAACTTTACAAAATTTGTACTTGGTTATTTAACGAATATTTCTTTCATGTATTTTTTAATCGTGTGGCAATTTTTCTGATAAAATGATCCGACGTTTGCATTTATACAGAAAGCAGTAGATTTCGTTTGCCATTTTTCAATTTTCGTAACGCGTAGATACTGGGTTCAATTCCTTGTTGATCCTATACATTTTTTTTCTCTTTTTTCCTTAAAAAATAGTTAATTATCTGTGAAAAAGAGTGTATAGAATTTATTTAATATTGGTTATTCTTTTCGATTTCTGTGCGAAAAAAGAATGTCCTTTTCTCGTTAACACTTTATTTGTCGTGCTTAGTAAAATCGCGTTTTTCTTCTTCTTCTTCTTCTTCTTCTTCTTCTTCTTCTTCTTCTTCTTCTTCTTCTTCTTCGACGTGCAGTCCCGTCGACCAGTGAAACGATTATTTTAATCGGATTAAAATCCGACGATATCTTTTGCTTTTTTAAAGTTGTACGAATACACGCTTTATCCAATAAAATAAAATATACTATCATTTGCTTGCTGTATTTGCATGAATGTTTTTTTCTTTTCCTAGCGCTAATGCCTTTTAACCATAAAACGTATTAGCGAGACATGCTTTTTAGAACGACAAAGTTATTTTTTTCAACATTACTTGTATTTATAGAGGTGAGAAAAAGTTTTTTTTTTATTTTTACTTACTGAAAACTTGGTAGCGTTAATTCAGTAATAATAATTCTAAACGCAATTGTCTTAAGTTCTGTTTCAACTCGTAGTTTACGCTTTTAGTAGCTTTTTTAACAGCAAGATAAGGTTTTTGACGACGTCTTTGTTAAATCCTTTTTTCGGCGAGAATTGTTATCCTTTTTCGTATTGTTCTTTATCCCGTGTCTGTGGATTTTTACGCTCGAATCTTTTTTTCCAACATAGAGAAGTAGTTTTTCCTGTTCATACTGAACCTTTGAAAAATAAATACATTTGGAGTTTCGTATTTTCCCCCGAGCGTAGGAAAAATTATTTCGAATATCCGCGTGTGTTTTTTTTTTCTTGAATGGTTTTGGTAGTCAAACGTCGTTGTCAATTAAGTGTGTTTTCTTTGGAGTGAGTCATTGCCCGAATATACGTCATCCAATTGTTATAAGCAATTGCTGTAGAGTGATCTGGGAAGTTCTTGAATCATACTCGTCAGCCAGTTGTTATAGACCTGAGCTGGTTTATTTCACTTAGTTCTCAAATAAGGGTGATTTGTACCGGACAACGCTTATGTAAAATTACATTTAAACAAGTTGTTTTACACATTTAATTGTATTTACAATAATTTGATATGTCTATTCTCTTATATTATATGTGTATTTATAAAATTAGGATATTTTAGCAAATAAAATAACTTGTTTAAAACCATATCAAAGAAAATGTTACTTTCTATTGTATCAGTTTCTCAGATTGAAAATATTCTCATAAAACACTGTAGTTTACATACATTTGTATAACAAAATATGAACAACATTTATATTTTGTTATACAAATCTTGTGCCTTTCCAAAGTTATAGATCGAAGAACTGTTTTCAAATATTCCTGGTGATTTAATGACTTTTCTTCATTTTGGACGGTCATTTACTTTTTATCTAATTTTTTCACACATGCGCATTGACTGATATACTAACCTTAATGCCTAGACTAATTTTGACTCTCTCTCTCTCTCTCTCTCTCTCTCTCTCTCTCTCTACATATATACATATATATATATATATATATATATATATAAACGAGTATGATAATAAGAGTTTTTCTTTTCAGTTATGTTGAAAACTTGTCATAAAGCAATACATTTCGAAAAGGAATTGAAAAATAATTGATTGTTCTCTAATCTTGAAAGCTTATCTTATTATTTGCCATCAAAGGAGTCAGAATGTTCTATCTCGGTGAACTGCTGCATTTCATATATTTTTTAACTATATTAAAACAATCTACGCACTGTCAAAGGTCGGTGCAAGACAGTGTTTGACGAACACAAGAACAAGCCTAAGGTCACAGCTGTTCTTCTGACGGTTTCATTTTACTAAGTTGATTTATGTTCATGGTGTTCTTCAGATGTTGCCCCAGTGAACAACTAGTGTTTATCTTCACATTTCCAACGAAGACATTGGCGCCAAATAGCAGCCTGATAATGTGTTATTTCTGCATGTAATCGTAAACTATTTTGACAAAGGTGGTAAAGTATTATCAAATTTTCCAGCATGTGAAAAATAATAAAACGGGTAGTATAAACAGAGGAACTATTTTTCTGTCCAAACATACAGCACACAAATTTTTCTAGAACAAATTGTCAGTTGCCTAACAGCGTGAAATTTTGGAGAAATTGCTTTGTTTCGTTCATCAATTCAAATGGTTTTATTTCCCCCTTTCCCTTACAATTACTAACAGTGTCATAGCCAGTGAATGCATGCAAAGAAAGTAAGGCGCTTGAAATAACAGGTCCGGATTTCTTTGCAATTGGTTTAATAGAGATCAAACAATGGGGAGTAGACAATGCATTGCGGATGCGTTATCGGCAGTTCTCATTAGTGCCACTTCTTATTTGTCCCTCAGTTCTCATTTTTTCAATGCGTGATTTTTCTGAAAAGGGGGGAAGAACAACCTGTTTACTAGGTTGGCACTATTTTGGGTGAACACTTGACAGAGATGTTGGAAATTCAGTTTCTTTGTCTATCCTTGTGGCAATGTCACTAGTAAGGGTGCTGGAGGTAAACGTTTCAACAGGGCTGACGTTATCCGCCTGATATACAGGGACCCGAACCTTATATTAACCACTAAGAATGCTGTCCTATTAGCAGGTGCAAAGTACTGGGGCTGCTTTATTTTCATCTGGTGAATCGGTTCTGGGTCATGCAGTAGTTTCTGGTAGGGCCTCTCGATGCCATATTAGTGCGTAATTGTTACAGCTTTAACTTATCATGTGCTACAAAAACATTTTTCGTTTCCCTGTCTTTTACTTTCCCTCTCTGCCCTCCTCTTAGCAAGTCTGTCGACCTAGTCCATCAATCCCAAATCCCAGACTAAACCGGACCTATTATTCCTAAGCGAGACCGGCATTGGACCGATTACTTCCTTAGATGAGTTCATAATTAAAGGATACTCTAGCTTAACCCCCAAAATCGCCATAGACATGAAGTATGTATCTAAATTAAAGACGGCTTTCCATGTGGCGGGGTCATCTACAGAGAAGATCCTACTTTACCCTATATATGTTTTTTGGGTGCACTGGCTCTCGTTCATATTTGCACTCTATCGCCCCCACAACAGTGGAGTTACAATCTTTAAACGTATATCTGAGAAAATTGACCACGTCCTGTCTGTCTACAACTCAGCAAACATTCACGTCAATGTTCACAATGTGGAATGTTTAACACACTCAAACAAGACAGATTAAGAGGGAAGGTTCTGTCATGATTTCTCCATTGCTTATGATCTCACTCAGATTGTTCATGAACCCACCCATGTCCCCGGCATTGACGGCCAGTATGCAAGTTTCCTAGATGTTTTTTCTCATAACTTGTCCTGAGCTATCTCCACTGGGATCTTCTGACCACTCTGTTGTTCAGATAAAAATGAAAGGTAATAGGCCGTACCTCTCCATCGTACGGTATATCGATACTCCATGGGTGACTGGAACAGCTTCCGCACATTTACATCAGATCTACCTCTGCGTTCCATGTTTACAAAGGATGTGTCTTCTATAGTATCAAAACTGACGGAATGGTTAATTGTAAATATAACCTAACAGTCAGCCATGGTTCTCACCAGATTGTGCTGCTGTCATTGCAC
>NC_136505.1:20208737-20416237 GCF_053919585.1 Euprymna scolopes | reverse complement strand
GCTCACGCATAAATATTTGCATACGTGTCACCAAACATTGCAGAATGAATGCACATACATATGCACATATGTGTGCAGAGAAATTTTGTTTTTAAATTAAAAAATCTTATACTTACTAATATCCCCTCTTAACTCGTTTGCTTTTGTCGACATTTTAATTTAAACTCTTCTAAACTTGCCATATTGTGTTAACTCGTCTCCCTCGGTATTTTTAATAGAGTCTCTTTTGAGATGTTCGTATATATATTGGAATCTCTTGTGATTAGGTTGCCGACAATTATAGCAAATATTTTTCAATCCTGGGGCCATAACCTCTTCAATTATAAGCCATGTTTAGTTTCAGAAGAGTTTCTGATGGGTAGTTATTCTATACAAGTCCTGGAGATAAAAAATATCAGTGGACCGTTGTTCTGTCCAGGTTCCGGACTTAAAATTTTTGCAGCAAAATAGCAAAAGATCCTTCTCATGTTGACACGAAAAAATATGTGCTAGAATGCTAAAAGATTTAATTTTTATGGACCAATTTTAGTTTCTGATTGGATGATAGCATAGCGTGAATTAATTTGATTCGTCAGTTCCTAGCAGCAGTGTTTATAAATAGGATCTCCTTACTTTGAGGGAGCACACCCCTTATTTATCTAACTATTTCAACATATGCATTTTAAAAATTCGTAAACTTCAAATTAGATAGTGTAACTAAATGTTTATCTAGGCTGAAAGGATATATTTATTTTTATTTTTCACATCTAATCAGCAAGCACAAACATTTTGAGGATTGGTTTTTAGAAAGATACCATATATTGTTTATTAGTAGATTTGTATGTCAGACGTCGCAAACGTTCACTATTCATCAAACATGTTAATTAAAACGATCACCAAAGAATGACGAAGTTTGCAAAGAAATCATAACTTACGGCCTGTTGAATTGACATATAAACTGTTCTCTGCTTCACTGCGATTGCCTAAACAGAAACTCAATATGACATCTGTCAATGGCGTCTATGTGATTGATATTTCAGATTAGATGTCGATGCAACATCAGAATAAACACGCAATATAATCAGTTTGACAGAAATACTAGACAATCTAACTGCTCAATATTGGTTGACCAACCAAATATAAAAACAAATTGTAATCGTGTGTAACGGCTCTGCTTATCCAAAAAAAAAGATATTTGCACTTTTGAACCAATCTTGTAACAAACATAATAATTTTTTTGTTATTTACTAAAAATCGCCATTTTTATCTGCAAGAAAATTTCGTTGTCTTTTAAATTCATAATCATATTACCTACTAAATTTTGAGTAAAACTAATGAACCAATATGTAAAAGTCAGAGAACGTGCTCTGTAATATTGTTAGTCTCTAGGAAAACACTGGAAACTATTAAAATGGTCGATTGTTATTGTGAAATTATAATAGTCAATTATTACGATTGTTGTATTATTTGTAAAAAGTAAATATTTTACAGGAGAAAATTGTTTATGTGTTAAGATGTTTACGGAATGTAAAACATAAACGATTATTTAAAATATATTGACCTCTAGAGTCTGACGAGTCTTACGTAGAAGTCATTTAAAAGTGACGTTTGCTATAAGGAGAGTTTTAGGAAAAGATACCATGGTTTGGTCAGTCAGAGATCAGAAGCTTAGACGAGAGCAGGTGACTTTGTCAGTCGTGGAAGCATTCGACAGGGTTAACTAAGAAACATTGTAAAGGTAAAAATGAGAAAGCGTTACAAATCCCTGAGAGAAATGTAAAGAATGAGAATAAATAAGGAAAACCAAAATACAAGTCCTGTTTTTACTGCTTTATAATGAAATGTTGTCTTGAAATGTCCGAGAGACGAAAGGAGCCACAACGTAAGGTTAGTAGTCCGTTATCAAACGGTCATTCTGTGTTTATATGTCGTGTTTATTTAACCTGTACCGAATTAATGACTGCTCCTTTGTCCATGTTACGTGAAAATATCTGTTTGAATATGGGTAAACACACATACCTACCCATAACGAACATTTATAACCACTAGACGGCATGAGATCGGTTTTATACATACGTTTATTATATATAGATGGACATAAACACGTATATATATATATATATATATATATATATATATATATATATATATATATATATATATATATACTAGACAACCCGTGACCCGTTGGGTCACGCAGTGTTGAGAAATTATAGCAACATTTAATAAATCCAATAAACGTGATTGATACGACTGCTGGTTGTTGGCCCATTATATATATATATATATATATATATATATATATATATATATATATATTTATATATCTATATATCTATATATATATATATAGATATATAATTTTCTTCTTCTTCATTAGTAGTAGTAGTATTAGTAGTAGGATAAGTAGTAGAGTAGTAGTAGGGAAAATACATGTCAACCAGTAGTAGTAATAGTAGGGTAAGGAAGAGGAGGCGTAGTAGTAGTAGTACTAAGAAGAGGAAGAGGGGGCGTAGTAGTAGTTGTAAAGAGGAGAAGTAATAGTAGTAGCAAGAAAAGGAGGCATAGTAGTAGTAGGAGGAGGATAGTGCGCAAGCAAACAAGCAAACAAGCAAACAACCAAGAACGACAGAGTTTTAGTATTATATACATACATACACGTTTTATACACCCACAATACAACACTTCTATCATATTACAATTAGTTGAGTAATGTAAAAAGCCATGAGTGTCAACTTTTCTTGAAATTAAGAGGAAAAATATTTGGCACACTGTCAGATATTTGTCAAATTACTTACTCCATTTAGGTGACAATATAGGGTTTTCTTGTAGTCAACAATAACCGTTCTATAGTAAATAACTTCGCACCAATAAGTAATTGGTGGTTTTTGGAGCTAATATATTAGATTCATTGCTCTTTCTGCTTCCCGTAAAATCAGTTCTCTATCGCTCTAAACTATTTATTACACGATACTATTCTCTCTCTCTCTCTCTCTCTCTCTCTCTCTACAAATCTATGGTCACTCAAAGTTTGAAGGTCATATTTAGTCCAATGAAGGTAATTTATAAAATACATGAATGAATATGTCATTTAATTGGCTCAAACCAACTACGCTTACCAAAACTTATAATGGATTAGAAAGATCCGGATATACATGAATATCATATAAAAAGAATTGTCAAAGAAATGCAAAAGTTGGACATAGCTTTACTCTTAGAGATACAGCTACATGCAACGCAGAATGCATTTACACCGGAAGATTTGAAGTCTGCAATTTATGTGTGGCTCCAGACAGATATAATTCGAAAACCACGTAAAGCTCCATACTCGGATCCACATAGGGTCATCCAAAGACAAAACAAACACTTCGAAATCGAAATACCACCTGGGGAGAAACAGTTTCCATAGAAAGATTGAAACCAGTATAATCTCGTGATGCCAACAACAACGGTAACACCGGTGACAAAACATCAAACGGGGGACAAGAAACGAAAATACTTCAGGAGACACGGAATTTCAAACACAGGATGCATAAGACACATCACAAGAACCTACTGTTACACGTTCAGGCAGATGTGTTCGCTTTGCAAAATACAACGATCATATTTACTATAATTAAAGAAGGTTATGACAAAATTCCCCCTCCTTGCAAAAATTTCATAATAGTAAGAAACCTAAACACTCCACTAGTTACCAGCACTCTCATCCGAGGTTCTCGCAATAGCTCCGTTATTTTGGGCGGCGATGTATTATGGGGATTCATTAAAAAGGTAATAAACTCCCGACTGGATGTTTACTCGTCGGCTGTCAGAGACAAAGTGTGTAAACGCGTCACTACGCATAGTTTCGACGCACCCATCCTGCCAAAATAAGAAAAATAGACAAGTTTATTGGTTAATGGGAGCGAGGCTCGATAAATATAAAATTTAATAACGAACGTGTCTATAGAAGCCGATAAAAAGAGATAAAAACCCAGGATTTTTGTCAACGAGAGCTAAGGGAAATGAGGCAACAAGGAAAAAACCACAGGTGCAGCCAAGCGAGAGATCGCCCACTTACGCTGCTAAAAGTTGGCAAACACTCATCTTTGTGCCTGCTACTCGACCAACAACATGAGACAAGTAATAAGTACTCTTTATGAACATTTTTTCTCCATTCATTCCAACGCCTTACTTTGTATTATTTCGAAAGGTGACGACACATAAAAATGAACTTTTTGGAACACGCACATTCAACCTGGTCTTTTGTTAATAATAAATGTTATTAAAACTTCAAATGTTCATAGTTTCTCTTGAGTTAACTTAACTTTCTATTTCATGCTTTTGCTATATTGTGAAACACCAACCAAGGCTATAGATGCAAGCTAGAGGAACTTCGCTAACTGCATATTTGAAATCGAAAGGTCGACTCGAAAGATATAAAAAATGCAAATTTATTTAAAACTGTACCACACTACATGGAAATAAAATAAAATTATGCCGATTGTTGAGCAAACATAAAATCATATATAGCTTTATACACATTTATTAAAAATTCAATTAAAATTTTCAATCCATAAAGAATTTTCTTTAGAAAAATCCACATAATAGTTTTTCTTGCTTGTACTAGTCACGTTGGTGGTAATGCCTGATATGTCTTAAAATGTTATCGAAAATTGGGATGTTTTTAATGTCTAATAGAATGGTAAGCGGTAACCGCACACGTACGCGTCAAAATAATAGAAAATCCACTCTTTATGTGCACTGTTGCCATTAGAATAATTAATTAATATTTAGCTGTTTTCCACAAATCTCCATTTTAAAGGCTATTATCTAAACTGAAACTTTTTAAATCGTGCATTCAATACTCGGACGTTTCATTTCTCTTTTGCAGATATTGATGGTGTGAAACTCTAAGAAAGCAACTCATGTCATGAACATGCTCTAGAAACAGAGATGCGTCATTCAAATTTTGGAAAAAGTGGTTGTTATGTAAAAATATACATTTTTGTAACACAAAATGTCTTTCGTTTCTCTTGTCTTCATATGTCTTCAACTATTTTTGTTTAAAAAATTTGAGGCTTTACTTTTGTAACGACCCTCCTAACTGTGGCAGATTTATTTTCAGATGGCTATCTGTGACCGAAAGTGCGAATAGCAGACTTGTAGAGGACGATGTATCAATATCCCGAACTGAAATTAAAACTGGATGATCGTATTCAGTTATTTATTACGCCTAAGAAAACAAGACTACATTAAGTATCATGTGTCATTAGATATTTATTGCTTAAAAGAAAGAGTGAGTAAAAGAGATATCTTATTTATGTGGTTGGAGAAGAAGAATTGGCGATATGCGTATTCTTTTATAGAAATTGCGTTAAGATAGGCTAAAGTCGAATGTTGATAGAAATAATTATGGGGAAAAAGAGAGAGCGTATATAACTCATGTAAGAGGGATAGCATATTGGTCTGGGTTAACTTATACGACAGGTAGTC
Source organism: Euprymna scolopes (assembly GCF_053919585.1). Taxonomy (NCBI): domain Eukaryota; kingdom Metazoa; phylum Mollusca; class Cephalopoda; order Sepiida; family Sepiolidae; genus Euprymna; species Euprymna scolopes. The sequence continues at coordinate 20,410,783 of NC_136505.1, read as the reverse complement.
GTTGGCAGAAATGAATAATAATAATAATAATAAGTAGAAGAAGAAGAAGAAAAAGAGAAGAGGAAGAAGAAGAAGAAAGAGAAGGTCATGGGAAGAAAAGTAGACTATATGAGAGAAAAAACTAAATAAAGGAAATAAAAGAAGGCAAATACGAAAAACGATTTAGAATAGAAGAAGAAAGAGAAGGAGGAGAAAAAGAAGAAGAAAAAGCAGAAAAAGAAAAAGAAAGTGAAGTACGACGTACCTCGGATATAAGAGACCTCGAATATAAGAAAAAGGACATAAGAGAGATTTTTTCTGGTCCCAGATTGGAGCCAGTGTTAATGTGCAGTGTAACCCGGATATCAGAACCCCGGATATAAGTGCAACCCTGATATAAGAGAGTTGTATGATAGAAGACTCAGTCTCTTATATCTGGATTACACTATATAGGAAGAAGACAAATTGAGAGAAAGATGAGACAAAGAAGTTTTGAAGAGAAAAGGGAGAGATAAAGAAGGTGAAAATAAAGGAGACGAAGAAAAAAAGGTGAATGCGGATGAGAAGAAAGAAAAGAAAGAGAATAAGCTTTCAACGAGAAAGAAAGAAAGAAAGTAAAAGGGTTAACAAGATGAAATGAAAGAAATTGAGATATACGAGACCAAAACTACCCAACTCACCCCTTTTCGCATTGATACGTGTTTGTAGATTTTTTTTCTGCTTTTCAAACGTCAGGATTCATCACGTGAACAACTGATTGTGATTCGTGCTCAAAGCAAAGAAAAAAAATATTGTTTGTTTTTGCGTCATGGGTTTCTTTATCGACACGTTAACGTGAATGTCAGTACAAAGACTGCACGTAAATATGTATTGAAAATGAAACTACGAGCCAAACGCTTGCTTGTTATTTTCGTCTAGAAAAAATGGTACGCTATTTCATCATGATTAATATATTTTAATGTTATTACATCCAGCATGCCAGTGGGGACGAATGTCAAATAAACAACACTTTTCGCGTTATAATCAATAGTAATAATATTAATATTAATATTTGTAGTACTAATGTTATTAATAGCAGTAGTAGTTTAATGTTTACCTCAAATAATCAAAATACTATTCATGCTAAATGAAGGGCAATCCTGTTGATTATATTCGAATATTAGCAGTTGTTTATCAGCTGTAGTATTATATGTAGTGGGTTTCGTCGTCTCAGTCAATACACTGTTTTTATACTTGATTGTAATGTAGTTTCCTATTCCAGTAGCTTTTTTTCAAGAATCGCAGGCTTGTGGAACTTTTTTTCAAGAAACGCAGGCTTGTGGAACTCTCTTTCTGCTGACTGTTTCCTCCGTATTTATACCCTTAGTCTTTTCAAGATTAAAGTGAATAGTTATGTTCTGTCTTTGCGATAATCATCTTTCCTTCTTGTGAGCTCCTTACATTAAGTGGTTTTATGCCTTGTCTTAAGTGATGTCCATTTAAATGTGATATTACATGTACTAGTCTGAATTACTTAGGAACTCCCGTGTCTTGCCCAGCACGAGTCAGGTAAGATATAAAATTATTTTCAGTCTGAAACTTCGTCTTTTGAGCTTCTTTTCGTTCCGATCAAATCTCTCTCAATTGATTGCTTCCAGTTCATTTTTTACATACATCTTCATTTTAGATCACGAGTCTCTTGGAGTACTTGGTTGGTAATAATCTCTGATTTCAATCTTAGGATATGTCCGAGCAAGCCTATCTGTCGCTTAGATATTAATGACGATATTATATGTTATATAGCGTAAGTTGTGATTTCTTGTTTGGTGATTCGATCGCACTATTTGATCCCTAAAATCTTTCTAAAACGCTTAGAATGAAACGCATCTAATTTTCTTCTCTTGTTTGGTTTTGAAACACATGCGTAATGCTAGTAGTACAATATTGTTTCTCTAAAACATACACTAAGAATTCGAAAGGTTCTACTTGCTAAAGCTAATGTAATTGCATATTTGACGTTAAGATATATTTATTTTAGCTTTTGCAATACAATGTGTCTACTACTACTAGAACTGATCGTAGTAGGAGTAGAAATATCAACATTTCTCTGACTTGATAACACAGCTGGCATCTCAGGATGTTAAATGGTGTGTCTGCTGCAATTCTGCTGAGTAAATTATGATCCAATGAGTTACCAACATAGGCAATCAGGCGTAGATACAGACAGACAAAAATATTTGGTCAAATATATTATGTCTAAAATAAGGCTAGGTTGATCCGAACTTAAGCAAATACATTATCATCAGGATGTGTAAATGTGTATGCTTATGTGTTTTGTTTTGATATTTAGAGCAAACATCCAGTGTTGATCACAGAATGTAGCGGAATTTATCAAAATAAAAGACGTTGAAAATACTGAAAATTTCATCTTAGGGCTGCGCTCATTTCTTTTCAAAATCTTTGAAATAGTTAACGTAAATGTTTGGCAAAGAAAAGAACATTTTATTAGTTTTTAAGAATTCGGATCGACTGTGCGTTCGTCTCACCAACCAATAAAACTGCTTTCCATATATATATATATATATATATATATATATATATATATATATATATATATATATATATATATATATATATAATAAATGGCAAGAAATGAGAGGACATTGCGAAGGCTGCTACAAAGAAGCTGGGGTTCTTCTACCGCGCTAGAAGATTACACACACATTAGAGTATCCTGTATCCCTACAAAGCCGCCATTCGCCCATGCATGGAGAATTGTTGCCAACAACAAAACGAAGCTAGTCCAAAATCTGTACAAAATTTTCGCTCATCTAAGTGAAGAAAAATAAAGCATAAATAAAACATCCGTTGGTTTATGGTTATACAAGGGATCTACCCCTTTAAGTACATGTTTTGTATCGGAGTCATCAAGGTTAAACGAGGGTGTATATATCGATCATCTGGAAGCTCCTTTGATGACGGCACTGAGATCATATGTTCTGTTCCTGCCTTTCCATTTCGGAGACATGAAGCAAGAAGGTCGGTGCATGTGTAGCCTAACCCTGAACTGCCTGCCATTGTATTCAATATAACGAAGGATCTGCCACTGGATTTTTCTCACATAGATATTTTCCCGACAATATCGTATTAAATGACCCAACTCGTGTGACACTGGATTTTTCTTACCTGGTAATTTTTGTTTCTGACTCATCCTCTTCAGTTTAACAACGTATTTGCTAATGTACTTTCCTCGCGTAACAGTTTAATTTCGACAACATCGTATGTAATGTAAAAACCTATCTTCCGCTTGCCTTTTCAATTTTTCTCAAACATGGTTTTCATTATTGCTTAATGATCTTTATCACTTTCAGTGATAAAAGCCTTCTGTCGAATTCCATTAAGCCCCTTTTAATATGAATGACATAGCACACCGGTCACATGGGATCGATTCGATTTGAATAAATACTACGCTGTAGCGTGGAAGTGTTCTTTCTTGCATCGAAATTGTACATGCTAGAAAAAGAAAAGACTTTTTGTAGTGAGAACCATGTAAATTGAGACTATCTATTACTCTATACATATCCTGCCTCATCGGACTTGTCATAGTTATGGTTTTGAGCTCTGATTGCAATTCTATAGTCTTTCAAGAGTGAATGATACCAATGAGTGTCCATATTTTCTACTCAGCTTTCAAAAATTTTGGAAATACTCCACTCAAAGGGTATTGTGTGTGGATAAACGTATATTGTGCCATCAGCCGTACATGCGTCGGTGATGACTTTAAAGATAGTCATTGATTTCCTAATTCGAGCCGTTGCTTTTGCCGGGTGTATGTCTTAGTGACTTTACTAGTTATTTATAATTTACATCGTACATATAAGAAAAGACATACGTGTTGAAAATATGAAAATTTATATGATAACTGACTCAAAACTGACTTAAATGAAGAGATATACCGATTTTGCATGTGAACTTTGTATTGTAAGTTACACCGTTGTGAGAATAACAGTAATACCAACATCGTATTTCTTACATGACGAATATTTCGCCTTTCTTCATTTACCACGCGTTTTTCTACCAAGGCCTAGAATATCCCAATTAAAAAATCGTTTATAATAGACGACTAATTTTATAGTGTGTCTTTGTCCTGGCTTTCTGTATTTCTCACTATGGGGCTCTTATAGCAAAAGTTTTTTCATACTTATCTTTCATTGGATTTTACATCATGAAATATCTAAAAAGAAATACGTCATAAATTGTTTTTGTAGCTTACTTTAACTTTTTAACAGTTGTCTCGAGGACTCTATTGCTCTAGTAGCTAAGAGTGATAAAGTTTTTTTTTTAATTTATTTTATATTTTTAATTTTTATCGGGCGGTTTCGCAATGATTTAATAAAAAATCAGATCCCAAATGAAACATTTTTCTAGAAATTAATTTTACTAAAGATGTTACGTTGTTGCTTTATAATAAAGGGTTGAGTGTTTGTTGTATCATCTCTAATAATAGATTAGAAGAGATGACGTGTTATATTATATATTTATGTTGTATCATAAAGGGATTCGTGTGTGAGTGACATGTATTTTCAGAACCTACCTTCTTTGATGTTGGACCATTTGGAATTTCTCGTCCTGGAGGGAGACTTGATACCTGTTTTTGGATGAAGATTCAATCACTCCAAGACAAGGAATTAATTCTATAGTTTATTTCACTTTTCCCAGATGTTCTGCAGAAAGTGGAAAGTGAAATCGGCCTATCTGGGTTCTTCTTCTACACACGTCAGCGTTCGCCCCCCTCCCCCAGTGAAGAGGAGGAGACAACGGGAAGCCGTCCGTTGTCTTCTGAGTCCAAATCAAATCTAAACGATTCCGCTAAACTGATCACATGACTTACACGCAATCAAATCAGCTGATCTTTTACTTCCGGTCAACGTGTCTACACTATAATTCCACTCTCCTCTCTCTCTCTCTCTTTCTCTCTCTCTCTCTCTATCCATTCTCTAACAAAGAAAAATTATAAAAAAACGTTATTTTTATTTAAAATATTGTTTTATTTAAGTAAAACTTGAATATTCTTTTTAATATGTTAACGTTAAAAACAATGAAAGAAAAACAATCTATTTGTAATCAAAATGGGCGGATATGATACAAGAATTCCAAGTGAGATAAAGTTCAACATTTGAAACATCAGATGAAAGATGGGATCATTTAAGAAACAATAGAACTTTTTTTTTTTGCATAAAGATGCGATTATAAAACCTTAAATATTACTCTTCAGTGGGAACTTTTCTTTTGTCTATAGAGATTTAAACTTCTTTCTCAAAAGAGTTTTCTCGGTTCTTCGTTATTCTGGCTAAAAATAGCTGCCAGTTTCGGAAATCAATGAATATCTTTAAAGTCATAAATGTCGAAGTTGTTCAAATCTTCTCAGAAAACCCGATATTATCGAAGAACGATAAAAATGGTTTTTAAGAGAGCTGTGTTCAAATGATAGCCATTACATTTACTGGATTTTATCTTGGTGAACAAAATTTTCTCTTTTCAGACACGAATCAAATTTTTTTTCATAGTGTTTGAACTTTAGTTTTGGACACACGATCTCATTAAATAGTATATGAGATAATTGATCTAATCTCTCTACACACACACACACACACACACACACACACACACACACACACATATATATATATATATATATATATATATATATATATATATATATATATATGGGGGGGCGTGTGTGTGCGTGTGTGTGCGTGTTTGTGTGTGTGCGTGCGTAGTGTGCTTTAGAGGAGGCAAACTTTAAATTGATGACTATTTTACCTGAAATCTGGAAACCTTGTTCATGCGATTTAATCCAATTACATTATTTTCTATAGAGATATGTTAAGTTCCATGTCTATTCTTATTACCTAGAGACAATGGAAGACAAATCTCGAAGCGTTATCGCCTAAATACAGTCTAATTTAATGAGTGCATTTGGTGATAATTAGACCTCTAGATTACGCCATATAAGGCCCTGCTACCTGGGGCATATGCCCGAAATCGTATTTAAATTATAAATTCTTAACCGCAGTTGTATATATTAAAATAATTTTTGTGATTTATTTTAATTTAAAATTCGCTGATTCCTAAGTATGCCTATATCTATAAGACTGTTTGAACCGTGAACGAAGGGCAAAAGTTATAGGCCGTTGATTTAGCATGAGTGTATTATGCCAAAATAATAGTTTAATAAGGGTAGATCTGTTTCATATTTGCAATGAATACCAATCCTATCAATCTCTATTAATCCTTAACTATAGATCGAACGAATAGCATAATATTATTTCAGTATATCTCATCATAGCAAAGATCCATACAAAATCACAGCTTTATCGATCTCGAAGTTTCTGAGAAAAAAAAGTCAAATGACATGCAATTATACTATAACAAAGGATATATTGATTTCTCTTTAATGTTGTCATAAGAGAAGCTAATTTTGATTCATAAGCAGTTTGTTTCTGTGTTATTTTGAATTAAAATATATTTACATTATAATATTTCTTTAATAGACTAGGGGAGGACGGTTCCAATATGTTTTCACGATTTCTGTTCTAAATTCCCAATTTCGAATAAAAAATAGCTTTCATAAATATACCAAAGTTAGATAAAAAAATAAGTTAAAACGCTGTTTACGTTAGTATTTTAGTATAATATTAAAATAAAGCTGGAATATAATCCATAAAACACGAATATGTACATACTTTTTATTTCATTGACGACTTATAAAACACATGAACATTATTATGTGTTCTGGATTAAAATAAAAAAGTCTTATTAATGTATAATTAAGTGATATTTATTTTCATTTTTAAGAAAGGAAATATTTCTTCATAAATGAATGTACTTAATTGTATTCAAAAAGAATAAGATTGTTATACTCGCATAGAATACCCGACTCCAATAATATTTATAATCAACAATCACTCATTTAGTCTTTGATTTTATTGCCTTTTATCTTTACTCCAACCCACCTTCTATGAATTTATAAATTCTGTTTTATAACCACACAGACATCGAAACTCAGAATCAAAGAATAAATAACGCCAAGTATGTTCAAATAATCTACTTAATTCTTTTATACCGACTTAACCTCCACGCAAAGCATTTCAGATTCAATGTTCGGATTTTTTCGCACTTTGGCCGATGCTCCAAAACACATTACATTATAATTATCTAGCGCAATATCCGAGACTGAGCAAAGCAATAACTAAAGAATTATTGGGATAACATATTTTTTATTAAAGCATGAAACCATAGATTCTGGTGTTTTTACAATGGAAGAGACTCCTTATAGATTCTTTTTGTTTTTGTCAAGGCTTTGATAAAAAGTAAAGCGGTGCTAATAAAAACAAATGTAAGAACGCACGACAATCAATTCTAAAACCACTCATTCCCATCTTTAGGAAACCATTTCTAGACTGAGATATTTTTTGCTGGTATGTAATGGTCGTTAGTTAAGTCAATGTCTTACAAAGTACGCCAAACAAGCCCAAACCTATGTTACCGGTGTTATTCGGCGAAGAAAAGATCTTTGTAAACTGAAATATTTTCGTTTGATTTTCAAGAAGTGAGGTTTAAGTTTTAAAATAGATATGAACCCTCGGTAATAAAAAGAAATCTATTAAAGCACATTAAACAAACCTGTTTTGTTTTATGAAGTGTTCGTTAAGGTACGAAATGAAGGCCTGGTAATAAAAAATGGCAAGGATTATTAATGGCTTACTCGTAAAGAAATCGTAGCAGAAAGACGCGAAAACACTAAATCGGAATTGGAACGAGCAATTTCTTAAACATGTTGGAATTCCTAAAAGCTACAAGCGAAACTAAATACACGTTCGTATCTTGCTTCCATGCGTTGTCATTGTTACTCGATAAAGTGAGATCGAATTATTTTATGCCTTGGTGTCTTTTGCGACGTAGACTGTTACAGTTACAAGAAAAGGTCCCCTTTTCTTGTAAGTAAAAATGAGATTAGATAAACCGAGATTCGAACCTTGCAAGCAAGATTCAGAAATAGGGTCAGAAATGGAATGTAGAATTTCGATTGTTCAGTTTTCACATGAAATAGTTTAGATATGTTGATTGTTTAATTCTTTTATGAAAACGGAATAAAAATAAGGTCAGTTAGAAAAACGAACAATAGAAAATTAAAAAAAAACATATTGTAAAAAAGGTTAGGTCGAAAAATAGGTTAGTAGGAATTATTGTCTGCAGACATGTGCGAAGCACGCATGTTCAGGCCACGTGGGTCATGCACGGTTTTGGACATGCGTATGACGTCATGGCAGAAATGAATTTTCAATATAGGAACTAGAGTCAAGGATAAGTTAGACAGACGGGTAGACAGAGTTGGAGACAGGAAGCCGGCGAGCAGGGTCCCTTTGGAAGCGAGGGAGGAAGTTTTAATCATGTAGTCGACTTTGAATTCCTGGATGTCATAATCATTGCGACCGGTCGAATGTAATAAAAGAACACATCATATTTTGTAACTGCGTCTTGTGTCATCTCTCTACCAAATTGAAGGCATCTTTATATGAACATTGTCTCCCTCATCGTTATAATGAACTTTGTGTATAACTCATCTAAAAAATGTGTCTCCCTCTCCATCTAAGTAATGGCTGCCCCCTCTTCTTTGCGTTAAAGAACTGATCAATCTTTCCCCTCTCTAATATTTGTGTTAAAAAAGAAACATCTACAGAGTGTAAAATGTTATAAATGTCTCCCTCTTTTCTCTCTCTTCTATCTTCTCCTCCCCTCATCAATATACACGTCCGCCGTCTCTAGTAAATATGAATGTCCCTACGTTATCTCTTTAAAAGACCCCAACTACACAACATTACAACGTGTGCGTCTCCTGTGTAAAGCATGTGACGTTACAATGGTTATCTCCATATGGACGAAACACGCAATTGTGTCGGCAAAAAGAACTCTTCTTTTTGTTTTTCGAGTTGGCTTTTATTAGAATACGACATTTCAAGTTATCGTTCAGAATGGGCAGGAATAATTTTCATTAGTCGAAAATGTTGATTTCACCTAGTCGTGTCAAATAATGTTTTGATTTACTTCGTCCTCGCCAGCTGTCTCTGTTTAGACAGAGGACAAAGCAGTTGATTGCATGAACCCTGTTCCTTTTAGGTTTTATTATACAAACAATCATTTGCTTCGCGTTAAACTGTCTTGCATATCCATTAACTAATCTACGTTAATCCTAAACAGTCAACGTTATTTTTATTACTATTTTCTTTAAAACAATGATTTATTTGATATTTTTGTTAGACTGATTTAAATTAACATACGGAAAAATAAAACAAAGCATATAAATCAAATGTTTGATGATATTATTTTCTGTTGAAATTTCATGTTGAAATTTATTAGATTGCTGCAAAAATAATGTTTTTTTTTTTAATTCAACTATATATATATATATACTTAATTTACTCACATAAAATTAATATACGAAAGTATAGATTTATGGGTAAACTTTAAGTATTTACATCAAAAGTGCTCAATACGTTGGTAGAGCTAGTCAGTAAGTTATAAAATGTATATGGCGATTAAGCTACACTGAATATTCCGCGTTTCGTCCACTCTAGGACTCTTCATGCTTATGCGCATAAGCCTGAAGTGTCCTAGAGTGGATGAAACGCGGAATATTCAGTGTAGCTTAATCGCCATATACATTTTATAACTTACTATATATATATATATATATATATATATATATATATATATATATATATATAAACAGCATTATTTTTGCATCAACCTAATATCTATTTACGATTAAAAAGTTATACTATTTTTCTATTACGTACACAAACATAAACTTATGATTTGTTGACCGAAAAAGCATAGGCTGTGTGCGTATTACAAAGAAGAGATAGAAAAATAAATAGGAAGAGGTCAAATGTAAATATTCTTTCATTGCCAAGCGCTAAAATACAAGCCGTTTTCACACGTGCCATACCTGAGTTCGAATCTCACGTAAGTCTAAATAATTTTTAAACTGAATGCGTGTTTAATAACTTTAAAGAAATCAACATAAAATAGTAACATTAACGTTGGATAAATATAATTTTAGAAATAAATCTTTTTTTTTTTTTTAGTATTCATGTAGTCTGCTTTCGCCATTAAATTTCCGTTTCGAGTCAGCATTTTAATCCGTGACGTGGGCGTGACGTCACGAAATGAAATGCATATATAAACAAACTCGGAAGGAAGGCGAGGAGAAAAAAGGGAAGTATAAACGAAAAGACAGAAGGCGATTGGAAAGTTACGTTTGAAAACTACGCGAGCCACTTTCTTTCACGCTTTTCAAAAGCTAGCCAGCCGACCCGCTATCTGTGCGTAGTGCATGTCAGTCTGTATCGTTCCCAAATGAGTAATTATCAGTGATCGCTGACTGGCATAAGCCGGTGATGTTCCTATGACCTTCACCTTGACCGAAGTGTACGACTTATATGATCTTCACCGAGGTGCGCGACTTGACACACACAAAAAAACAGCCTCTTAATCACGTGCTAACGCACCCGTCACTTTAACGTCCAATGACTACAACAACCTTCTCACTCGACCTGCCTTTTATACCACTATCCCAATCCCTCCTCTTGCGCATGCGCACGTAGATTCCTGACAACCTCGAGACTTCCGCTTATAAAAACCCAAGTGTTGTTGTCACGCACGCCTATACAAGGCACAAACACGTGGGCGTTTTTTTTGTTGGTAAGTACTACACTCCCCCCTGATCTGATGATCACATAGAGTGCACTCCAGGGGTGGCCTCTTAGTTCGTTGGTTTCTGCGATTGGTGGTATTTACAATCTCGGATTCAGGTTCTGGTTCTGGTTCTGGGTGTGGTTCTCGTTCTGGTTCTGATCCTGCCTGATAAGACGAACTACAACTACCACTCTCTTGCTCGGTGACCTCACTCATCAGCAGCTCATCATCTGATGATTCATCGCTCTCTGTAGTTGCGGGATGTACTTCACTAGCTGGGCGAAGATCGCGCACATGGCGTGGGGTTCCATCAACAAGGACCGACTGCTGGCTGACCACTCCAGATATTCGTCCTCGCTTGAACTTGGTGGTGCACCGGTTTTCAAGGGGTCTAACCCAAACTGGATCCCCTACCTTGTATTTGTCATGACTCTCCTTGTCGATTGGCTGGACAGTGTCAATGCCCTTTATCCTAACACGATATGTGTATGGCATTGGCCGGTGCTGTTGTTAGTGCCTTCCCATCCTTTGGTGTGATGTTATACCAATACGTGGCCTCCGTAATGGTGCATTGCTTTCTGGCAGCAATTCTCTTGATGCTGCGATGGCTCCTCTCAGCAATGCCATTCCCTGATGGCACATGAGCACATCGCAGTCGTAGTGGGACACTCCACTCATTCACCAACTGCCGAACTTGGTGGCTACAAAAAGCAGCATCGTTGTCCGTCAATATCTCTTCCGGTGCACTTCGCTCAGAAAAGATAGATGACAGTTGGCGGACAACATTCGCTGAGTCCTGCCTGGTCATTTGCCGCCACACCGCAAAACGAGTGGGTCCACAGTCGATAAGGGTTAGAAAGGGCTTACCACTGTAATGGGTAATATCCATCGCCAATCTTTGCCACACATGCTTAACCTCCGATCGCCACTTCTGCCATTGCTCAGGTGCAGGATCGAAAGACTGGCATGCCTCACAGTGCTTGATGATCTGCCTGACATCCGCCTTTGTCACTTCCGGGTCCACACGCCTCGCAAAATACACTCTGCACATGAATTCTTTGTATTTGGCATGAGCTAATCGCGCCAACTGCGCAAGATCGAGCAGCGAACTCCACGCCTGTCTTCACAGCTTCATACCATTTGTCAGGCACACGGGTTAGTTGGTCTGCACGATTACAGTGTGATGCCACGAGCGTTACACTCACCGACAGGTCATACTCTGATACCAGACTCTTCAGGGTGTTTAGCCTCCGCCGGATTAACATCTCACTGGCTGCCTTAGTGCGGACTCTCGTTCGTCCAGAAAGAGTGTCGGACACCCAGTGGTAGACGCAGAGACAATCCGTGTACAAGTGTAACTTCTTTGACTGCCATTGCAGTGCCAGATTTAAACCCTTCACAACAGTATCCAGTTCCGCCAGGTTGATATGTTGAGCATCATTCACGGGTCACAGCCAGCACGCGTCTTCAATTACATTTTCACGTTGCTCCAATAACACTCCCAATGCCAAAGAACTAGCGTCAACCCACACATTCATAGTGTCCCCATCGATACACCATTCTCCACGGGCAGGGTCCTCCTTGTTAACTCTCTCTAGGGTTTCTGTCGTCATTAGAGTTAGAAGAGCATCATCAGATACATCATCCCAACCTGTAGTTACTAAACTTGCTCTGCGTTTGATGACGCCTACAGTTGCTCGGAGCCAGCCACACGCTGGTAAGTGACCAATAAGTTTCCCACACAAGGAAAAAATAGTCCGCCGCGTAATAACATCAGGGATGTTTGGAATCTCACTGCCACGCCTCCATCGTAAGGTACCGTCTTTCCCGCAAACGTCCAATCCTAATACCCGTGCTCCATCCCTCAGACGTTCGGGATCCTTGCACTCCAACCCGAATTGAGCTAACTTTTCTCTGACGTGCGACGCAGATTGTACATCTTCATTGACGTACACATCGTCAATATAGGCCGATGTTGCGTCCTCAGTTGTCTTTTCCTGGGACAACACTGCATTTACGATGGTCTTCATGATTTGCGGTGCCACATTCAGCCCAAAGCCAAGTCGAGTAAGGCAGTATCTCTGACCCCGGAACCACACTGTCTGGAACGGCCACAATGTCTCATCCACTCGCACCTGCAAATAAGCCTTCCGCAAGTCTACATAGACACATTGGAGCCCTTCTGGCGCCATTCTCTCTGTCCACTTCCACGATGCAGTCCATGCTTTTTGGTGAGGGTCGTAGTCCACCTAAAAATCAGGCCGATCAATGTGAACTGCAGCACACACTGGGGTTTCCAAAAATCGCACAGTCCCATCTCTTCCGATAACTACTCCCCCCAGTGCCTTAATAGCATCATATCCCAACAGTACATCGAATCCCAGCAAATCCTCTCGCCTCACGAGCACATTAATGTCTGCGGCCACACCAGAGTCTGTGTGGACTTTGACAGTTCCGGCTCCACAGCAAGCTTGCGTATTGCCACCTATTGTGGTTACTTTGATGTTCTGCTTTGTCCAGTTTCGACACAACTTGGCACTCATGATGGTGTGTGAGCACCCGGAGTCGAGAAGAGCTGAATAAGGCACTTGGTCCACGTACACATTTATTGTCGGTTGCGCCTCAATTAAATCTTGTCCGGGGAAGAGGGCGGCGCTGACGTCCTGCCCCCTGATGCATTTCCCGCACAATTTTGGGATAAATGTCCATGACTACCACATTGGAAACCGCGCGGGCGCCCCCGCCCCTTGTTAGTACAACTTCTTGCGAAATGGCCTCGCTAGCCGCAGCAGAAACATCTCCCATTGGTCGTGGGTCTCAAACTGGGACTCTTTTCAGCATTAGTCTTGGCTGCCTGCGCCATCATTACAACCGGTTCCCTCAGGTCCTCCTCATCTCTGATAATGGCTCGAGCGCGTTCTAACAAATGTTCCATGGGCGTTACCGATACGCTGATGGAAGCCCTCAACAGTTGCTTAACATGGGTGGGAAGGCCGGCCACAAACGCATACGCCAGTGTTTGCTCTGACACTCCATTGCCAAATAGAACTGCAAGTTTATTCAGCTCCGCGAAGAAGACGTCCACGGTTTCTCCTGGCATGAGCTTCTTTGAGGCAAATGTTTTGTAGGCCGTGCAGGGATCCATGGCAAATACCTTGTATAAAGCATTTTTTATACAGGTAGCATCAGCCTTCTCCACGACACTAAGTTGCTGATATACACTTAGGGCGCCTCCAGCCAATCTCAGGGGAATCACGGTATGCACCCCCTTTACTTCACAGATGTAGCAGGTCAGCTCAACCCTTTCGACCCAGTCGACAACAGAAGTGGATCCGTCGAATTCGGGTATCAGTTTTAAATCAAACTTTGCCCCAGCCATAAAAAGAGACAAAGCCAGGAAAAGAGACAAAACGAAATTGCCGAAATAGCTTATGACCTTCACCTTCACCGAGGTGTACGACTTATATGATCTTCACCGAGGTGAGCGACTTGACACACAAAAAACAGCCTCTTAATCACCTGCTAACGCACGCGTTACTGTAACGTCCAATGACTACAACAACCTTCTCACTCGACCTGCCTTTTATACCACTATCTCAATCCCTCCTCTTGCGCATGCGCACGTAGATTCCTGACAACCTCGAGACTTCCGCTTATAAAAACCCAAGTGTTGTTGTCACGCACGCCTATACAAGGCACAAACACGTGGGCGTTTGTTTTGTTGGTAAGTAATACAGTTCCGTGTGTAACGTTACACACGATTAGACACACGTTAACATGTAGCAGAGTGCCTCGCAGGGAACATAGGAAAGTAATAACTCGGCTCCGTTTAAAAAAAAAAAAATTATTCGGGTACTTCCCTGAATAAAACGTGATCGTGCTCCCTCTCCCTGACTCCCTTCTTCACGAACGCCACCGTCTATCTTTGCACACGTTTTTTTTTAAAATAATATTTTGCTTTTCCCTTACTGCAACGACACTTCGCACACGGGCGTGCGTCCGCGCTTTGTTAGACGTAGAATCTGCGTGATAAAATTTTCGTCGATTGTGAGTACTTAACGCACTTTTGATAACCGGTAAAAATCACTTTACCTTCTCTCAACAGTTGTTTATGGTTAATTTCTTGCAAATAACGACCGTTAACTTTCTCTGGAATTTGATTGACAATAACCTTCCTAAAGATTGCAGAACTATCTGTGACATTATCGTGTAAGTCTATATTTTAATCTATTTTGAACGTTTCTATTTTTCTTGACTTTTTAGATTATGTTGAATTGAACAAACGGATGCTAGTATCACCGCATTTCTTTTGTGGAATGTAAAGTTATAGGATTCAAATAACTAATAGCTTTGTTCGTTCAGTTTCTTTTGATTCGTATGATGGTCTTTCCATAATTGTTGGGTTATTCTATTCCAATTCACTTGCAGCTGAGTTGACTTCCTCGCTCAAATACATTTCCTCGATATTTCGGTTGTTTTCATTGGTGCTTCGCATCGTATAGTATTAATCTAACCTTTGGTTCGAACCTCTTATTGTCTTTCTTCAAATAATATCTGAGTTACAACAAATATCTCCAGATTTCTAGATTTATCTGCTTATTTAAATTGCCGTTGAGCGTCATTTTGTATTTTAAGAATTTTTTTTTTTTTAATGGCCTTATAGCATTTAAGATAAAAGCTCAGGATGAAATAAATTTTGTAAAATTGTTTTTTAACGTTTTTTTTTTTTTACATCGAAGTCACCACTTATCAAGGCCACTCGGGGATAAGGGTTATTGCGTGTACAGTAATCAATGGGATAATATCGTAGTACTCGCTAGTAATGGAGATCTGATAAAGTGTCTTACTTAAGGGGTCGATTCATCAGGAACTGGTTTATGTTTGACTTGAACACACCCAAGTAGTAGTTAGGTGGGAAACAGGCAAACGGAAGAGAGGTCCACAGAAGCTTTGTTCATGGAATGTACGTTTTGATTTAGACACAGATAAAGAGTGAGGAAAATTACTGACAGTGGTTTCAGCTAGACGGGTGTTTTTCGTGAAAGATTGACGAGAGTAAACCAGAGATTAGAGCTCAGACGAGTTCTTCTCAAGGAAATAACAATAAAACAAAGACAGGCTCGCAATGTCCCTTCTGTGGGAGAGAGGTTGCAGGGAAGAGAAAAGAGCACCCCCACTAGGCTACGAAGTCTATTTTGTACTCTTACAAGGTATGATAGGCTGTTTTTAGCAGCTCCTGCCCAGATATGGCAGCAGTACTCCATCCTTGGACGTACTTGTCTTGGGTTTGAAAATGTTATCGAATTTCGTTTTAAAATAATGAGCAGATGATTTTTGTTATCTTGTATATCTTTAAGCATTCAGACGATCAATGCCACGACTATGAACTTCCCTTTGCTTCTTATTTCCTTTTAGGATCTTCGATGTATAGACGGTCTCTTGCTGCTTTCCGATATGCTTCCAGTGACTGTATGTCACGGCTATTAAAAGAGTGATAGCTCTATTAAAAAAGTGATAGATCTCTTCATTAAGTTGTGCTCCTAAAATTTTGTAAGTTAATCATCTGTATTTATTTACTAGGGCTATGACAAGAGAATATTATTTTCATTATTTATACTCTCGAGTATATATCAGTTAATATCATATGTTTTTATATAGTGATGTGGTTCTCAATTGATTAACTGTGTCTAACTGCGTCAGATATATACCCGAGAGTCAAACAATGAAAAGAATATGCTGTAGTCATAGCCCTAATAATTACTTAGGATCGTCCCATCATGAGGTATAGGGGATTAATATGATTTGTTTCAGCTCATCTACTTCTGAGCGTCCGCATTGTGTTCATATATTGCCATTATATTATTTTATTTATTTAGTTTACAAAGGGGGCACCACTTATCAAGGCCCGGAAGCCACTCGAGGATAAGGGTTAACAAGTGTACAGTAGTCAACTGGAAAATGTCGTAGTAATCGTTAGTAATTGAAATTTGCTAAATTGGATTACTTAAGGGGATGGTTCATTAAGAATTTGTTTACGTTGGACTTGAAGACAACCATATTGTAGTTAGTCAGAAAGCAGTAAAACGGAACAGAGTTCCACAGGCATGCAGTTCTAAGAAATAAGCTTTGTTCATGGTATCTGCATTTAGGTTTAGGCACAGATGAAGAGTTGAGGAAATTATTGATAGTGGTTTCAGATAGACGAGTGTTTTTCGTGACAGTCGGGACAGGGGACCATAGATTAGAGCTCATACGAGCACTTGCCATGAAAATAACGTATTAGTCTTTTAGATGGGCTACATCTTTTAAAAATCAATATAACTGCATTTCCCAATTTGTCATTTATGAATGTAATCTGGCGAAATATTTTAT
Source organism: Euprymna scolopes (assembly GCF_053919585.1). Classification (NCBI taxonomy): domain Eukaryota; kingdom Metazoa; phylum Mollusca; class Cephalopoda; order Sepiida; family Sepiolidae; genus Euprymna; species Euprymna scolopes. The sequence continues at coordinate 20,393,692 of NC_136505.1, read as the reverse complement.
CATTGAAATCCCTTAAGATTAGGTTTTGTATATTCATTTATTTACTTGCAAACTGTTACTCTCATCTTCATTCTTGTTGATTCACGACGTTTCGGCTTACTATTCCCCTGGCCTTCAAGTAATTACTGAGGATACAATATAGAGACTCAGCATTACTATGCTGTTCCTATCTGACGAAGGCGAGAGAAAATAGTTGGCCGAAACTATGAAGACGAGGACAAGAGTTAGCAAATAAATAAAGAATTCAGCTGGTGAGTTTCTTCTTTAACAGCCGTTTATTTATTTCTGTTAAGTTTTCTGAAAATCTGCCTTAATGTTTTTGACCATGTTATAATTTTAGTTGTTTTCTTGTCGTCTTTCCTATATATTACTTCAGAATTGATTGAGATTGTCGGACTGACTTCCTCATCTTGGTTGTTATAGTCACAACGTTTCGGCTGTTTTGCCCTCCATCAGGTGTTTTGTATCGAACTGGGGAACCGTTTGTTAGGAGTCTCGAAGCAAACCCTTTATTATTATTACGGGGGTACCGTGTTCGGACTCCAGCTAGGCTCTGGGACATAGTTGCTGATTCTGTTTTGAATCTTACTTTTCACTGCCTTCGTTCAGGATTGAACTCAGCACCTTTGGGTAACTGTAAACTTTGATACACCGTCTAGGACCACCCGGCCATATGTCACTAGGACAATTCTTAGTTGATTTTTGGTAATGTTAAACCTATGTTGTTATTCAAGGTTTTCTCTCTATATCAGAGGTGTCCAAATTGCATTCAGCTCTATGCTTGGTTTGCTCAGTAGGTTGTTATGTCCGAGCATGTGAGCTGTTTCTTTAAGTTTTCTCACTTTCCAGTGGGTCTCTCTGTTTATTATTTTTACTTCATCCCATAGGGGGCGATGGCCCCCCTTCTCCATCCAGACATGGTTGGCTATACCCGATTTTTCCGTCTCCCCTTTAGTTACCGCTTTTCGGTGTTCTTCCACCCTTACTTTAAGGGGGCGGCATGTTTCACCCTTGTAAAATTTTCTGCAACTGCATGAGATGGAGTATATGCAGTTCTTGGTCATGTTCTCCTCCATGCGGGGCTTCAATCGTATCAGGTGACGTCTGAGTGTTGACTCGCTCTTGAATACCGTCCTGATGTTGTAGGGGGCACATATTCTTTGAATCTTTTCGGAGATGCCTCGCATGTATGGTAGGCAGACCGTTGGAGGTTTTTGGGTTTCATTCTCCTCTCTTATACTATTAACACGTCTGGTGGATAGTATGCTATCGGGGTAGTTGATACGATTTCTTGGTGGTATGTAATGGTGTCGCTACTTATTGTCTCTGCTCGATGTTGTAAGCAGCGTGCGATTCCATGTTTGATATTATATGGGTGATGGGAGTTGAAGTTAAGGTATTGTCCGGTGAAGGTAGACTTGCGATATACGGATGTCTTAAACCCATGCTCTGTGCGTGATATGAGTACATCAAGGAAGGCCAGTTTGGTTATCTTTTTCTTTCTCTATTGTGAAGGCCGGAGGGCAAAACGGCCGAAATGTTGTGACTATAACAACCAAAATGAGGAAGTCAGTCCGACAATCTCAATCAATGAAAACACCTCATCTCAAAAATACAGACAATTACTCATCTCAAAAATACAGACAATTACTACTCCAGAATTGTTTTTCATTTGTCTCGTCCGTTTGTCTTGTTTGTTCATTTTCCGTTTCCGTTTTGGTAAAACTGATTTTCGTTTATATATATATATATATATATATATATATATATATATATATATATTATTCCTTAATTGGAATTCATTTCTTGAGATGAGCATTATATGTTAATTTTATTTTTATTTCGGACTATTAGTCTCATCTTTATTAGTTGTTGTTTTTGGATCTTTTTATTGGTTCACAGCGTTTCGGCTAACTTTCTCTGGCCTTCGTCAGGTGGTAACCGCGACGGATAGGAACTTCGAATCTCCTAACTGCATTCTCACTGCCATCCGTAGTTGTTGTCGTCTCACCACTGACGAAGGTCAGAGGAAGTTAGCCGAAACGTTGTGAACCAATAAAAAGATCCAAAAACAACAACTAATAAAGATGAGACTAATAGTCCGAAATAACAATAAAATTAACTCATTTCCGTTGTTGCTAAAAGTCCTATTTTACTGTTCAAATGTGTATGTTTTTAAAATAAATGCGCCACGAATTAAATAGGAAGAATATTAGATGATTGAAAATGTTGAATAACGCGATCTGATTACTTATTATTATGAAACGAAGATTACAAGAGTAAACAGCAGAAAGAAAGACAAATAAAATGAAAGGAAAATGTTCTTCGTGCAATTATGACGTTATCCAAGAAAGTTATTTTAAAAAGATTTGCCGATTAAAATCAATCGAATGCGATTAATTCCCCGTAATTGGATGAAAAGACATAAAGCAAAAGATACCAATTTCACTGGTGAATATATTGATTCCAATTAATCCAGTTACGTTAAAGTAATTCGAATGTAACTCAATAGAAATATTGAAAATCTGTTAAATCTGCCGGAATTCGAATATCAAAATATGTTATAAAATCTTTTCTCTTCACTGCAATTTCCCTCTCACAAATATTGTTAGTCTCAGTTTTTTTTCTACAAATAATATTATGGCACGTATTATTCAGGATTGTCTTATGTATTCATTGCTTCCTTTGTTCTAGCTCGTTTGACTCGTTTGTCAAGATGTATCCATCAATTCGCTGTTTTAATATCTCATTGTAATATATTGTAATTAGTGATGGAACGATTCCAATGTTTTTTCCCCGGTTCCGATACTTTATAAATCTCTAAATATTTAACTACAAAGTCGTTATTTCACTCCACCCATCGTAAAAACACATGATAAATGTTCAGATGTTTTCTCAAACATAAAAAATACACCTGTGCTGGATGATCTATAGATTTTAGTTTTACTTGTAGTTTAAAATAAATGAATATTTATTATTTAATTATTAATACCAGCTGTGGAAGATTTTGCTTCAAACAAAAAATATATTTAAAAAAATTAAAAGAATCGTTTTTGGCATCGGAAACTGGGCACACATTCTCCCGATTCCGATATCAGTTCCGATACCCTCAAAAGTTCCGATTTTTCGAATTCACGATTCCCGATTCCGATTAATCGTTCCAACACTAATTGTTATTCCCGTATTTTCTTTCCAAGAACTTCTTGATGACTGTTTGTCTCCTACCCACTGCTTTGGTCTCTTCAAGATTAGATGCAAAAGAATAGGCGACACGAAGTCCGCAGAAAACAGTGTCAGATAATTTCGACGTGCAGCGCTTCTCCAACAAAGAAACAAGTCAGTTAATCATTGCGTATGAATAAAAAAAAACATTCAAAAGAAACAGGGCAAAATGAAATCCGGACTGATTAAGCTGACTGTAGTTTCTCTCTTACCATGTGATGCTATTAAGTTGACAAGAAGGTTCTTGCGGCAGTTTTAATTTTGATTTCAAATGATGTATAAGTTTACGTTACAATACCTTTATATCATTTTGAAGAGCGTTTTTCGCTCTACCTAATCGTTTAAATGACAATCGTCTTAAAACAATTATGCCTGCTTTTCAGAATGTTGAATACAAGACGGAAAAAAAGCAAATTCGCACAATTTTCTTAGTTCAATCCAAGCTAGACTGAAAAGCTGTAGAAACAGCGATATAAACCAAGCGTCTGACTGAGGAACCACTACTGAAAACAATGTGTAAGAAATTTCATAAAGTCTTGAAGATTATGAGTGTAGTGGTCGGTCATCGAATGTTGACAACGAACAATTAAGAGCCTTAAAGCTAATCAACGCACAATTGTTCGAGAAATTGCTTCTGAATTAGACGTAACGTATACGACAATATTCAACCACGTGAGAGAGATTGGAAAGATAAAAATCACGAATTGAACGACAACCAAAAGAAACGCCGTTATGAAGTGTCATTTCCATTTCTTTTACGCAACAAGAACGAGTTTCTCGACCGGATTGTCACTTGCGATGAAAAAATGGATTATTTACGACAACAGGCCCAGCTCAGTAGTTAGACGCGACGAAGCTACACAACACTTCCTGAAGCTAGAGTTACACTAAAAGAAGGTCATGCTAACTGTTTGGTTGTCTGCGATCGGTCTTATCTGTTACAGTTTGTTTTTCGTAGATGCGAAACCATTACGACGGAGAAGTAGTGTTAACAAATGGATGAAATGCATCAGAAACTTCGACAACAACACCCAGCTTTAATCAATAAAAAAGGTTCAATTCTCCGCCACGACAATGCCCGACCGTTCGTTGCTTAACGGACCCTGCAGGTGTTAAACGAATTGGTCTACAAAACTCTGTCTCATCCGCCATACTTTCCAGACTTCTCACCTACTGACTATCATTTTTCAAGCATCTTGACAACTTTCTGTGTAAGAATTGCTTCAAGCACTAAGTGATATAAAAAAAAACGCCTTCAGTGACTTCATCGTCACCAGAACGCAAATTTTAACGTTACTGGCATGAATGCACTTGTCATGGGCTGGCAAAAGTGTGTCGATTCTGATAGTGCTTATAGCATTCAATATTTTTTGTTTGAGCCAAGATATGTTTATCTGAATTTAAAAGCTGAAAACCGCAATAACTTTCTTATCAACCTGGTATTACTTGTATTGAACTATGTACCACAATATTACTTTCTGAGTATTAATTAATACTTATTAATGTATCTCCTTTGGGTCAGTTTTAAAATACAATGGACACTATTTTCATAGAAATGTGAATAAGCTCATATTTGCTGCGTGGTTTTCTGTCTAAAAACGTATTTTTACGCTATCCAGAAATATATCATATTTATCAAAATATATTTGTTGCTTAAATATATTTCTTATTCCGCAGAATTTCCGTGGGTCCTACCAGTAACAATTATTTTATTGACGGAGACGCAGTCATTGAATGACTCTTTATAAAGACCAAAAAGAAGCACTTCAGTCTTTTAATACATTTTTTTTAACCCGCCAGGCTTGAAAATCTCGAGAAATGTCCGTTTGGTAAAATAAAACGGCTCGATAACGCCCCTTCGCACCAACGGAAAAATCATCGAGAGAGCAAAGAAAGAAAACCTACAATGACTCTGCGTCCGGAATCACTCAGAACTAAACGAGTAATTGCAACGTATATAAATATCTTAGCACTTGAGCGTCACGATTATGACCTGTAGGCCAAGGCCAGACAGACTAAGCGCAGCGAATCGAAACGAGCTAAAGAAACACTCGTTATATTTTGTAAGTATTAAACGTAAGTGAACATTACAGCAGCATCCGTTATGGAAGCGTTTGGAGGAAGGAAGCAGGATGTTAGCTTCAAAAGCGCGACTTTGAAGTTCTGATATTCTTTTTGGTGGAATAAAGGACACTTCGAATTGATGCTATTTGTCATTTGTTTAAGCGTTTCCCGGTCATATCGTAAACCATCTGCGCGGCATAATTTTCTCTTTTTTTTTCACTTGGTCACCCTGAACAAGACATATTTACAATACACTATGTAAGGAGATATGCAAGATGTCGTTTATATTACATTTACACTTCTGCAGTCTGGACAATCAGAGTAGAAGGAAACAAGGAGGAAATTTTTATCGTCAACCAATTCGAAAGAAGGAGCTATTAGAAGGCATGTGTGTCTCTTTAAATGAAGATATAGTAGGAGTATACCTTGAATAAAAGTATATTCCCATGTTTACATTTGTATGGGGACCGGATGGAAGTAGTTCTGCGTCTCTGGATATCTCTTAGAGAAACTAATAACATTTTTCTAACATTATACATAGTGTAATTATTTAATTTATGAGAGTTAGGTTAAGAATATTAACATATAGCTGAAGAGTTCTGTTGGTAAGTTATCTAGCTTACAGTATCGGTGTTGCTGTTAAAGTAAAGTAAACTGTTATTCTGGTGTTGCTATGTCTACTCTCTAACCTCATCAAGGATGAGTCGCCCTGCTAGTATTTATATAAAGTTGGGTATGTGTGGATGTTCTTAAATTTATTTATATAAAGTTAGGTATGTGTGGATGTTCTTAAATTTATATATATATATATATATATATATATATATATATATAATTTTTGTTTGCCAATTGCTTCAGGAATGCGCATGCGCAACCGTGAAACATGACAACTTATTTATGTTAAGAATAGGTACATTTGAAAACACTTTGTAAAGATCATGTCAAGTTGGTCTAATGGTTATCGTACTTGATTCACTCTCTTTAGGTTTTGGTTTCGATCTCAGTTTGAGTTTTTTTACTTACAAGAATGAACTGTTTAGAAAAAAAAAAACATAATACTCGCATCTACATGTCTCAGTTTCTTTCCGTTTTTTTTTTAAATTTCATTTCTTTTAAAGGAATTAAATGTTATGTTTAATACCGGGCAACACCGGCTACATCTTCTAGTATATATATATATATATATATATATATATATATATATATATATATATATATATATATATATATAATTCACTCCCCAACAACAATCAAACTGGTTATTTGGGAACAAAGTTGTAGGGCCTAAAAGTACACAAGATAATAATATTTCTATTTACTTGCCTTACCACTAGGCAGAGTATGGCACAAGGTCGGTTTTTAATGTGGGGAAAATCCAGCTCCCCAAAAGTTACTATCTGGAAAGGAACAACTTTTTTTAAAAATGTCTCAGTCATGAAGGACCTTTCCTTCAGCGACGCAGGACAGGAAAGGTGAAGTATAGCACAAGAAAAAATAGTACACTATAGTCTTGACCAAAGAAAGCGAACAATAGAGAAAAACATTTCGAAAGATTCAACCTTCCGAGTTTTATCAAATTTTAACAATGCGTATTATGCAACAATTAATAACTACCTCAATATTTCAGGTCTCTTTAGTTTGAAAGAGAATAATATGGACACCGCCTTCCATTTGAAGATTCAAATATTTTCGATTTGAATTATAAATTACATTCAACAAAATGTCCTCAATATATATATATATATATATATATATTAATATTATTATTATTATTATTATAACTATTATTATTATTATTATTATTATTACTATTATTATTATTTATTCGAAAGTAAAAAGTTACAAACAGCCATCTGTTTCATGTTTCAGTCAATAAGACTTCGTCAAGCGACTCTTAACCATTCTATGCCATAGAAAAAAGGAAATACTCTTTAGAGTCTTTTCTATTTTTATATGTCGTCGAATAGTTCAGGGTCGTTTGGCTTAGTCTCATTGACTGAAACTGATGGCTGTTTGTAGCGACCAAATGTAACTCTTAACTCTAGAATAAAGAATAATAATAAAACAATATTTTGCTCATGTTATCGAGCACTATCTAACAACCTTGTAGCATTCATTAGTCTCTACTTTTGAACATCTGAAGCCTGAATTTATATATATATATATATATATATATATATATATATACTAGTAAAAGTACTTGTCGTTGATTGTGTTAAAAAAGAGTCTTCAAAAAATGAACTCTGATATATGAAAGTATGAAAGGTTATGAAAAGAGCTTGTGGGTATAAAAAGATAGTTTCAAACGTCTGTGGTATCAAAACAAAAAACAACCCTCCCAAGCAAACATGACAGGGCAGTAGTGAGAGTCTTTATTGCCACAAACGTATGAACACTAATTAGATGTCCCCATTATATGTGACCCGCATATGGCCTCACATCTGTTGGAAAAACATCCCCCTTCCCATGGTGGGGTTATCATGGCAAGTTCGGTAGCTCTACATCAGAATTTGTGAGTCTGCATAGGGTTATCATTTATAAGTAACACCCCTGGACCGCCACCCCGTTAGTGAGAGTGAGCAGTGAAACAAGTTAAAACATCTCCCCGCTCATGGTGGGTTATCCTGTCATATTTGGTAACTCTACGAATGTAAATCAAACGGTGTTGCCATGTACAGGGTTTCCAGTTATAAGTGGCCATAATATCGTAATTATCTCATGTAGTCAATCAGAAAGTAAAATGATTTAAGCATTAACTATAATAAAAAGATTAGCGCTATAGGGAAATCAAATTCATATAAAACTAACCAACTACTACCCACAACAGTTGTCTATTAGTCTCTTTCACCTTATTGTAAAAAAACAAAATGTAAAAACTATCGTTGTTAAAATGGTTTAGCATGTGTGGGATACATATACGACTGTGATTCACGTAATATTCGTTAGATTTATTCTCCGTCAGACGAAGCTGCTAAAAATCAGTTCGAGTGCGTTGTGTATGAAGGCTGCACATTGAGCAATAAACATGTCTTAATAAGTAGAAATATTTATGAATATAGATGAGGCCATAACAGATGGTTTTAAACATATTTTAAAACCAAACTTATTTTCATGATGTCAACAGTTTACAAGCAAATGCATATTTATTGCTAATAATCTTCCGGTTGTTATCATGACCACAGTTAGGCGTCTTTGTGATCATTATGTTCTGCCCTACTGGCAGGTTTCACCTTGCGTCGTATCTGGGCTTCATATTCAGGTTAGGGTATACGAACCAGCAAACAAGAAGAAGCACTTGCTCTAACATATTGTGAAAGGAAGACACGATAACTTCGTATGATTGAAAGCTTATCCCGATGAAAGGATAGAGATATAAAAGGGAAAAGATACAACGAATTATTTATTGGGATGTTAAACTAAACACGTTGATTAAGACAAATGACCGAGGGAAAAACCAGAAAATTCCCCATTCGTTACTCCATCTATATTACGTACAAGCTTATATACTCGGCGTTTGCAAGTCGAAACCGTATACGTCATATATAACATAACGGATGACGTCATATACGGAGTACATTCTGAACAAACAAACAAAACAAACTGACAATAATACGACTTTTTATTATTATTATTATTATTATTATTATTAGTAGTAGTAGTAGTAGTAGTAGTAGTAGTATTTAAATAATTATGATTACTTTTCTACCTGATATTTCTCCTCGTCGCTTTCTCCTCCCTCCTCTCCTCTTTTCTTATTTCTTACAAATTTACGCCATTTGTATTCTCCCATTACTTATCTTATCACTCCTCTTCATACCTACCCTTCTTCTCACCAAATGTCAAATATGTGAACGGGGAGAGGCAAACAAGTTCATCAAACTTCTGTTAATATATAGACAATAGCAATCTTGTGTATATTCACGTGTTGTTGTAATTGATGTGTGTATGTGACTGAGTGGCTTGATGTAATTTACTTTTCCTTGTCTCTTTGCAATCAACATCGTAAATCTTGGAATTTAAATGCGTTAGTATTATCTCAAATTTGATAGCAACTGGGAATTCTACGAGACAGCTAATGAAGTGGCAGACAATTATCTAGAACTCATAAATTGTCATAAATTATAGATTGGCGTATTGTTACAATCGATGACCAATGTTCCAATTTTGTTTCTAAATTGTTGAGATGATGATGGATATTTTATATATTATTTGGATTATTCATACTACAGTTCTAATCTTGAGTGTTATTCGCACAATGTCACAACTGATGTATCCCCCGACCTTCTTCAGACGTATCCTTTCGAAGTCAAGAATCTGCATTGAATTTCGACCGAATCGAAACGAAACAAAACGAGAAGATGCTACCTCCGTTGATTAAATAAATAGTTACATTCAAAATTCCTTGCGGACTCCCGAATGCAACAAAATACACCTTAAGACAATCAGAAGTTAAGTAGGCTTAAATGATTTAATTAGAACAGTAGAAATAATACAAATAATACAATTTTATTTTAATTAACAACACGTGTTATCAGTTGAATTACAATGTTAACATCTGATATGTAAAATTAAATCATCGTTCCTCTTGATGAAGAGGAACACTGGTTTTGTCTTATATATTTGTACATGATAACTTTAGTTGCAAACATTCATACGCAAATCCTTTTTTAGTCAGCTCCTAGGTACTCCCACTTGCACTATTGACACCGTTATCAAAAAATTCATAAAACGCAAATTCAGAAAAAAAATCGGAAAATTGAGCCGTTATTTCCACATGATCACAACGTCGACTTCTATTTAATATTTATCTAATGTATCTATTTAATATTTATCTAACACACCCGACTTCGTTTTTTCACAGTAGGTTCTTTTTAAAAAAAGCATTTGTAAAAACAACCCATTTGTAAAAAAAAAAAGAACATTAAAATTTCATACAAGAATATTTCACTTTCCGCTACGTCGATATTTGTATACAAAACTAAGAGTTAAGTAAGTCCTTAAATGGAGTATTGCTGCCATATCTAGGCAGGAGCCGCTCAGTGCGCCTATCCTTAAAAAAATAGTAGGCTACGCCTTTTTCTTTTCCGTCATCTCTTTGCCACAGAAGAGACGTTATTCCCATGGAAAGTGGTCGTCTAAACTCCAATCTATGGTTTTCCCTTGCTAAACTTTCACAAGAAACAGTCAACCCTCTACAACCACTCTCAACAATTTCCTCTACTCTCTATCTGTGCCTAAATCTAAACGCATATTCCATGAACAAAGTTTTTTTTCTAGAAATGTCCGCCTGTGGAACTGTTCCGCTCGCCTGCATCCCGGTGGATTACTATATGGTAGCCATCAAGTCGAATGTAAACAAGTTCTGGTTGATCAGAATCATAAAATAATCAAATTCTGCCCAATTTCCACCAGTAACAACTTCTACACTAGCACCTTACATTCATTAATTCTCATCCTTGAATGGCCTTCAAGTCTTGATAAACTGTGACCCTCTTGTAAAAATAAAAAAATAAAACGTAACACCGTGGAATATTTTATAGTGTCCCCAATTTACATCCACTTTTCTAAATATTTTTTCTTTTCAGTTCAAGCAGTAGATGCCTCTTCTGTTTCACCTTTACGTTATTAACATAAGTGAAATGTACAACAAGAATTAAAGTCTATTAACAAAGTTTCATTAATATTAATAATAAACGAATTGGAATACGAAATCCTATATAAAATTACTTTTCTTTGTGCGTTTTCCGCGTTACAAATTACATTTTCGCATTCAATTTGAAACTATATCATATTCGTTTAAGTTTAGACACTGAAAGCGAGTAAGGTAAATTATTAACAGTTGTTGTTGAGGGTGTTTAATCTGATCAGTATAAAATAAGTGACCTTATCAGTATTAAATTAACTGAGTGGAATACTAGTCGTTGCATTTAAGATGGCAATTACCTTTTCTTCTACTATAACAAACTGCAAAACTTAACGTCAATTTTTACATAGGATTCGCCACTTATCAAGGCTCAGAGGCCAATCAGGCATAAGTGTTAAAGAACATACAGTAGTCAATGGGACATCATAGGAATTGCCAGCAGTGCAAAGTTGGCAAACTGGATCACCCAATGGGAACGGATCATCAAGAACCTGTCTACGTTAGACTTGAAGACGACCATATTGTAATCAGCTGGAAAGCAGGAAAACACAAGACAGTTCCACAGGTGTGCAGTTCTAAGACATAAGCTTTACCCACGGAATCTCCGTTTAGGTTTAGGTACGGATAAAGAGACGTAATGTACTTGCAAATAACCCTTATACCTGAGTGGCTTCCGGGCCTTGATAAGTGGTGATCACTGTGTAAAAAAAAAAAAAGAGTGGGGAAAATAATTGATAGTGTTTTCAGCTAGACGATTGTTTCTCGTGAAAGTTTGGCGAGGGGGGGACCATAGATTGGAATTCAGACGAGCACTTCCCATGAAAATAACGATAATGTAGAGACAGGCTCGCAACGTCTCTTCTGTGGGAAAGAGGTTCAATGGAAGCGAAAACGAAATCCCTTATTAGGTTACGAAGTCTACCTCGAACTCTGTCAAGGCAGGCTAAGGCCTTTCTCGCAGCTCCCGCCCAGATGTGGCAACAATACTGCATGTTCGGACGCACTTGGATCTTATACAGTTACTGCATCAGCAGTGAGATATCTTCTGGATCGACAGAAGGGCCCCACCATTTTCCAGCGACCTTGGCAACGGATTTGATGAATTTGTTCCATTTCAGATCAAGATTAATGGTCAAGCCCAGAAGCTTGTCAAAACATGGAGCTTCCCCGAGAGGAGAGCCATTTATTTCAATTAATGCCAATGGGGATCAGCGCATTGATGATGTAAAGATAAAAGCTTGGTTTCAGATGCATTAAAGTTAACCACCCACCTCTTTCCCCATTGTACCACTTGCTCAAGATCAGAGGAGAGAGAATCAGAGAGAACTTGGTTGTTTACGGCCCTTGATGTACTACCATAGATGGTAGTGTCGTCAGCATAGATGTCTACGAATGGTCTAAGGATGTGATTTGGAAGATCATTAATGTAGATCAGGAAGAGAGTTCGGCCCAAGATGGACCCCTGGGGGAGTCCAGCATTAGTAATGTGAGCTGGTGACTTCTGCCCATCAACCACTACTCTTATGAACCTATCAGAGAGAAATGATTTAATAATTGAAAAGATATTTCCAGCTATACCGTAGCTGGAGATCTTGGGAAATGGACCATTATGCCATACACTATGAAAGAGCTTTGTTATGTCAAGAGCAATTGCCCTGGAAAGGAAGCCTCCGTCGAGAGATTCGCTAATCCTATGAGATATAACCGTAAGCACATCTATTGTAGATCTAGCAGAACGGAAACCATATTGCATGTTACTAAGAAGGTTATTTTTGCTGAGGTGGTTTACTACTTTTCTATTTAATTCAGATTCCAGTAGCTTACTCGTGACGCACAGGAGAATTATTGGTATATACTGAGAGAGAGAGAGAGAAAGAGAAAGAGAGAAAGAGAGAGAGAGAGAGAGATGATCGATCACCCGAATTCTTAAATACGGTTCATACTGATGAGATTTTCCAGGATGTTGGGAAGTTATTCCCATTAAGACAACGCTTAAACAGCTTTGTAAGTATAGAAGCTAGTTCTGGTTGGAGCTTTTCAGCACTATAATTGGAATGCCGTCAGGGCCAGTTGCTGTACTGGAACCAAGGTTTTTACAAGGTCGTTACAATCATCTCGTCTGAGCGGGATACACATGCGTCTTGCCATCGCTGGTGTACTTGACACAAGGAATTGATATCATGTAACATGACCATAAACAAATAAAACGAAACAAATATACGAAATCCCGAAAAAGAAAAACATTAAAAAGATAGAAAATACCTAAAACAGAGCAACGAAACGAAACATATAAAGAAGTAATTGAAAAACAGAATTGTCGATCTCCAGTGTACAGATTTACTTGCAGGTTTTGTTTTTTGTTTGTTTTTTTCTTCTCCTTGTTTGTCATAAATGAGACGACTGCATCAATCCAGAAGAACAACAATTTTCTATAACTGCATTACGAGGGAGTGGAAAGACGAAATTACACGACAAAAACGAAGAGAGAAAATTACGCAAGGAGTGCCACAGCTCATGTGGAATAATAGACATTTTTAGAATAAAAATTTATTGACATTTTTTAAAATAAAATTTTACATTCTTTGTATCGAACGTGCACGGCGTGAACTCCTTTGCTTTTTTTTTATAATACCAGTGGAGTCAGATGTAGGATTTGGTGTGAGGCGAACACATTATGAAATAAATTCCATAGTTAGAGAGTTCTTGGAAAACTTATGTAGCAAAAGAATTAATTTAAAAACGCATGTTTATGTGTCGACATATTTTACGAAATTATTAAAGGAATTTCTAAAAATCAGAACGCTCATTTGATAAGAAATCACATTACATAAAGATGACCTTTATTCAAATGAAAAAGTTTGAAAGAAAGCTCAGAGGTGAACCGAAAACATGCATGTCAACGAAACCACGAGACTTTTTTGTCTTTCTCTTTTTACTCCCTCTCTCTTTCTTTCTCTCTCTCTCTTTTTCTCTCTCTCTATCTCTCTCTATATATATATACCTATCTCTTTATTTATCTATATATATTTAGGCATAAATTTATATAGTATGTTTATAACTACAAATAATATTGGCTACATATGTTCATACATGTTTCTGCTGCACTTCCATTAGATAAGGAGCGTCCGTTTTTTTATGAATAAACCAGTTATGAGCCAATGATGTATGTATAAATGGACATACTATAGTTACGTTCTGCTTCTCATTGGGCAATTTTTGATAAAACGATTTTTCTACCCTTTGCTTAATTTATCTCACTAGTAAGCATCGACACATACACTATTTGAATATCGGTAATATTATTACTTATAATGATCCATGCTCGTTTCATATACTTCATATACACTACTGGGACCTGTGGAAATTCTACAGGGGATTCATTCATATGTAATATATTGGTGTTGGCATCATGTAGATGTTCTGTGTAAATAGAGACGCTCTGATATTATTGTAGCTTTTTTTGTTAAAACTGTAAAAGTATTTATCTAAGCTAGCACGAAGGCCAGGTAAAGTCCGGTCGTAAAATTCTGTCAGATTTCGTTGCGATTTCAAAAATGAAGAAAACATATCCGTATGACTTGAATCGAAACCGAAATAAAAACTTATGAATATATATATATATATATATATATATATATATATATATATATATATATATATATATATATATATATAAATTCTTGAAAAAATTATTTATAAAAAAATAGATGATTTTTAGAGCCATCAGCTATAGTAAAAACCGAAATCAAAACTTATGAAGCATTTTTGGTAAAATTATTTATGACAAGAAATGGAATAACATAACAATTAAACGACCCGCATGTAAGCGTGACACACAAAAGAACACAACACTATCGTATTAATATATAGATATGTTAAACAATGAGGTTACGCTCACTTTGGAGAAGAATTATTTAGTCCAGATCAAGAATACAAATATTATATTTTCCATAATATTATAGTAGTATTATTAGTTTATATCCAGACCCACAGATTACAAACAGTTACATACTGGATAAGGATGCATACTATGAATGAAAATTCACCTGCAGTTTGATTAATGATTCATGTCGTCGTTTGTCTTATGTTATCATTGGGAGCTCTTTTTGGATAACGATGCACAGTGTTCTCAGATAACAATTTGCACGCTCTTCAGATAACGATCAACACGCTCTTTGCATAACGATGCATAGCATTTTGGGAAGCAATCGATAACCAGTTTAGATTACCATTAATACATTACTTTAACTATATATAATTTTTTGCTGCGAAAAGAAAAGTTCGATTCTCCATTTTATAAACGACACAGCCCTTTCCTACTACTAACACGAAGTCCGTGATAATACAAAAAATAAAGAGTTGGAATCCCTATATTAAAAACCGACCTTGTGTCTAACACTACCTTCGGGTAGGGGAAGACAAGTAAATAGAATCACATGTAAACTAACTCACACACCCCAGACAAAATGAGATTCTACATTTTTAGGCGATTATGTGAACATATTAAAAAAAAAACTAATTTAAAGTTTAGAGAGTGGGATCAGTTTATTATATATATTTGAAGTAAAGTCGTCTTCATTTTCAGGTTATTATAAATTATTATGATTGTTCATTAAATTCTTTTACAACTTACCCTAAGTTAAACTGGTAAGTTCATAAAACCCGCGAATTATCACTAAAAAAGTAACCTCTCACATGCACAAACGCACAGAACTTACATATTATAGCAATCTTTGGTTTACTGTCCTTAAACGTTAGAATTACTTGGAATTTATCTGTAAAACAGACACTATAAATTCTTAAATTTATTATTTTTTTGCTTCTCGTCTGGTGGATGATTTTTCAGAATAAGATAGAAAAAAAGGGGGCGAAATAAATGAATACACAACGAATAAATGTTACCAAAAACAAGCGAAGCTACATTTTCAACTACTTTTTTCTTTTCTTTTTTTGCACTTTAACTTATTTTAAAGTGTTTTTTAACTTAAAATAATGGTAGTGTAAAGCCTATTGAGTTAAAACCAAATAAAAATTATGATATTATTTAAGCCATATTCGAGCCTCGATAATAGCTCAGAAATCAGAAATCAAAGTACAGATAGAAACGCACCCAAGAAATGTCACTATGTTCACTCGATGTTATGTGAGAACAAGAAAAAAGGCCGACATACGACTTTTAACTCTGGATAATGACTCAAAAATTAAAAATTAAACAATATTCTAGTAGAAACCCACCCAATAAATGTTACCAAAGGCAAGATAAGTTACACTTCTACCTAACAAAAGAATATATTTGACTTTTACAAAAAAAAAACCCCAAAAAAACAATTCGGACTTTTGCAACACATTTAAATAAATATTAAAAAACAAACAAAGTAAAAATATGCTAGTTTTCAAATCATGAAACACATTTTGAATATCTTTAAAATAGCTTTTTTAAAAATACACTTACATTTTATGTTGCCAAATTGTCGAAGCCAAACGGCATCGAAGATGTTAATTACCCCCAAATACTTTCAGTTAGTGGTCTAGGTTTTTATTGTCTTATATAGGGGAGTGAGATTGGTGGGCTCTAGACGGCATTGGCGCCGCCGTAGGAATCCCTAAGTATAAACTTAAATGATACCGGCAGAATCAAAGAAAATCACACGGAAGCATGACATTTCACGAGTTCATTTCAAATTCAATTCAAGGCCAATCCTTTTCACACCTTTCGCTATTCCTTGTCATTTTTACCAATGCCGAGTAAGGGAGCGGACGAAAACCTAACCGGACAAAATCCAACACTATTATATTCTACTTTTGATTTAATTAGCAATAATGTTTGATATTATTTTTCTTGGCCAAATATTTCTTTAAATTTAAACAATTTTTTCAATACCTTGCAAATAAACTGCATTCTTCTAAAGGTTTTCTAACGAATTTTCGCAAAGTTTCAAGTTTTATTTAGTTTATTTTACGCAGATAAAATACATTTAGATCTTCTTTTAATGTTATCATGATCTATAGAGGTTAGTTTTACTAATAGTTTAAAAGGAATAAATATTTATCAACGGTATCAGCAATGAAAAATTAACATAATAAAATATTAAAAGAATCGGTTTTGGAATCGGAATTAGGCACACGTTTTTCCTATTCCGATACCGATTCCGATACCCCAAAAACTACCGATTTTTCCGATTCCGATTAATCGGTACAACACTAATACACACACACACATACATATATATATATATATATATATATATATATATATATATATATATATTTAAAACAGTAATATACGGACATGCATGTTTCGGGGCACTACCCCTTTTCAGCGTTGCTTGACTGTTATTAGGAATCGAAACCCGGACCTTATGCACTCCAGCGTCTTAATCTATTACGCTATGATGCCAAAGACAATTTTACTGCTTAGTTTTTATCATTTATATATTTACATAGATTTTGTTGTTTATGAAAGCTAGGCCCATAACCTCTTGAGTTGGACACCATGTTTAGTTTCAGAACAGTTTCCGATGGATAGTTGTTCAATACAAGTCCTGAAGATGACGAGTTCTCAGCACACAGCTTTCTGTACATATTCTAGACTTCATAATTTTGTAGCCAGAACGCAAAAGTTCATCTCCTGTTGACACGAAAGAAAACATATGCAAGGTTGCTAAAAAGGTTTAATTTTATGGAGCAATTCTGTTTTCTTATAGGTTGGTAGCATAATGTGAATTAATTGGACTCCTCAGTTTCTAGCAGCAGCGTTTATAAATAGAATCTCCCAACTGTGATAGACCATACCAGATTATAAGTAAAAAATATTGCAACAAAAGTTAATTATTTAATTAATTCAATCACATCAGATCAGTTAATCGATATGACGTATACCCATTCTAATTGGTATATATAAGCACGAAGCCATATTCATTTCCTAAGTTCTGTGCTAAACAATTGTATGCCTAAACTATTCGACGGATACTTAGATTTTTTGGTAGCCAAGAACGCATAATAAAATCAATTGTAATGTACGCATTAAAAAGTGGCTGAAGGATATAACTTATGGAAGAATTGAGAAGATTTCTATAACACATTGTAATTAAATAATGCAATATAAAATTAATAAATATAAGTATATTAATATATATATATATATATATATATATATATATATATATAGTATTGGAAGATTTTTTTAACATTGAACACTATATATATATATATATATATATATATATATATATATATATATATATATAATATTCAGTTAAGATTTGAATCATAAGAAAATCTTACAAAGTACTTTAGTGACCTCTGAAAATTAACTTTGTTTTATAATTTACGGACACACCCTCAAAGCCATGGTGTGATTCCATACTATACAGGGCTAACCCCCATTTTACTTAGTTGAAAAAAAAAAAACATGACGCGTACACCTGACGAAGGTAAGAGGTTCCATCTCCCGAAACGTTGTAAAGTAAGTAAAACGCCTTACCGAAAAAAAAAATAAACTTATGATAAAATTACGTTTATGACATTTCAAAAAGATAACATTCCGATCCCATCAATGCAAGACTCGAAGAACACTGAGAAGCTCTCATACGCGGAGAAATCGAAAAATTAGCTCTAGCAGACCATATATGGAAAGGAAAAGGAAGCCATTCCCCAATGTGGAATAATGTTAAAATACTTGATATAGAAAAAGATGGAGGGTTAGGAAACTCCAGGGAGCTGCACATATGGTGGGTAGCAACGACCTATTAAGCTGTCTAAGTATTGAATTTAACCACATTTGGAATCCATTGATTACAAATTTACGTGGAAATTAAGAGGAAAACCCCCGAAATAACATAACTAAATAAAAAAGGCTTCTTTCTTTCGTTTTTTAAAACTTTCCATAAATTCTGCCTTACACAAGGGCGATAACCCACTTCAAAAATTCCTTTTTACTTAGAGTCGCCTCCCTTGTACTATGTTTTCTAGAAAAAAAATAACACTCATGAAATGAGTATCCACGGTTTCGTAAATATTTTTCACTGATATTGACAATTAGCACAAGATTCAGTTTAAATTTGAATCGTAGGAAAATCTTAAAAAGTATTCTAGTGAACCTCGAAAATTGACCTTTATTATTATTTGAAGTTTTAATAGTTATTTAAATCCAATATATGTAGATGTTTTTTATTAGTTATGCAATAATATGAAGCTTAACTATTATTCATAATCTTATTATGTATTCGAATTTAACTGATGTATTATTCATAATTCAATCAACCGGGCATATTCTTCTTAATACATTTCGATTTTGTTACAAATATTACTTTTAAAAATTCAATAAAATAGTACAAACCGCCTTAATATTTATATATAAGTCAAATTATTTTTGAAAAGTAAATGTAATGCTTACATCTGCGCACATAGATTTTTGCCGTTTTCTCTTCTGTAGAAATGAAATTCGACGAGCATTTAAAAATTCATTATTATTAGAATTATAAATATAATATTTAATAAAGAAAATAAATAAATATAAGAACTATAAATGTAAATAAGTAATACTTATAGATAGATAAAAATCATATTACACTACTTATATGGGGTTCAGGAGTGGAAGCAGGGGTTGGTTGGGTTATTCAACTTTATTTAGTAATGATAAAAATAATAGTAATGGTAATAATAATAATAATAATAATAATAATAATAATAATAATAATAATAATAATAATAATCGTTACTATTATAGAAAAGGAATTTTGTGTGTGTTCCCTATGGATTCGAAAAGGACAAGACCGAATTTTATCAAATTTTTCATGAAGGTGCTTTATGTGTCTGTCAGTGTTCTTAGATAGGTTTCGTATCAGAATGCATTCGATAAGCATTGATAATCAACAACCGAATAATCTGATGAAAGAAGGAACAGGTAATTTTGACGAAAGTTTACCTTACGCAGTCTAACATCGCAAGTGAATTTGAGAAGGTTTATTGGCACACAAGTCGAAAGGCTCGACATATAAACTCAACTGTATGCTCTCTACAGTGCAATATAAATTACAATGTATTGTGAACTAAGTCACTGCGGCGAGGTGTATGAAGCTTCCTCCCGGTGCACCGCGATTGCCCTCAACTAGAACAGGCAATCAATTGATTTTATTGAAAATGGACGATTTTACCGATTTCAATGACAATAATAATATGGGAGTGTGAAACATTCATTGATTATCATTCAATATCGGACAACGTCAGATCTCCCTAATAATAATAATAATAATAATAATAATAATAATAATAATAATAATAATAATAATAATAAATGATAGTAATTATTATTATTATTATTATTATTATTATTATTATTATTATTATTATTATTATTATTATTATTATTCAGGTTCTTATTTAATTCCCTATTATTTTGTGTTATGTTGACTTGATATTATAGTGTTTAACGGAAAGTTATCAGCTAAGTGCATATCGCAAAGACTTCCAGTGATACATGCAATTCACTTTGTGAGCGTGCACAAACAGCGCAACGATTGACTTCAATAAGCTTCTTCAGCCATTTCTAGACCCAAACACCATCTCAGGAAAAGGCCAGAAAATTCCTAATTCGTAAGCCCTTCCACCTAGCTCAGAAGCATTTTGGGTCTAGTGCAAACACTCAACTGCTTGAGAACAGGAATGGGAGGGGGGATCAACACTGTCTATGACCAGAGGGGCTAAAGAATCGACCAAGCTATCTGTTAATGTGAAGAGTAGGATCATACGATGCAAAAACATTTTCTACTTTCTACTGTCCAATCAGTGCAGTTGAAAAGATCTTGGAGTGTAAATAAAATAAAATAAAAAACTGTCGTATAATCACACGCTTAAAGGCGCATAAAGAAAAAGAAGAAGAGAAAGAAAAAGGAAGTAGAAGAAAAAAGAAGAAGGAAGAAAATAGAAAGAAGAAGGAAGTATAAGAAAAAGAAGATGAAAAAGAAGAAAAAAGAAGAACAATGAAGAAGAAGCAAAAGAAAACGAAAAAAGGAGAAAGAAGAAGAAAAAGAAGAAAAAAGGAGAAGAAGGAGGAGAAGAAGAAATAAAAACAAAGATAGAAGGAAAGAAGAAGAAAAAAAAAGAAGAAGAAGCAGAAGAAGAAAAAGGAGAGGAAAAGAAAAAGAAGAAGAAGAAGAAGGAAGAAGAAGGAAGACAAAAAAGTGGAAGAAGAAGAAGAAGAGGAAAAAGGAGAGGAAAAAGAAGAAGAAGAAGAAGAAGAAGAAGGAAGACGAGCGAAGTGGAATAAGAAGAAGAAGAAGAAAAGGAGAGGAAAAAGGAGAAGAAGAAGAAGAAGGAAGAAGAAGGAAGACGAGAGGAGTGGAATAATAATAATAATAAGAAGAAGAAGAAGAAGAAGAAAAAGAAGAAGAAGAACAACAACAACAAGAGGAAAAAGGAGAGGAAAAAGAAGGAGAGGAATAGGAAGAAGAAGAAGGAAGTCGAGAGAAGTGGAATAATAATAACAATAATAATACTAATAATAATAATAATATGAAGAAGAAGAAGGAAAAGAAGAAGAAGAAGAAGAGGAAAAAGGAGAGGAAAAAGAAGAAGAAGAAGAAGAAGAAGAAGAAGAAGAAGAAGAGGAAGAAAAGCGTTGTTTGTGGCAATACTGTTTTGTGATACTTTGCAAATTCGTTCTTCTTTTTTTTGCGGAGAATATCACAAGAATATCACAAGAATATCACAAGAATATCACAAGAATATGACCCCTCCTATTAATAAAAAATAAATAAATGAATAAAAAATAAATATAAAACACTTCCTCGTTATTTCAATGTGGAGTTACAGAAAATGATCCCTCCTGTAAAATATTCTGAATTGTAGGAAAAAGGACAATCCCTTAATAAGCAGGTGCTGGAACGAAAGGTGAATGTAGGAGGTAATATCCATCTTGTTACTTACGGAACACCACTTACTGAAAGCGCGAGTCGATGGGCCATATAAGCTAGCTGAGCAAATTAGTAATTCAAATTATATAGGTAAGATTCCAGACTACAGGAAACCAATTCAGAAATGTCATGTCAGTATGCTTAAACCATATCTGGAAAGAGTAAGAGAGAAGCCTATATTAGCTGTCCAAAAATATTTTGACGAAAATAAATCAAAATGTATTACAGAATAAAAATACAACATTATGCCACATTTAAAGGAAATATTAGTTTATTTCACCACTGTTTCACATGTATAGCATATAATTAGTTTATTTCACCACTGTTTGACATGTATAGCATATAATTAGTTTATTTTGCTACTGTTTCAAATATATAGCATATAATTAGTTTATTTTGCCACGGTTTCACATGTATAGCATATAATTAGTTTATTTTGTCACTGTTTCACGTGTATAGCGTATAATTAGTTTATTTTGTTACTGTTTCACGTGTATAGCATATAATTAGTTTATTTTGTCACTGTTTCACATGTATAGCATATAATTAGTTTATTTTGTTACTGTTTCACGTGTATAGCATATAATTAGTTTATTTTGTTAATGTTTTACATGTATAGAATATAATTAGTTTATTTTGTTACTGTTTCACGTGTATAGCATATAATTAGTTTATTTTGTTAATGTTTTACATGTATAGAATATGATTAGTTTATTTTGTAACTGTTTCACGTGTATAGCATATAATTAGTTTATTTTGTTACTGTGTCACGTGTATAGCATATAATTAGTTTATTTTGTCACTGTTTCACATGTATAGCATATAATTAGTTTATTTTGTTACTGTTTCACGTGTATAGCATATAATTAGTTTATTTTGTTAATGTTTTACATGTATAGAATATAATTAGTTTATTTTGTTACTGTTTCACGTGTATAGCATATAATTAGTTTATTTTGTTAATGTTTTACATGTATAGAAAATAATTAGTTTATTTTGTCACTGTTTCACATGTATAGCATATAATTAGTTTATTTTGTCACTGTTTCACGTGTATAGCATATAATTAGTTTATTTTGTTACTGTGTCACGTGTATAGCATATAATTAGTATATTTTGTCACTGTTTCATATGTATAGAATATAATTAGTTTATTTTGCTACTGTTTCACATGTATAGCATATAATTAGTTTATTTTGTCACTGTTTCATATGTATAGAATATAATTAGGTTATTTTGCTACTGTTTCACGTGTATAGAATATAATTAGTTTATTTTGTTAATGTTTCACATGTATAGAATATAATTAGTTTATTTTGTCACTGTTTCACATGTATAGAATATAATTAGTTTATTTTGTCACTGTTTCATATGTATAGAATATAATTAGGTTATTTTGCTACTGTTTCACATGTATAGCATATAATTAGTTTATTTTGTCACTGTTTCATATGTATAGAATATAATTAGTTTATTTTGTCACTGTTTCATATGTATAGAATATAATTAGGTTATTTTGCTACTGTTTCACATGTATAGAATATAATTAGTTTATTTTGTCACTGTTTCACATGTATAGAATATAATTAGTTTATTTTGTCACTGTTTCATATGTATAGAATATAATTAGGTTATTTTGCTACTGTTTCACATGTATAGCATATAATTAGTTTATTTTGTTACTGTGTCACATGTATAGCATATAATTTTTTTATTTTGTCACTGTTTCACGTGTATAGCATATAATTAGTTTATTTTGCCAATGTTTTACATGTATAGAATATAATTAGTTTATTTTGCCAATGTTTTACATGTATAGAATATAATTAGTTTATTTTGCCAATGTTTTACATGTATAGAATATAATTAGTTTATTTTGTCACTGTTTCACATGTATAGCATATAATTTGTTTATTTTGTCACTGTTTAACGTGTATAGCATATAATTAGTTTATTTTGCCAATGTTTTACATGTATAGAATATAATTAGTTTATTTTGCCAATGTATTACATGTATAGCATATAATTAGTTTATTTTGTCACTGTTTCACGTGTATAGAATATAACTAGGTTATTTTGCCACTGTTTCATATGTGAAGCATATAATTAGTTTATTTTGTCACTGTTTCACATGTATAGAATATAACTAGGTTATTTTGCCACTGTTTCACGTGTATAGAATATAATTAGTTTATTTTGCCAATGTTTTACATGTATTGAATATAATTAGTTTATTTTGTTACTGTTTCACGTGTATAGCATATAATTAGTTTATTTTGTTACTGTTTCACGTGTATAGCATATAATTAGTATATTTTGCCAATGTTTCACATGTATAGCATGTAATTAGTTTATTTTGCCACTGTTTCATATATATAGCATATAATTAGTTTATTTTGTCACTGTTTCACATGTATAGCATATAATTAGTTTATTTTGCCACTGTTTCAAATATATAGCATATAATTAGTTTATTTTGCCACGGTTTCAAATGTATATCATATAATGAGTTTATTTTTCCACTGTTTAAAATATTTAGCATATAATTAGTTTATTTTGCCACGGTATCACATGTATAGCAAATAATTAGTATATTTTTCCAGTGTTTCACATGTATAGCATATAATTAGTTTATTTTTTCTACTGTTTCACATATCAAGAATATAATAAGTTTATTTTGCCAATGTTTCACATGTATAGCATACAATTAGTTTATTTCGCCACTGTTTCACGTGTATAGCATATAATTAGGTTATTTCGCCACTGTTTCACACGTATAGAATATAATTAGTTTATTTTGTTACTGTTTCACATGTATCGCATATAATTAGTTTATTTTGTCACTGTTTCACATGTATAGAATATAATTAGTTTATTTTGTTACTGTTTCACATGTATCGCATATAATTAGTTTATTTTGTCACTGTTTCACATGTATAGCATATAATTAGTTTATTTTGTCACCGTTTCACATGTATAGAATATAATAAGTTTATTTTGTTACTGTTTCACATGTATTGAATATAATTAGTTTATTTTGTCACTGTTTCACGTGTATAGCATATAATTAGTTTATTTTGTCACTGTTTCACATGTATAGAATATAATTAGGTTATTTTGTTACTGTTTCACATGTATCGCATATAATTAGTTTATTTTGTCACTGTTTCACATGTATAGCATATAATTAGTTTATTTTGTCCCTATTTCACATGTATAGAATATAATTAGTTTATTTTGTTACTGTTTCACATGTATAGCATATAATTAGATTATTTTGTCACTGTTTTACAGGTATAGCATATAATTAGTTTACTTTGTCCCTATTTCACATGTATAGAATATAATTAGTTTATTTTGTTACTGTTTCACATGTATCGCATATAATTAGTTTATTTTGTCACTGTTTCACATGTATAGCATATAATTAGTTTATTTTGTCCCTATTTCACATGTATTGAATATAATTAGTTTATTTTGTCACTGTTTCAAATGTATAGCATATAATTAGTATATTTTGTCACTGATTCACATGTATAGCATATAATTAGTTTATTTTGTCACTGTTTCACATATATAGCATATAATTAGTTTATTTTGCCACCGTTTCATCTGTATAGAATATAATTATTTATTTTGCCACTGTTTGACATGTATAGAATATAATAAGTGTATTTCGTCA
This sequence comes from Euprymna scolopes, assembly GCF_053919585.1. Classification (NCBI taxonomy): domain Eukaryota; kingdom Metazoa; phylum Mollusca; class Cephalopoda; order Sepiida; family Sepiolidae; genus Euprymna; species Euprymna scolopes. Next base: position 20,368,167 of record NC_136505.1, on the reverse strand, counting down.
CTGTTTCACATGTATAGCATATAATTATTTTATTTTGTCACTGTTTCACATGTATAGAATATAATTAGTTTATTTTGCCATTGTTTCACATGTATAGAATATAATTAGTTTATTTTGTCACTGTTTCACATGTATAGCATATAATTAGTTTATTTTGTTACTGTTTCACATGTATTGAATATAATTAGTTCATTTTGTCACTGTTTCACATGTATAGCATATAATTAGTTTATTTTGTCACTGTTTCACATGTATAGAATATAATTAGTTTATTTTGTCACTGTTTCACATGTATAGCATATAATTAGTTTATTTTGCAAATGTTTTAAATCTATAGCGTATAATTAGTATATTTTGTCACTGTTTCACATGTATCGCATATAATTAGTTTATTTTATCACTGTTTCACATGTATAGCATATAATTAGTTTATTTTGTCACTGTTTCACATGTATCGCATATAATTAGTTTATTTTATCACTGTTTCACATGTATAGCATATAATTAGTTTATTTTGTCACTGTTTCACATGTATAGCATATAATTTGTTTATTTTGTCACTGTTTCACATGTATAGCATATAATTAGTTTATTTTGTCACTGTTTCACATGTATAGCATATAATTAGTTTATTTTGTCACTGTTTCACATGTATAAAATATAATTAGTTTATTTTGTTACCGTTTCACATGTATCGCATATAATTAGTTTATTTTGTCACTGTTTCACATGTATAGCATATAATTAGTTTATTTTGTCCCTATTTCACATGTATTGAATATAATTAGTTTATTTTGTTACTGTTTAAAATGTATCGCATATAATTAGTTTATTTTGTCACTGTTTCACATATATAGCATATAATTAGTTTATTTTGCCAATGTTTCACATGTATAGCATATAATTAGTTTTTTTTGTCACTGATTCATATGTATAGAATATAATTATTTTATTTTGTCACTGTTTCACATGTATAGAATATAATTAGTTTATTTTGTCACTGTTTAACATGTAAAGAATATAATTAGTTTATTGTGCCACTGTTTCACATGTATCTTATATAATTTGTTTATTTCGCCACTGTTTCACATGTATAGAATATAATTAGTTTATTTTGTCACTGTTTCACATGTATAGCATATAATTAGTATATTTTGTCACTGATTCACATGTATAGCATATAATTAGTTTATTTTGTCACTGTTTCACATATATAGCATATAATTAGTTTATTTTGCCAATGTTTCACATGTATAGCATATAATTAGTTTTTTTTTGTCACTGATTCATATGTATAGCATATAATTAGTTTATTTTGCAACTGTTTCACATATATAGCATATAATTAGTTTATTTTGTCACTGTTTCACATATATATCATGTAATTAGTTTATTTTGCCACTGTTTCACATGTATAGCGTATAATTAGTATATTTTTCCATTGTTTCACATGTATAGAATATAATTAGTTTATTTTGTCACTGTTTCACATGTATAGAATATAATTAGTTTATTTTGCCACTGTTTCACATGTATAGAATATAATTATTTTATTTTGTCACTGTTTCACATGTATAGAATATAATTAGTTTATTTTGTAACTGTTTCACATGTATAGAATATAATTAGTTTATTTTGTCACTGTTTAACATGTAAAGAATATAATTAGTTTATTGTGCCACTGTTTCACATGTATCTTATATAATTTGTTTATTTCGCCACTGTTTCACATGTATAGAATATAATTAGTTTATTTTGTCACTGTTTCACATGTATAGCATATAATTAGTATATTTTGTCACTGATTCACATGTATAGCATATAATTAGTTTATTTTGTCACTGTTTCACATATATAGCATATAATTAGTTTATTTTGCCACTGTTTCATCTGTATAGAATATAATTATTTATTTTGCCACTGTTTGACATGTATAGAATATAATAAGTGTATTTCGTCACTGTTTCACATGTATAGCATATAATTATTTTATTTTGTCACTGTTTCACATGTATAGAATATAATTAGTTTATTTTGCCATTGTTTCACATGTATAGAATATAATTAGTTTATTTTGTCACTGTTTCACATGTATAGCATATAATTAGTTTATTTTGTTACTGTTTCACATGTATTGAATATAATTAGTTCATTTTGTCACTGTTTCACATGTATAGCATATAATTAGTTTATTTTGTCACTGTTTCACATGTATAGAATATAATTAGTTTATTTTGTCACTGTTTCACATGTATAGCATATAATTAGTTTATTTTGCAAATGTTTTAAATCTATAGCGTATAATTAGTATATTTTGTCACTGTTTCACATGTATAGCATATAATGTGTTTATTTTGCCAATGTTTAACATGTATAGCATATAATTAGTATATTTTGTCACTCTTTCACATGTATAGCATATAATTAGTATATTTTGCCACTGTTTTACATGTATAGCATATAATTAGTTTATTTTGTCACTGTTACACATGTATAGCATATAATTAGTTTATTTTGGCACTGTTTTACATGTATCGCATATAATTAGTTTATTTTGTCACTGTTTCACAGGTATAGCATACAATTAGTTTATTTTTCCCTATTTCACATGTATAGAATATAATTAGTTTATTTTGTTACTGTTTCACATGTATCGCATATAATTAGTTTATTTTGTCACTGTTTTACATGTATAGAATATAATTAGTTTATTTTGTTACTGTTTCACATGTATCGCATATAATCAGTTTATTTTCTTACTATTTCACATGTATCGCATATAATTAGTTTATTTTGCCCCTTTTTCTCATGTATAGAATATAATTATTTTGTTTTGTTACTGTTTCACATGTATCTCATATAATTAGTTTATTTTGTCACTGTTTCACATGTATAGAATATAATTAGTTTATTTTGTTACTGTTTCACATGTATAGAATTTAATAAGTTTATTTTGTTACTGTTTCACATGTATCGCATATAATTAGTTTATTTTGTAACTGTTTCACATGTATAGCATATAATAAGTTTATTTTGTAACTGTTTCACATGTATAGAATATAATTAGGTTTTTTTGTCCCTATTTCACATGTATAGAATATAATTAGTTTATTTTGTTACTGTTTCACATGTATCGCATATAATTAGTTTATTTTGTCACTGTTTCACATGTATAGAATATAATTAGTTTATTATGTCACTGTTTCACATGTATAGAATATAATTAGTTTTTTTTGTCACTGTTTCACATGTATCGCATATAATTAGTTTATTTTATCACTGTTTCACATGTATAGCATATAATTAGTTTATTTTGTCACTGTTTCACATGTATAGAATATAATTAGTTTATTTTGTTACTGTTTCACATGTATAGCAAATGATTAGTTTATTTTGTCACTGTTTTACATGTATAGAATATAATTAGTTTATTTTGTCACTGTTTCACAGGTATAGAATATAATTAGTTTATTTTATTACTGTTTCACATGTATCGCAGATAATTAGTTTATTTTGTCACTGTTTCACATGTATAGTATATAATTAGTTTATTTTGTCACTGTTTCACATGTATAGCATATAATTAGTTTATTTTGTCACTTTTTCACATGTATAGCATATAATTAGTTTATTTTGTAACTGTTTCACATGTATAGCATATAATTAGTTTATTTTGTCATTGGTTCACATGTATAGAATTTAATAAGTTTATTTTGTTACTGTTTCACATGTATCGCATATAATTAGTTTATTTTGTAACTGTTTCACATGTATAGCATATAATTAGTTTATTTTGTAACTGTTTCACATGTATAGAATATAATTAGGTTTTTTTGTCCCTATTTCACATGTATAGAATATAATTAGTTTATTTTGTTACTGTTTCACATGTATCGCATATAATTAGTTTATTTTGTCACTGTTTCACATGTATAGAATATAATTAGTTTATTATGTCACTGTTTCACATGTATAGAATATAATTAGTTTATTTTGTCACAGTTTCACATGTATCGCATATAATTAGTTTATTTTATCACTGTTTCACATGTATAGCATATAATTAGTTTATTTTGTCACTGTTTCACATGTATAGAATATAATTAGTTTATTTTGTTACTGTTTCACATGTATAGCAAATGATTAGTTTATTTTGTCACTGTTTTACATGTATAGAATATAATTAGTTTATTTTGTCACTGTTTCACAGGTATAGAATATAATTAGTTTATTTTATTACTGTTTCACATGTATCGCAGATAATTAGTTTATTTTGTCACTGTTTCACATGTATAGTATATAATTAGTTTATTTTGTCACTGTTTCACATGTATAGCATATAATTAGTTTATTTTGTCACTTTTTCACATGTATAGCATATAATTAGTTTATTTTGTAACTGTTTCACATGTATAGCATATAATTAGTTTATTTTGTCATTGGTTCACATGTATAGAATATAATTAGTTTATATTGTCACTGTTTCACATGTATAGCATATAATTAGTTTATTTTGTCACTGTTTCACATGTATAAAATATAATTAGTTATTTTGTCACTGTTTCACATGTATCGCATATAATTAGTTTATTTTGTCACTGTTTCACATGTATAGAATATAATTAGTTTATTTTGTCCCTATTTAAAATGTATTGAATATAATTAGTTTATTTTGTTACTGTTTACAATGTATCGCATATAATTAGTTTATTTTGTCACTGATTCACATGTATAGCATATAATTAGTTTATTTTGTCCCTATTTCACATGTATTGAATATAATTAGTTTATTTTGTTACTGTTTAAAATGTATCGCATATAATTAGTTTATTTTGTCACTGTTTCACATGTATAGCATATAATTAGTTTATTTTGTCACTGTTTTACATGTATAGAATAAATAAGTTTTTTTTGGCACTGTTTCACATGTATAGCATATAATTAGTTTGTTTTGCCCCTATATCACATGTATAGAATATAATTAGTTTATTTTGTTACTGTTTAACATGTATCGCAGATAATTAGTTTATTTTGTCACTGTTTCACATGTATAGCATATAATTAGTTTATTTTGCCACTGTTTCACATGTATAGAATATAATAAGTTTATTTCGTCACTGTTTCACATGTATAGCATATAATTATTTTATTTTGTCACTGTTTCACATGTATAGAATATAATTAGTTTATTTTGCCACTGTTTCACATGTATATCATATAATTAGTTTATTTTGCCACTGTTTCACATGTATAGCGTATAATTAGTATATTTTGCGATTGTTTCACATGTATAGAATATAATTATTTTATTTTGTCACTCTTTACCATGTATAGAATATAATTATTTTATGTTGTCACTGCTTCACATGTAAAGAATATAATTAGTTTATTTTGCCACTGTTTCACATGTATAGCCTATCATTAGTTTATTTGGCCACTGTTTCACATGTATAGAATATAATTAGTTTATTTTGTAACTGTTTCACATGTATAGCATATAATTAGTATATTTTGTCACTGATTCACATGTATAGCGTATAATTAGTTTATTTTGTCACTGTTTCACATATATAGCATATAATTAGTTTATTTTGCCATTGTTTCACATGTATAGCATATAATTAGTTTTTTTTGTCACTTATTCACATGTATAGAATATAATTAGTTTATTTTGCCACTGTTTCACATATATAGCATATAATTAGTTTATTTTGCCACTGTTTCACCTGTATGGAATATAATAATTTATTTTGCCACTGTTTCACATGTATAGCATATAATAAGTGTATTTTGTCACTGTTTAACATGTCTAGCATATAATTATTTTATTTTGTCACTGTTTCACATGTATAGCATATAATTAGTTTATTTTGTCACTGTTTCCCATGTATAGAATATAATTAGTTTATTTTGTCACTGTATCACATGTATAGGATATCATTAGTTTATTTTGCCAATGTTTAACATATATAGCGTATAATTAGTTTATTTTGTCAATGTTTCACATGTATAGCATATAATTAGTTTATTTTGTCACTGTTTCAAATGTATAGCATATAATTAGTTTATATTGTCACTGTTTCACATGTATAGCATATAATTAGTTTATTTTGTCACTGTTCCACATGTATAAAATATAATTAGTTTATTTTGTTACTGTTTCACATGTATCGCATAAATGTAGTTTATTTTGTAACTGTTTCACATGTATCGAATATAATTAGTTTATTTTGTCCCTATTTCACATGTATAGAATATAATTAGTTTATTTTGTGACTGTTTCACATGTATTGCATATAATTAGTTTATTTTGTCACTGTTTCACATATATAGCATATAATTAGTTTATTTTGTAACTGTTTCACATGTATACCATATAATTAGTTTATTTTGTCACTGTTTCACATGTATAGAATATAATAAGTTTATTTTGTCACTGTTTCACATGTATAGAATATAATTAGTTTATTTTGCCACTGTTTCACATGTATATCATATAATTAGTTCATTTTGCCACTGTTTCACATGTATAGCGTATAATTAGTATATTATATCATTGTTTCACATGTATAGAATACAATTAGTTTATTTTGTCACTGTTTCACATGTATAGAATATAATTAGTTTATTTTGCCACTGTTTCACATGTATAGAATATAATTATTTTATTTTGTCACTGTTTCACATGTATAGCATATAATTATTTTATGTTGTCACTGTTTCACATGTATAGAATATAATTAGTTTATTTTGTCACTGTTTCACCTGTAAAGAATATAATTAGTTTATTTTGCCACTTTTTCACATGTATAGCATATCATTAGTTATTTTGCCACTGTTTCACATGTATAGAATATAATTAGTTTATTTTGTCACTGTTTCACATGTATAGCATATAATTAGTATATTTTGTCACTGATTCACATGTATAGCGTATAATTAGTTTATTTTGTCACGGTTTCACATATATAGCATATAATTAGTTTATTTTTCCATTGTTTCACATGTATAGCATATAATTAGTTTTTTTTGTCACTTATTCACATGTATAGAATATAATTAGTTTATTTTGCCACTGTTTCACATATATAGCATATAATAAGTTTATTTTTCACTGTTTCACCTGTATGGAATATAATTAGTTTATTTTGCCACTGTTTCACATGTATAGAATATAATAAGTGTATTTCGTCACTGTTTCACATGTATAGCATATAATTATTTTTTTGTCACTTATTCACATGTATAGAATATAATTAGTTTATTTTGTCACTGTTTCACATGTATAGCATATAATTAGTTCATTCTGTCACTGTTTCACATGTATAGCATATAATAAGTATATTTTGTCACTGTTTCACATGTATACAATATAATTAGTTTATTTTGTCACTGTATCACATGTATAGCATATAATTAGTTTGTTTTGCCAATGTTTAACATGTATAGCGTATAATTAGTATATATTGTCACTGTTTCACATGTATAGCATATAATGTGTTTATTTTGCCACTGTTTCACATGTATAGCATATAATTAGTATATTTTGTCACTGTTTCAAATATATAGCATATAATTAGTTTATTTTGTCACTGATTCACATGTATAGAATATAATTAGTTTATTTTGGCACTGTTTCACATGTATAGCATATAAGTAGTTTATTGTTCACTGTTTCACATGTATAGCATATAATTAGTTTATTCTGCCACTGTTTCACATGTATAGCATATAATTATTTTGTTTTTACACTGTTTCACATGTATAGCATATAATTAGTTTATTTTGCCGCTGTTTCACATGTATAGCATATAATTAGTTTATTTTGTTCACTGTTTCAGATGTATAGCATATAATTAGTTTAGTTTGTCACTGTTTCACATGTATAGCATATAATTAGTTTATTTTGTCACTGTTTCACATGTATAGCATATAATTAGTTTATTTTGGCACTGTTTAACATGTATAGCATATAATTAGTTTATTGTTCACTGTTTCACATGTATAGCATATAATTTGTTTTTTCTGCCACTGTTTCACATGTATAGCATATTATTAGTTTATTTTGCCGCTGTTTCACATGTATAGCATATAATTAGTTTATTTTGTTCACTGTTTCAGATGTATAGCATATAATTAGTTTAGTTTGTCACTGTTTCACATGTATAGCATATAATTAGTTTAGTTTGCCAATGTTTATAATGTATAGCATATAATTAGTTTATTTTGTCACTGTTTCACATGTATAGCATATAATTAGTTTAGTTTGCGAATGTTTTAAATGTATAGCATATAATTAGTTTATTTTGTCACTGTTTCACATGTACTGCATATAATTAGTTTATTTTGTCACTGTTTCACATGTATAGAATATAATTAGTTTATTTTGTTACTGTTTCACATGTATAGAATATAATTAGTTTATTTTGTCACTGTTTCGCATGTATAGAATATAATTAGTTTATTTTGTCACTGTTTCACATGTATAGCATATAATTAGTTTATTTTGTCACTGTTTCACATGTATCGCATATAATTAGTTTATTTTGTCACTGTTTCACATGTATAGAATATAATAAGTTTATTTTGTCACTGTTTCACATGTATAGAATATAATAAGTTTATTTTGTCATTGTTTCACATGTATAGAATATAATAAGTTTATTTTGTCACTGTTTCACATGTATAAAATATAATTAGTTTATTTTGTCACTGTTTCACATGTATAGAATATAATAAGTTTATTTTGTCACTGTTTCACATGTATAGCATATAATTAGTTTGTTTTGTCCCTGTTTCACATGTATAGTATATAATTAGTTTATTTTGCCAAGGTTTTAATGTATAGAATATAATTAGTTTATTTTGTCACTGTTTCACATGTATCTCATATAATTAGTTTATTTTGTCACTGTTTCACATGTATAGAATATAATAAGTTTATTTTGCCACTGTTTCACATGTATAGCATATAATTAGTGTATTTTGCCAAGGTTTTAAATGTATAGCATATAATTAGTTTGTTTTGCCAGCGTTTCACATGTATGAATATAATAAGTATATTTCGTCACTGTTTCACATGTATAGCATATAATTATTTTATTTTGTCACTGTTTCACATGTATAGAATATAATTAGTTTATTTTGCCACTGTTTCACATGTATATCATATAATTAGTTTATTTTGCCACTGTTTCACATGTATAGCGTATAATTAGTATATTTTGTCCATTGTTTCACATGTATAGCATATAATTAGTGTATTTTGTCACTGTTTCACAGGTATAGAATATAATTAGTTTATTTTGCCACTGTTTCACATGTATAGAATATAATTATTTATTTTGTCACTTTTTCACATGTATAGCATATAATTATTTTATTTTGTCACTGTTTCACATGTATAGAATATAATTAGTTTATTTTGTCACTGTTTCATATGTAAAGAATATAATTAGTTTATTTCTCCACTGTTTCACATGTATAGAATATAATTAGTTTATTTTGTCACTGTTTCACATGTATAGAATATAATTAGTTTATTTTGTCACTGTTTCATATGTAAAGAATATAATTAGTTTATTTTGTCACTGTTTCACATGTATAGAATATAATTAGTTTATTTTGTCACTGATTCACATGTATAGCATATAATTAGTTTATTTTGTCACTGATTCACATGTATAGCATATAATTAGTTTATTTCGTCACTGTTTCACATATATAGCATATAATTAGTTTATTTTGCCATTGTTTCACATGTATAGCATATAATTAGTTTTTTTTGTCACTGATTCACATGTATAGAATATAATTAGTTTATTTTGTCACTGTTTCAAATATAGCATATAATTAGTTTGTTTTGCCACATTTTCACCTGTATAGAATATAATTATTTATTTTGCCACTGTTTCACATGTATAGAATATAATAAGTTTATTTCGTCACTGTTTCACATGTATAGCATATAATTAGTTTATTTTGTCACTGTTTCACATGTATAGCATATAATTAGTTTATTTTGCCAATGTTTCACATGTATAGAATATAATTAGTTTATTTTGCCACTGTTCGCATGTATAGCATATAATTAGTTTATTTTGCCATTGTTTCACATGTATAGAATATAATTAGTTTATTTTTACACTGTTTCACATGTATAGAATATAATAAGTTTATTTCGTCACTGTTTCACATGTATAGCATATAATAAGTATATTTTGTCACTGTTTCACATGTATAGAATATAATTAGTTTATTTTGCCACTGTTCGCATGTATAGCATATAATAAGTATATTTTGTCACTGTTTCACATGTATAGAATATAATTAGTTTATTTTGTCACTGTATCACATGTATACCATATAATTTGTTTATTTTGTCAATGTTTCACATGTATAGCGTATAATTAGTATATTTTGTCACTGTTTCACATGTATAGCATATAATGTGTTTATTTTGCCAATGTTTAACATGTATAGCATATAATTAGTATATTTTGTCACTGTTTCACATGTATAGCATATAATTAGTTTATTTTGTCACTGTTTCACATGTATAGCATATAATTAGTTTATTTCGTCACTGTTTCACATGTATAGCATATAATTAGTTTATTTTGTCACTGTTTCACATGTATAGCATATAATTAGTTTATTTTGCCAATGTTTCACATGTATAGAATATAATTAGTTTATTTTGCCACTGTTCGCATGTATAGCATATAATTAGTTTATTTTGCCATTGTTTCACATGTATAGAATATAATTAGTTTATTTTTACACTGTTTCACATGTATAGAATATAATAAGTTTATTTCGTCACTGTTTCACATGTATAGCATATAATAAGTATATTTTGTCACTGTTTCACATGTATAGAATATAATTAGTTTATTTTGCCACTGTTCGCATGTATAGCATATAATAAGTATATTTTGTCACTGTTTCACATGTATAGAATATAATTAGTTTATTTTGTCACTGTATCACATGTATACCATATAATTAGTTTATTTTGCCAATGTTTCACATGTATAGCGTATAATTAGTATATTTTGTCACTGTTTCACATGTATAGCATATAATGTGTTTATTTTGCCAATGTTTAACATGTATAGCATATAATTAGCATATTTTTTCACTGTTTCACATGTATAGCATATAATTAGTTTATTTTGTCACTGTTTCACATGTATAGCATATAATTAGTTTATTTTGTCACTGTTTCACATGTATAGCATATAATTGGTTTATTTTGTTCACTGTTTCAGATGTATAGCATATAATTAGTTTATTTTGTCACGGTTTCACATGTATAGCATATAATTAGTTTAGTTTGCCAATGTTTTAAATGTATAGCATATAATTAGTTTATTTTGTCACTTTTTCACATGTATAGCATATAATTAGTTTAGTTTGCCAATGTTTTAAATGTATAGCATATAATTAGTTTATTTTGTCACTGTTTCACATGTATCGCATATAATTAGTTTATTTTGTCACTGTTTCACATGTATAGAATATAATTAGTTTATTTTGTTACTGTTTCACATGTATAGAATATAATTAGTTTATTTTGTCACTGTCTCACATGTATAGAATATAATTAGTTTATTTTGTCACTGTTTCACATGTATAGCATATAATTAGTTTATTTTGTCACTGTTTCACATGTATAGCATATAATTAGTTTAGTTTGCCAATGTTTTAAATGTATAGCATATAATTAGTTTATTTTTTCACTGTTTCACATGTATAGCATATAATTAGTTTATTTTGTCACTGTTTCACATGTATAGTATATAATTAGTTTATTTTGTTACTGTTTCACATGTATAGTATATAATTAGTGTATTTTGCCAAGGTTTTAAATGTATAGCATATAATTAGTTTATTTTGTCACTGTTTCACATGTATCGCATATAATTAGTTTATTTTGTCACTGTTTCACATGTATAGCATATAATTAGTTTATTTTGTCACTGTTTCACATGTATAGCATATAATTAGTTTATTTTGCCAATGTTTCACATGTATAGAATATAATTAGTTTATTTTGCCACTGTTCGCATGTATAGCATATAATTAGTTTATTTTGCCATTGTTTCACATGTATAGAATATAATTAGTTTATTTTTACACTGTTTCACATGTATAGAATATAATAAGTTTATTTCGTCACTGTTTCACATGTATAGCATATAATAAGTATATTTTGTCACTGTTTCACATGTATAGAATATAATTAGTTTATTTTGCCACTGTTCGCATGTATAGCATATAATAAGTATATTTTGTCACTGTTTCACATGTATAGAATATAATTAGTTTATTTTGTCACTGTATCACATGTATACCATATAATTAGTTTATTTTGCCAATGTTTCACATGTATAGCGTATAATTAGTATATTTTGTCACTGTTTCACATGTATAGCATATAATGTGTTTATTTTGCCAATGTTTAACATGTATAGCATATAATTAGTATATTTTGTCACTGTTTCACATGTATAGCATATAATTAGTTTATTTTGTCACTGTTTCACATGTATAGCATATAATTAGTTTATTTCGTCACTGTTTCACATGTATAGCATATAATTAGTTTATTTTGTCACTGTTTCACATGTATAGCATATAATTAGTTAATTTTGCCAATGTTTCACATGTATAGAATATAATTAGTTTATTTTGCCACTGTTCGCATGTATAGCATATAATTAGTTTATTTTGTCATTGTTTCACATGTATAGAATATAATTAGTTTATTTTTACACTGTTTCACATGTATAGAATATAATAAGTTTATTTCGTCACTGTTTCACATGTATAGCATATAATAAGTATATTTTGTCACTGTTTCACATGTATAGAATATAATTAGTTTATTTTTCCACTGTTCGCATGTATAGCATATAATAAGTATATTTTGTCACTGTTTCACATGTATAGAATATAATTAGTTTATTTTGTCACTGTATCACATGTATACCATATAATTAGTTTATTTTGCCAATGTTTCACATGTATAGCGTATAATTAGTATATTTTGTCACTGTTTCACATGTATAGCATATAATGTGTTTATTTTGCCAATGTTTAACATGTATAGCATATAATTAGTATATTTTGTCACTGTTTCACATGTATAGCATATAATTAGTTTATTTTGTCACTGTTTCACATGTATAGCATATAATTAGTTTATTTTGTCACTGTTTCACATGTATAGCATATAATTGGTTTATTTTGTTCACTGTTTCAGATGTATAGCATATAATTAGTTTATTTTGTCACGGTTTCACATGTATAGCATATAATTAGTTTAGTTTGCCAATGTTTTAAATGTATAGCATATAATTAGTTTATTTTGTCACTGTTTCACATGTATAGCATATAATTAGTTTAGTTTGCCAATGTTTTAAATGTATAGCATATAATTAGTTTATTTTGTCACGGTTTCACATGTATCGCATATAATTAGTTTATTTTGTCACTGTTTCACATGTATAGAATATAATTAGTTTATTTTGTTACTGTTTCACATGTATAGAATATAATAAGTTTATTTTGCCAATGTTTCACATGTATAGAATATAATTAGTTTATTTTGCCACTGTTCGCATGTATAGCATATAATTAGTTTATTTTGCCATTGTTTCACATGTATAGAATATAATTAGTTTATTTTTACACTGTTTCACATGTATAGAATATAATAAGTTTATTTCGTCACTGTTTCACATGTATAGCATATAATAAGTATATTTTGTCACTGTTTCACATGTATAGAATATAATTAGTTTATTTTGCCACTGTTCGCATGTATAGCATATAATAAGTATATTTTGTCACTGTTTCACATGTATAGAATATAATTAGTTTATTTTGTCACTGTATCACATGTATACCATATAATTAGTTTATTTTGCCAATGTTTCACATGTATAGCGTATAATTAGTATATTTTGTCACTGTTTCACATGTATAGCATATAATGTGTTTATTTTCCCAATGTTTAACATGTATAGCATATAATTAGTATATTTTGTCACTGTTTCACATGTATAGCATATAATTAGTTTATTTTTTCACTGTTTCACATGTATAGCATATAATTAGTTTATTTCGTCACTGTTTAACATGTATAGAATATAATTAGTTTATTTTGCCACTGTTCGCATGTATAGCATATAATTAATTTTATTTTCCATTGTTTCACATGTATAGAATATAATTAGTTTATTTTTACACTGTTTCACATGTATAGAATATAATAAGTTTATTTCGTCACTGTTTCACATGTATAGCATATAATAAGTATATTTTGTCACTGTTTCACATGTATAGAATATAATTAGTTTATTTTGCCACTGTTCGCATGTATAGCATATAATAAGTATATTTTGTCACTGTTTCACATGTATAGAATATAATTAGTTTATTTTGTCACTGTATCACATGTATACCATATAATTAGTTTATTTTGCCAATGTTTCACATGTATAGCGTATAATTAGTATATTTTGTCACTGTTTCACATGTATAGTATATAATGTGTTTATTTTGCCAATGTTTAACATGTATAGCATATAATTAGTAGATTTTTTCACTGTTTCACATGTATAGCATATAATTAGTTTATTTTGTCACTGTTTCACATGTATAGCATATAATTAGTTTATTTTGTCACTGTTTCACATGTATAGCATATAATTGGTTTATTTTGTTCACTGTTTCAGATGTATAGCATATAATTAGTTTATTTTGTCACGGTTTCACATGTATAGCATATAATTAGTTTAGTTTGCCAATGTTTTAAATGTATAGCATATAATTAGTTTATTTTGTCACTGTTTCACATGTATAGCATATAATTAGTTTAGTTTGCCAATGTTTTAAATGTATAGCATATAATTAGTTTATTTTGTCACTGTTTCACATGTATAGCATATAATTAGTTTATTTTGTCACTGTTTCACATGTATAGAATATAATTAGTTTATTTTGTTACTGTTTCACATGTATAGAATATAATTAGTTTATTTTGTCACTGTCTCACATGTATAGAATATAATTAGTTTATTTTGTCACTGTTTCACATGTATAGCATATAATTAGTTTATTTTGTCACTGTTTCACATGTATAGCATATAATTAGTTTATTTTGTCACTGTTTCACATGTATAGTATATAATTAGTTTATTTTGTTACTGTTTCACATGTATAGTATATAATTAGTGTATTTTGCCAAGGTTTTAAATGTATAGCATATAATTAGTTTATTTTGTCACTGTTTCACATGTATCGCATATAATTAGTTTATTTTGTCACTGTTTCACATGTATAGCATATAATTAGTTTATTTTGTCACTGTTTCACATGTATAGCATATAATTAGTTTATTTTGCCAATGTTTCACATGTATAGAATATAATTAGTTTATTTTGCCACTGTTCGCATGTATAGCATATAATTAGTTTATTTTGCCATTGTTTCACATGTATAGAATATAATTAGTTTATTTTTACACTGTTTCACATGTATAGAATATAATAAGTTTATTTCGTCACTGTTTCACATGTATAGCATATAATAAGTATATTTTGTCACTGTTTCACATGTATAGAATATAATTAGTTTATTTTGCCACTGTTCGCATGTATAGCATATAATAAGTATATTTTGTCACTGTTTCACATGTATAGAATATAATTAGTTTATTTTGTCACTGTATCACATGTATACAATATAATTAGTTTATTTTGCCAATGTTTCACATGTATAGCGTATAATTAGTATATTTTGTCACTGTTTCACATGTATAGCATATAATGTGTTTATTTTGCCAATGTTTAACATGTATAGCATATAATTAGTATATTTTGTCACTGTTTCACATGTATAGCATATAATTAGTTTATTTTGTCACTGTTTCACATGTATAGCATATAATTAGTTTATTTCGTCACTGTTTCACATGTATAGCATATAATTAGTTTATTTTGTCACTGTTTCACATGTATAGCATATAATTAGTTAATTTTGCCAATGTTTCACATGTATAGAATATAATTAGTTTATTTTGCCACTGTTCGCATGTATAGCATATAATTAGTTTATTTTGCATTTGTTTCACATGTATAGAATATAATTAGTTTATTTTTACACTGTTTCACATGTATAGAATATAATAAGTTTATTTCGTCACTGTTTCACATGTATAGCATATAATAAGTATATTTTGTCACTGTTTCACATGTATAGAATATAATTAGTTTATTTTGCCACTGTTCGCATGTATAGCATATAATAAGTATATTTTGTCACTGTTTCACATGTATAGAATATAATTAGTTTATTTTGTCACTGTATCACATGTATACCATATAATTAGTTTATTTTGCCAATGTTTCACATGTATAGCGTATAATTAGTATATTTTGTCACTGTTTCACATGTATAGCATATAATGTGTTTATTTTGCCAATGTTTAACATGTATAGCATATAATTAGTATATTTTGTCACTGTTTCACATGTATAGCATATAATTAGTTTATTCTGTCACTGTTTCACATGTATAGCATATAATTAGTTGATTTTGTCACTGTTTCACATGTATAGCATATAATTGGTTTATTTTGTTCACTGTTTCAGATGTATAGCATATAATTAGTTTATTTTGTCACGGTTTCACATGTATAGCATATAATTAGTTTAGTTTGCCAATGTTTTAAATGTATAGCATATAATTAGTTTATTTTGTCACTGTTTCACATGTATAGCATATAATTAGTTTAGTTTGCCAATGTTTTAAATGTATAGCATATAATTAGTTTATTTTTTCACTGTTTCACATGTATCGCATATAATTAGTTTATTTTGTCACTGTTTCACATGTATAGAATATAATTAGTTTATTTTGTTACTGTTTCACATGTATAGAATATAATTAGTTTATTTTGTCACTGTCTCACATGTATAGAATATAATTAGTTTATTTTGTCACTGTTTCACATGTATAGCATATAATTAGTTTATTTTGTCACTGTTTCACATGTATAGCATATAATTAGTTTAGTTTGCCAATGTTTTAAATGTATAGCATATAATTAGTTTATTTTGTCACTGTTTCACATGTATAGCATATAATTAGTTTATTTTGTCACTGTTTCACATGTATAGTATATAATTAGTTTATTTTGTTACTGTTTCACATGTATAGTATATAATAAGTGTATTTTGCCAAGGTTTTAAATGTATAGCATATAATTAGTTTATTTTGTCACTGTTTCACATGTATCGCATATAATTAGTTTATTTTGTCACTGTTTCACATGTATAGAATATAATTAGTTTATTTTGCCACTGTTTCACATGTATAGCATATAATTAGTGTATTTTGCCAAGGTTTTAAATGTATAGCATATAATTAGTTTATTTTGTCACTGTTTCACATGTATAGCATATAATTAGTTTTTTTTTCTAATGTTTCACATGTATAGCATATAATTAGTTGTTGTCATTATAATAGATTGTTAAACAGAATATATAAACATATGCTGGCATGCTGAAATAGGATCTCGTGTTACATCAAATATCGAACTTGATTATTGTAGTCATTTATTGCCTTTCTGATAATGAAATGATTAGTAAAGTGTTTTTTTTATTCCAGTTTCGTATTGCCTTACTACATTGTGTGCAACATTGCTTAACAACATCGTCTACAACATTGCTTAACAACATTGCGCACAACAT
The DNA here is from genome assembly GCF_053919585.1 of Euprymna scolopes. Lineage (NCBI taxonomy): Eukaryota > Metazoa > Mollusca > Cephalopoda > Sepiida > Sepiolidae > Euprymna > Euprymna scolopes. The sequence continues at coordinate 20,350,402 of NC_136505.1, read as the reverse complement.
TCCTTAACAAGATTGTGTACAACATTGCTTAACAAGATTGTGTACAACATTACTTAACAGCATTGTGTAGAACATTGCTTAACAACATCGTCTACAACATTGCTTAACAACATTGGGTACAACATTCCTTAACAACATTGTGTACAACATTGCTTAACAACATCGTATACAACATTGCTTAAAAACATTGTGCACAACATTCCTTAACAACATTGTGTACAACATTGCTTTACAACATTGTGTACAACATTGCATAGCAACATTGTGTACAACATCGTCTACAACATTGCTTAACAACATTGTGCACAACATTTATTAACAACATTGTTTACAACATTGCTTAACAACATTGTGTACAACATTGTGTACAACATTGCTTAACAACATTATGTACAACATCGTCTACAACATTGCTTTACATTGTTTACAACATTCCTTAACAACATTGTCTACAACATTTATTAACAACATTGTGCACAACATTGCTTAACAACATTGTGTACAACATTGCTTAACAACATCGTCTACAACATTGCTTTACAACATTGCGCAGAACATTGCTTAACAACATTGTGTACAACATTGCTTTACAACATCGTCTTAAACATTGCTATACAACATTGTGCACAACATTCCTTAACAACATTGCTTAACAACATTGCTTAACAACATTGTGTACAACATTGCTTAACAACATCGTCTACAACATTGCTTAACAACATTGTGTACAACATTGCTGTCCCGTTACAAACTTCGAGCTATAATACTGAAATGAAATAAAAAGAAGTGACGTTTCCTCTTTCTCTATTGTCTTTTTTACATTTTTTTTTTTACTCTGACTTCTATCTTCTTAGTTGATTGATGATTTTTGCCGAACAACTACATGTGATTTGTGGCTATTTACACATGTTTTTTTTTTTAATGTAGAGCAGCCAATATTCCCTCCGAAGAACTCCAGGGGAAGCCCTTCTTTCATCATCCCTCCTCGTTCACTTGCACATATTTTCAGCTTAGTATGTGCAACTTACATGTATACATCACTTATTTCCACAGTGCGGACTTTATCTGTTAAAATTTTGTAAATATATTTCTTTAAAAAAAAAAAAATGGAAATACGTGATCAAGTTTGTAATGCTAGGGTTTTCTTTTGAATTTTCCAGGTCAGCTAGAGTTCAAGTTTGGTACTCAAAACGACTGATATTTAAAAGATGCGCCCATTTTGAATTACGCGTTCATCGATGAAAATTGTACTACTAATTCCTTGTATCAGAGGTTTACAGACAGCGAACTGACAAACGGGCATAGCTTCAAATATAGATTAATGGACGCATCTAAACATGTTATTTGAACATTGGGGTGACCGGTGGACAATGGGACAATTAATGGACGCATGTACAATAAATCTAATTGCTAGTATGTTAATTGACAATTAGGAGAGTCAAAAGTCGGTCATTTATTTGTTTTCGGCAGCCTGGTTATTCCCGCTTTCATTTTTTGGTTCTTTAGTCCTCGAATGCCATGAGAGATGTTTCTAACAGAGGGGAAATAATTGCTGCTTTATGAATCGGTACATATGCCAGCAGTATTCACACTGGGACTGTTGAACAGCCGTATGTATACCCTTATAAATGGAAGATGATGACCTTAGGTTTTTGAGGTTCTTGTACGTAGAAACTGACGTCGTCCTACATACAGCTCCCGGTTTCCAAATTATCATCCAGTTAGTAATGACCAAACTGAACGTCGCTTTGCTTTAGTGATCTAACGAGAACCGGCGTGCCAATATTGTAACGCTGCATTGGATCGGTATATACCCAACTAAGAATTACTGTTTGCTAGTTTTTAATCTTAAAGTACTATTCTTATTAGATACTTACACCAAAGTGGTCTATGTTTTGTCTGCTTATAGTCAAACGAACTCAGTAAAATATATTCTAATGTAGCTTCATAAATAATGCCGTCATATAATTTTCAACAATGAGTAATATTTGTTTATTTAATGCACGCCAATCTGTACTGCTGAGACATTTGGGGGATATGCCGCTCTGAGCATTTTTCTTTTGCCTTGACAAAGTTCAAAATCAACGCTTCAACTAAATAATAGATTCAACTAAAAAAGTAATCATGTATCATTATAAAATAGGTAGCATGTATTATAATTTTCTACTGAACAAACTTCAACTGTATTTATTGAAGACTAGCAGGGATACACAGTGTTACCTGGGGAAAAATTTAACATATTTTTTTATTAACACTTCTATCTCTCAAACTTTCTCTATTTTTCTCCGTTTCTCTCTTCCGTTTTCCTCTCTCTCTCTCTCTCTCTCTCTCTCTCTCACACACACACACACACATACACACGCGCTCTCTCTCTCTCTCATTCTCTCTCTCTTTGACCTCTTTTCTCACCATGTAACAAATTTTTTGTTCTCTACATACAACATCTTTTTCATAGATAAGAAGTCGTTAGTCTTTCTCTGCTTAACTGAGTTTAAATCACTGGCCCCTGTTTATTAAACTTTCTCAGCAGTAATCCTGTTTTACCACGACGACCAATAACCTTTTCCCCCGCGCTTGCATGCCCAAAATGGATGTTCAATAATAAATAGTTTCTCACCCTAAACTTTCCGTCTATGAATCATATTCAAATCTTTATTTTAAAATAAGTGACTCGGTCCCAAACTTTAAGATTATAACGAAACAAAATTGTATAAAATATATAATTTTCATAGTTTCCGGTTAGTAGCAAGTAATTGCATTAATCAAGCTTTTAATCAAGCTATCTATTAATGGAAGATATCCTAAACAATCTAGCTTCATAAGTCATGTGTCGTCATAAAATGGTTAGCATTGAATAATAATTCTCTGTTAAACGAACGCCAACCGTATTTATTAAAGACTAACAGGACTACACAGCGTTGTCTGGGGCAAATTTTACATTTCTATCTCTCAAAACCTGTGTTTCTCCGTTTCTTCCTTCCCTTTTTCACTCTCTCTCTCACACTCTCTCTCTCTCTTTGCCTGTCTATTTGTCTGTCTATCTCTCTCTCTGATCCCCTCTTTCTCACCACGTAGCAAATTTATCTCCAGCTGAACATACACACATACAACTCTCTTTCATATAAAAGATTTCTCGTGGAATTTTCTGTCCAAATTAGAACATAATACTAAAAACAAACCCGCCCGACATAATCCGGTCCAGTAAACTCTTAGAGAATGATAATTTGCTTGTAATTCTAAATACTATACATCCGGGGCTACGCCGTAAAAGAAAATACTGTTATTGTAGTGGCTCGCTTACTATTTTTTTAAATCTTTTACCTGGGTATACACACATACACATAACTGTTGTTCCTATAATAGAATACTGTAGTTATATAACTTAATTTAGAGCTTGAAGAGATTTGTTTGTTTGTTTTCTAATGAAAAATAGATATTAATTAGTACTGATAATTGAGATAAAGGATGGAGATCAGATTTATTGGGTGAGGTTACGGCGAGAGTTTGCAGACAGCGGGAGACCTCTTTAGCACTCGCCTGCTAGGTGATATAGACGGGTTCCAAGGGTGTTCGCTTGAAAAAGCACCCCAGGAATAATTAGAAATAAAAACGTCCCTAGCAAGGGTTTAAATAAACAACTTAACCGTGTGTTATTTTGTAACATGACGTATACGTGCAGTGGCGTGTCAATTAAAGATGGAGGATACGCACGTGCGGCAAGCTTGCAGGTAGCAGCGACAAAAGTCAGTGGCAATGCAACATTAACAAACATTGATATATTACGGACTAATTAAAAGAAAAATCATTTTTTCTAGTATTAATTATGGTTTAGCTATCGATGATGAAATTAAGTAGTTTTATAATTAATCAAAATACTTTCAATTACAAATATGTGGTCTAAAATATAGAGGCGAAAAATGTTGTGGTTGAATAAACTACTTACAAGCGGCAGCACACCTGTTAGGCATGTGAGGTGACAGAATCGAGGAAAGAAAACAAAAAGAAAAAAAACTTGAGTTTGTAGATTAATTCTTTACATACGTGTCATCAATTTACATATGAAGGGTATAGTGGTTATACGAATGACGAATGCGGAAAGAACAGTCGGTTGAGTATTTGACAGCCGAAAACAATAGATAGAAAGCTTGAGATAGGAGGAGAGCACGAGGAGGGAGAGAGAGGGTTTTTTTTTCTTTACAAAATGTTTATTATACAATCTGACGATTAAATCAATTTTTTGTTACTCGCTAGCCACCCGGTGTTGCCCGGTCGTAAAATACGCATAAATAATATATTTTAATTAATATAAAAAAACATGTGTATGTGAGTGGTATGTTTTTTTTTCTAAATAGTTCTTGTAAGTAAAATAAAAAAAATGCTCTGAGTAAAAAAAAACATACTTGAGCTGAAATCGAAACCTAAACCCAAAGGCCGTGAGTCAAGTTTAATAACCATTAGACCAGCTTGAGATGACATTTACAAAGTGTTTTAAAACAACATATTCGAAACAGAACTTATTATGTTTCATTGTTGCGTATGCGCATTTGTAAATCAGTTGATAAACATAAAATTCTGATGAACTCCCACGTACCAATTTTTCAAATTTGACCCCTTAGCACTTCATTTTTTCGGATCGAAACTGATATAAAAATGTTTCGCATGTCTGAATATCCTATATACCAAATTTCAAGCTTGTAGATAAAAAACGTTGTGCGTACAAACCTGGCAGCCAGTAAATTACAGAGCATGATACAGATCTTTTCTATTTGTATAAGTACTTGTTCTCACAAAATTTGAATGAGATTTTCTTAATCAGCATAGTGAAACAAGTATAAAATTCACCATTCTAAAGATAATTGCGGAGGTGGACCTAATGTACAAATTTACTCCCCATCAAAAATTTAACGTGTGTACAATTTCGAGAATCAGTCCAGAAAAGAAATTTAAACAAAATACTCCACCGAATCCAATTCCTTAATTATTGAAATTTACGTTAAAACTGTAGGGACGGTAATTGGTGGAAAAAAGCGGTAACACTCTAACGTTCAAACATGCCGGTAGGTCTTTCAATTGTGTGATCTAAGCAGAAACTAGAAAATCTCCAAACAGTTTGACAAGATATATCCAATATTAACTTAAATAAACATAGTTATTTGCAAAGATATGCGATAAAAACTAAGAAAATAGATAAAAAGTTTACGTATTTTTATATATCTATAATATAAAGCTGAACGTCTGTGTGTGGTGTGTGTGTGTGTGTGTGTGTGTGTGGTCACGAATAGGCTCCTATATGATTGACTATTATAGAAAACTCATTACATATAATGATAGAAGATGCATCGAGACATAGAAAAGGGTATGTTTGATCTGGCATAATGATGATTCATTAAAATTGTGGGGTCTGCGTACGCGCCTGGTCCACAAAGTATGGAAATAACAAATTTAAAAATTAAAAAAAAAAACGTTTACAAGTGTTTTTGATATAGATGTACATAAGAATACTTTGATAAGTATGTTTTAACTTAGGGATGGTATAATAAAATTGTTGGGTCTGGGTTCGCGCTTGGCCTCCATAGAATGGAAATAGGCACAAACTTTAATAAAGACTTTTCATATCTATCTGCGTAAGTATACTTGATAATTATGTTTCAATTTGAAGAAATATGGTATAATAAAATTATGGTGTGTTCGATCGCGCCTGACCTCAATAGAATTGAAATATGTTACAAAGTTAAACAAGGTTTTTTAATATAGATCCACAGAATATTGTGATAAGTGTTTCAGTGTGAACAGGTATGGTATAATAAATTATGGGATTTATTTATTTTATTTTTACTTTCATCGTATTTTGCTTTGGTTTTGATACTATCTCTTTACAACCCTTCCTACTTTTACAACCGAAACCTCAAAAGAAGCTGCCAAAGGTGCATTTTGAATGATAGTGACAATATAGAAATATGGAGCATAAAAACCTGGTGCATAAAAAAACTCTCGTTATAATGGTACTACTCCTTCGTTTAATATTATTGTTCCCCTCTTGGTGGCTTTTTAAGGTTTTAGTTTTTAAGTTTAAAAAACAGGAGGCCTTATATTTGATACAACCTTTGTAATAAAAACGTTGTAACCAAAAGCAAATCAAACATAATGTTATTTTTCTCTGTGAAATCTAAGATGCCATTTAGAAAGCTCCGCGCACTGTACTTTTATGACTTTTTATCAGATTGTCATGTCTGGCCTTCCGTATACTTTAACTCTGATAACCACCTGGCCATTAGAACAATTCATTCTAATTACTGGCCTGTAACCTGAGACTGAAGAAAGTGCAATCGGCTGTTGACTTGAGTTAAACAGGAAACACGATGGTGGACCAAGCACTTAAAGAAATCGAACAAAATCTCTAAATAAAAGAAGCAGGCAGCAAAACAATCAGAAAAACAAAAAACTAAAAAAAGAAACTTTATTGAATTATATAAAGTGAATCTAGACAAATGGCGTTGTTTACTTGAATGGCAATTGTGTTCCTGAGAAGAAAAACACAGTAAAAATATTACTAAAATACGTCTTTAGTCTTCAGGTAAACTGATGACAATCTTAAGTCTACCTTAAGCTTGACAGACCAATAAACTTACGGGCAACTGATGATACGACGCTTCTTTTAATCTAAATAAATTCATAAGATCGAACTTGATAATACGATTTCTGTCAGATTTGCTTTCTGTGAAAATAACGTAATACTTTATGTGTAGCGTGTTATCATTAGCACTGCACATGCTGGTGGCAGTTTCAGTTTAATTTGAGATTATATATTATTTTGCTTTTATGTTACACAAGTTGTACTTTCACATGTAAATTCAAAATAGAGTTGCTGTGTTATTCGTAAAATGGTGACTACGTGGTTATCTACAGGAACTAAAAACCCAAGTGTAGCAAGTTCGTTCAACAGAAACACTTTCATCAATCTAAACTTTGACTTGACTACACATTAGGGATCCCTCGGCTGTGGCGATTAATTTAAATATTGTCGATTTTTGCAGGTGTCCAATTGAGTGCATGATAACCCAAATTTGAAAAGCGAAATCATTTCCAGGTTGATTGTTGACATATAAGGTCAAACTAAACGGCATAGACATGAATGAGTTTGAGATGACGTATTACATCTTGTTTGTAGTGAAAAGAGAAATAAAAGTTTTCGAATCAGTCTCTCTGTGGAAGCCGTGCGAAGGAGAATCACCAGTAATGTCGAAAACTTTGAAGTGCGAAATATTACGAAATGTTTGTGTGTATCACTTATTTCAGTCATGTAAAGAAGTAAACTAAAGAAGTAAGTAGTTAATTAAGTGAACATTAGTCGCTATCTCTCCCGAGTCAATCCACCATTGAGTCAAATCTCTCCAAAATATAACCTTGACAAAAACTCAGTGAACGTCTCGTTGCGTCTTTCCTGCAGAAAACGAGTTTTATATATCTTAATAAAACAGATGCTATGATCGACCACCAATCGTGAAGAGAAACAGCAGTGACAGACAGTGCAATAAAAGACTATAGCAATATGTATAAAAAAATCAATTGTTATTAAAAGTAGTACACGAGGAGGAGTTAAATAAAATAATGTATATGTTGCATATGTTATTCAGAATGTTTTTAAAAATCGTTGATTTCCATTAATTACTGTTTTGACTACGATACCACAATATACATTTGCGTGCCATGCAATCGTGCAACTTGCGAATTTATTTAATAGTATTTTAAACCTAAGCGTGACGTAGGGTAGAAGATTCTGCGTAAAGCTGATATGACGCTTAACAGACATTATAAAGATGAGAGAACGAATTCGAAAGGAGCACTATATGAAAAGAAAAGGAAAGAATGAAAAAGAAACAATTAATGAAACAACAGCATTTCAACATTAATTAATACTTTGCTGAAACTGCAAACCCATGCAACTAAGAAAAGTACAAAAAAGAAACAAACTAACAGTAGAAAAACAATTTAATCTAAGTGAATGTTTTAAATTGTGTGTATTGTAAATGGATGCAATTAGGCATCAAACCATTAAATCGAAAAGGAAGATTTCCGTTGGTGTTGCACTTGTTCATTTCTCGTCTTACCCCATTATCTCTGATAGAAATTGAATGATTTGTTGTATCGCGTTCACATTATCTATTTTGTAGAAATCGCTTCAGACAGAGCATGAAACAACTTGATGTAAAACGGTACACCAAATACTTAAAAGTAAAAAAACAACCAAGAATAAGTGTTGTATGATTAAACTACGACCTGGAGGAATGCAATTAATTCCTCTTCCTCATAGTATCTGTCATCGTGCACGTACAACGACGAAATGAAAACTGTTCAAAATACGTAATCTCCATCTATAGTTTTTGTCTTTTTTTTAATAACTAGCACCTATTTGTTTATAATGGTGGCTACTTCATTTTTCCGGTATTACTTCCATTTAGGCATGTTTTCATAGGTAAGTCCACGAGACATTTAAAAACATTTTTCACTGAAGCAGGGTTTAAGTATACTTCTTTGAAGCGTTAAAAATCAATTCAGTTAAAAGAAATATCATAATAATATTAACTAGCGGAATCTGTAGAGATTTAACAGAGAACTGATTCATATGTAATATGTTTACATTTTGTAGATATTCAGCGTAAATAGAGACGCTCTGATATTATTGTAGCTCTTTTATTAAAACTACCAAAGTATTTATCCAAGCTAGCAGGGACGCCCGGAATAGCCAGGTCGTAAAATCAGCTTAAATATGATATTTAAATTCTTGCAGATTTCGTATATATTATTATAGAGTTAATGTTCTATCGATTTTTATATATTATAAAGTTAGGATTTCCAAAATAAAAAAATATATCTATATAACTTGGGTTCATCAGCATGAAACGAAACCGAATCCCAAACTTATATATATATATATATATATATATATATATATATATATATATATATATATATATATATATATATATAACTTTAATTCCTTCAGCAATACTCGAAACCGAAACTAAAACTTATGAAGAATTCTTGATAAAATCATTTATAAAAATAGATTACTAAAATGCCATCGGCTAAAATCGAAACCGAAACCAGGTTTTTTGAAAAATTCTTAATAAATGCATTAAAAAAGTAGATTATTTTTGTGCCATTTGCTATAATCGAAACCGACACCAAAACCTATGAGGAACATTTGGTAAAATTATTTTAAAAAAATAGGTGACTTAAGTGCCATCAGCTATAACCGAAACCGAAACCAAAATTAAATTATACAGGTAGAAAATTGCATCAGCAGTGAGATATCTTCTAGAGCGGTAGAACGATCCCATCATTTTGCCATCAGCCTTGGCAAGGGATTTGATCAGATGTTCTATCTAAGACCAGGATAAAAGGTCAGACCTAGAAGCTTGTCAAAAGACTGAGCCTTCGCAAGATGAGAGCCATTCATGTCGATTGATGCCAGACGGGGATTAGGACGTTGATGATGTAATTAGAGAATCTTGGTTTTATATACATTAAAATTAACGCACTACCTTATTACACCATGTGGTCAAGATCATAGAAGAGAAAATCAGAGAGAATTTTGTCGTTTATAAGATCTTGCCATAGATTTAGTGTCGTCAGCATAAATGTCTACAAATGATCTTAGATTGCGATATAGAAAGTCATTTTTGAAGATCAGGAAGGGAGTTGGACCCAGGTTGGGGACCTGAGGGACTCCAGCATTAATACTGTGAGTTTCTGATTCCTGCCCATCAACCACTACTCCTATGAATCTATCAGAGTAAAATGATTTAATAATTGAAAAGACATTTCTAGCTATACCATACTGGAGATTTTGTGGAATGAACCTTTATGTCACACCCTATCAAAGGCCTTCGATATGTCAAGGGCAACTGCCCTAGAAAGGAAGCCTCCGTCGATAGATTCGCTAATCCTATGACATATAACTGTTAGCACATCTGCTGTAGATCTTACAGAACTGAAACCATATTGCATGTCATTGAGGAGGTTATTTTTGCTCTTCGGGTGTGTTTTCCAGTAGACTAAAAATATGACATATAATACTGATTTCAAAAGTTAAAAATATAACTTGGATGCCATCAGGTAAAATCGAAACAAAAACATTTAGCGCTGCAGCTGCTTTGCCTACCGTTTGAGCTATCGACAGATAGATTAGGAGGACTTATTATTAAACCACTTCAAAATATCAATGAACTTGCGCGTGCGTAAAAGTAATGGAAATATGTCGGCAAGTTGAAATGAGCATTTTACTTGCCGACATATTTCTATACGCGTCATTCCTCTATCCAAACAAAAAAATTGTACTTGTTATAAACCATCTTGGGTGTATAGTAACTATTGCCTGTATATTTCAGCGTTATTTGCCTCCTAGTTTAAGGGTTTATCTGTTAAATGTTTTAACATGGACAAACAGAAACACACATTCATCTGCTGTTGTATTTATATAGGGAAAAAAGAAGTAAGTTACTGGATAAACGTTAAGGAACGATGTTAATAATTTTCACAAACTTATTCGCATAGCTCAAATAGCAACGAAGCTTTTTAAAAATAAGTAAAGATTCATATGTCATTAGCGTGTTTTATAAGCCATATGGCAAATTCTACAAATGTTTTATTTTAAAGACAATACTTGCCGTCGCTTACTATCAAGAAAAAAGAAACTTCTTGTATCTCTTCCCTACTATAATATATGAGCTTGAAAACGGCTAGGTCGAATTTTATGATATTTCGCATCATATTTAGCAGTGTGCTTAGATAGGTTTCGTGTCGGAATGTCTTCGCTAAGTATCGATAATCGATAATCGATAATCGAAATAATACGATGATAAAAGGTACGGCGGTTTTTGCCAAAGTTAACACCTTGCACAACCTAAAATCTCAAGTTCGTTTGAGAACTTTTTATTACCACATAAACCGAAAGGCCTAACATATAAAATCAATAGTAGGCTCTTCGATATGACAGGAATGCATTCGAAATGAATTTTTATGTTTAAAGCACAATGTCAAAATGATATTTGACTTTTTTCATTTTTAACTTAAATTCAAGTCATTATCATCGCACAACCAGTACTTCCAGGTATATAAAATCAACAGCAGATTCTTTGATATGACAAGAGCGCGTTCGAAATAAATGTTTAGAGCACAAGTAAATCGTGATACTTGACTTTTGCATTTTAAACTTTATTGCAGGCCAGTACATATAAAATAATTTCATAAAATAAACAGTAGGTTCTCTACAGTGCAATGTAGACTACAATATATTGTGAACTTAGTCAGCCTGTGAGGCATGTGAACCTTCTTTCAAGTCCACCAGAATGGGTCCCAAATTTGAGCAGTCAAGCAAACGATTTGATTGAAAATGGGGTATTTCATCGATTTTGATGACAATAAAAATATATGCGTTGTTAAAAATAAAATACGCATCAAGAATAAACAAATATTTTACTTGTTTGAAATTTCAAACGAGTAAACTATTTGTTTATTTCCTAATATTATGTTGTGATTGGCTTTCAAGCACACTTGATATGTATTCTATTTTATTCATATTAAATCAACTGTTCTAATCTTACGTTATATGAGTTTTTTTTTTATAATTTTAAGTTTCGTCCATGTAAAGAACAAATATAAAACCCATAAAACGTGATATGCAAAACAAAAAACTGGCAGACCTAAAAAATCATTATGAAAAGAATTTTTTAAAAAAATTCTACATAATACCGTTAAGAAATTGTTATATAAATTGCCCGAAAATTTAATAAAGAGAAAGATAATAGAATCTCAAGACAAATGGTTGTTCGCGGTCACATGCTATTACATGCCGTAGTCTAGCCTCAAATTTACAATTGAAAGGGCACGTCTATAGTATACGAGAGAATATAATGTTTGAGCTAACACACAATAGTATAGTGTTGATTTCAGTGATGAATCAAAGTTTAATATATTTGGTTCTTACCACAAAGCTTATGCGCCGTAGGTAAAAGACTGTCTTCTCAGTGTGTCAATTGACCGTTATGTAATAGCAGTGTGATTTTGTGGGAAAGAGTTTATCTGTAGAAGTTTGCCCTATCTTTCCCATACATCGAAATAGGAAATGCTGAGATTTACAAAAAGCTTCTTCAACATAATGTGACACTAAGAATCTATATATTAATACCGTAGCACCTTTAACGTATGTACGTGTGTCACGATTTCAAGATAATAAATTAATTGATCAGGACATCCTATTTATTACAAAGGAGGATAGCAGGTGATAACATACTACGAACATTGAACTAGTATATACATACGCTAATTTAATGTTCTTAGTGTTTTATTACTTTCTATCCTCCTTTTTAATAAATAGGAGCTCCCGATCACTGAAGATGCAATGTAAAAAATAGCGGGGGGGGGGCATACGTGAAACTAAAATATACTTTTATTGATCGGACTATTGTTCTCATCTTGAGTGTTATTAATGCAAAGTTTCGGTCGGATTGTCCTTCAAGATTCATTGGCACGTCGGTCGTTGTTTGGAAAAGAAAAGAGAAAAGTTACGGGCTCCGTAGATATTTTCGTATTTTTCTGAGTCAGTCTCCATTTTTTAGTCATTGTTTCGAATCTGTGAGAAAAGAATTGGTTAGCAAATGGGAGGTAACTCTAAAAAAAAATCGACAGGAGGGGTTATCTCCATTTGATCGACGAAATTTTAAAGTTGTACAATATTTGTTTTTTCTATGATTAGTAGCTCTTATTGTTACTAGATCCCAGGCTTGATCTGCTCAGTAATTTTTCCTTTTCTTTCTTTATCATATGTGTTGCCTTATTGAGTCGCCTGATCCTGAACCTTGCATCCCTGTCAATTATTTTGACCTCTTTCCACAAAGGGATGTGTGTTCCGTTTTCATTATATATGTTATCAGCTAGTCCCGACTTTTCGACCTCTCCCTGTGTCATGGCTTTACGGTATTCTTCTAGCTGTTCGTTTTTCTTACCTTTAGGAAGCGTACAGTCTTACCCTTGTATACCTTTTTGCATTTACAGGAAATTCTATATACACATATATATATTTTTCTCGCAGATTCGAAACAATGATAAAAAAATAGAGACTGATTCACAGAAATAAGAAAATATCTACGGAACTAGTAACTTTTCTTCTTTTCCAAGCAACAACCGACATACCAGATGCCGGTTGAAGGACAATCGAACCGAAACGTTGCACAAATAACACACAAGATAAGAATAATAATTCGATCAATATAAATAACATAAAGAATCAACCCTCATCTATAAAAAAACAAGAACTTTAAAATATACGTTCTGGATCTTCTGCCTAGGATCCAAGTGTCGTATCTGTTCTGTCTAAAGATTGTATTATGATATCGTAAGGTTTCCGTGCGCCAATACAATAGAAATATGTCCCATACTCCTATAAGAGTATTGGAGATAAACCGTAATAGCCAGATAAATTCTGACACTATATCAACCAGATTACTTAGATAAATACATTTATAGTTTTTACAAAAAAGCTACACTAATATCGTGGCGTTTCTATTCAGGCTGAATGTCAACAGAGCAATATATATTACAGATGAAAGATACGGCTGTGGAATTTCCAGATGCCCCATTAGTCTTTAATAACATTCTATTTTCACGCAAGGCAATGCTACTTGGTAGACGTCTCAGAAGGTTATACTATTTATTAGAAGAAGAATGGATCGCTCAGAGCCTTGACCCGAATGCAATAGAAAATGTTTGGAAAAAGCTCAAAAAAGAATACGTACAAAAACAGGATCAACTATAAGAGTTACTGAAAGACAAATAGGAAAGTATTACTGATGAATTTTGAAAGAAATTAATTAAATCATGTGGTTAATGGTAATGAGCAGTCATTGAAAATAAGACAATGTTTACCTTATATTATATTTTTGTTAATATTGTGTTTATAATCAAGCGATAATGAGATCTTTTCTTTACTTTAGTAAGGTAGTTTATTTCTTTGTTCTGTTCAATCTTTATTTTTAAGAAAATGATTTTGTAAAATCTAGAAACTTTGTATATAAAATACCTCAATCTATGCTTGGTAAACATTGAATTGATATTCAAGCACCAACCACTCTTTAAATAATACATCTCTCTATGTCTTTTTATTATGATCGTTACTATATATATATATATATATATATATATACATATATATATAAATATAATATATATATACATAAATATAATATATATATATATACATATATATATAGAGATAGATATATTATTTATTTATTTATTTATTTGTCATCCACATACTCATCAGTGCGGCTAGAGATACACCTTTCCCCAGCCCTGGATCGAACCTACAACAGTCGCATTGACAATCGAATGTTCTAACCATCGGACAATGAATCGGTGCTGTACTATTTCTCCTCAAGTGTGCATTAAATTCACACCTGCCCGTCGTAGAAAGTACTCAAACCATCATTTGTTTACAAACAAATAAATAGTGGGGTTCGCTCAATTGCATAAATACGCGTCGGGTGAAAATATATTTACAAATTGCTCATATATATATATATATATATATATATATATATATATATATATATATATATATATATATCATTTTATTATCGTTTTATCTGTTTAGTTACAAATATTTCCGCTACCGAATCGTATCAATGACCCAGTAACTTCGTCAGACTTGGACAGAGGTCTTCAATCCAAGTCTAATAAAATAAAAAAAATATATATTTGCTCTGCAATAGCATTGAGCACTTTCTTCAATTTTTCACTATTTACCAGTTTTGCTATATATACAATAAAACTCCTTTAATTTGAACATCCTCTAAAGTTTGACTTCCTCTCATTTGGACTTCCTCTCATTTGGACTTCTTCTAAACCTGGACTTTCTCTAAACTTGAACTGAATTGTCTCGTCTACAATGGCTTGCAACTCTAAAAGAAAACAAGTGACACAGACTTTACTCGAAGAACGACAAATTATAGAAAATTTTGGTGCTGGAGTTGAAAATAGCGTTATATTGAGAGGTTATAAGATTGGAAGAAGTCCACTGTTTTACATAAAAAAGGAGGAAATATTGAAGTCGGTTCCTTTCTCTCCAAATAAAAGAGATGTCAAAAGAAGGACTCTTCGCAGATGAAAGCAAGTTGAATTCGATCGAATATTGCCTGAGTGGTTTGTAGTAAACCGAAATGAAGGTGTAGCAATATCTGGGCCCATGTTAATTGCTAAAGCGAAATCTCTTAAGGAAGAGTTGAATATCGCAGAAGATATGAAATTCAGTGAAGGCTGGCTTAGGAGCTTCAAAGTGTCCCCGAGCATTGAAAGGAGTTTCGCCTTTGCCAGTATCCTATTATTCTTCACGAAATAGATGGATGAATCAACAGTTGTTTAAAAAATGTTGTTTGCAAGAATTTGTGCCAGTTGTCCAGAGGCGTTTTCTTGAATTAGGTAGAGATGATTCCAAGTGTTTGCTTCTGTTGGACAATTGTAGAGCACATCCTCCTGAGTCAGAACTAGTGTCATCTTGTGGGAATATTTTTGTGTGCTACTTACCACCTAATGTAACTTCTCTCATCCAACCCATGGATCAAGGGATTATTTGGAACTGAAAATGTTTCTACAGAAATGATTTCATGATGAATATGATAAATAGTACTCTGAGTATAAGTGATTTTCAGCGCCATTTTACTATCAAAGATACCATATTTTCTCTCTCGCAAGTGCACGGAATCAAGTTAGAGCAAGCACATTAACAAAAACATGGGGTAAATTATGCCCAGCGTCAAAGGCTTCTGAACTGCAAGAATCAGAGAATACATCTGGTCTAGAAAAAATTCTTGAAACCAAACAGTAACCGACCAACCACGTTGTTCTTAAATCACTTAATGCAAATGATGTTGAAATGTGGGTGCAACAAGATGAGGAAACTACTGATCAATATCCTGAAGGCAGTAATGGTGATGAAAATAGCGACAGCTCCCATTCTCTTGACCCTAATGTAAATAACCAAGAACACTCTGATGAAGCAATATCATGGGATAATGCAGAAAAGTCTATGGAGACGGTTATAAAATTTCTAGAAAAAAAGTCTTTACTTTAGTGACAACTATGTTTGGCAAGAAATGTTACTCCGAAGAGATATAATTATAAAGAAGCTACAGAACCAAGAAATTGTAGATTTTCGTGATCGCTTACAGAATACAATGGCAGCGCTCAAGAGCTCAATAGAAACAGCAATGTGACTCAGTCAATGAATAACTAAACAAAAACTGTATGTTACATAAATGTATGATTTCTGTAGATGATAACTTAGACAATAAATACCTAACAAGTAAGAGTATATTTAATTTATTTTCAATATTTTTGTTCCTGGTAATAATATTTAACAATTCTTACTTGCAATATATCGTAAAATCAACTTAATATATACTTGAAGTATCATATAGCAATGAATTTCATTTACTATTTCTTAATTCTTAGAAAATTAAAGTTAACTGCAGCACATTTTTTATCACAATACTTGAACAGCATCCTCTAATTTGAACGAAACGGATGTTCAAATTGTAGGAGTTATACTGTATATATATATATATATATATATATATATATATATATATATATATATATATATATATATATATATATATATATATATATATGAGAGTTGTTCCAAAAGTTAAGTTTTTTCATTATTTAACCCAGAAAGTTGAACAGTTACGGATACGGGAGTATTACCATTAAAACGAGGACACTTTTTGTGGTTCAGAATTTACTTTCTACCTAATCACCACACTCCTCAATACACTTTAGTTAGGAAATCACTGACGCATCTCGGCTTATGACGTACGTTAATAGCATGGAGTTTTTCTTAGAGTCTCACACCCTCATTATCTGCAACAGACAAATTAAATTTCAGGTGATAAATGAATGATATCAGAGGAAGGCGATTTGCAATCCCTACATATATTTCGGACGGAATATAAATAGGAGGCATGTACGTCATGAGAAATGTCCTTGTGAGAGCATGTTGTTCTAGTGTTGAGACCCTTGTTGAGACCCTTATATTCAGATATCACATGCGTTGGGTGGGCCACTTGGTTCGAATAAAAGATTGTAGGCTGCCAAAACAATTTTTTACGGGGAGCTAGAAAATGGCAAGAAGCCTCAACACAAGCCTAGGAAGAGGTTCAGGGACTCTACAAAATAATTTGAAAGTCTTAAAATCGACATCGACACATGGGAAGAACTTACTCTGCAAAGGCTAAAGTGGCGAAAGCTTGTACGTGAAAGTTTTGAGGCTATACAGAAAAGAAAGCAGGCCAACAGCAATCTGAAGAGAGAGTTTCGCAAAGGTTTAATTGACGGTCTTAACCATGACACACAGAGCTGGAAATGCGTCAGAAGCTGGCTACGTCAACCACCTAAAGTCGCACAAAACTCCTGTTCAGGTCAACTTTGCACCTATTAGTCCGAACCAAACGATCTGTTTAACATGCAGCAAAGCAAGTCTACTGCTGGTCTGAGAAGACATGTGATTGTTCATAGGAATACTCTTCAACATCCAAAGGAAGTCAACTCGATGGAAATTGCTCAATTTGTATGTCACATTTGCTTCAAGATGTGCAAATCGGCGGCGGGAGTGCAAAGTCATCTGAGATGGCATGGACGACAAGATTGGGAGAACTCAATGTGACAGCGATCATTCGGATTGATTCAGCAATCATATATATATATATATATATATATATATATATATATATATATAATTATAATTATAATTATGTCGTTGTTAATTTAGAGCATTGTTTATCGAATAAAAGGTGGGGTTAAAGGCTTGTCAATGCCTTTTTACACACAGAGACACATACACACACACAGACACACACACACACACACACACATATATATATATATATATATATATATATATATATATATATATATATAAAGCTTTTTTATGGGTACAACACCGAATGAAGTGCCATTATTAATTGCTGAGGAGATTAGTTTTTCCTTTTATAGTTTAAACATAAGCCATTAAAAACTAAGTTTCAATATCTATCTATCTATTTTATCTATCTATCTATCTATCTATCTATATATATATATATATATACATATATATATATATATGTATATATATACTAGCAAAAGTACTCGTCGTTGACCGGGTTCAAAAACAGCCTACAGAAAATGGACTTTGATTTATGAAAGGGGAATCAAAACCAAAGCAAAATATGATGAAAGTAAAAATAAAATAGATAAACCCCATAATTTATTATACCATACCTGGTCACACTGAAACACTTATCACAATATTCTGTGGGTCTATATATAAAAAAAAAACTTGTTACACTTTGTGACATATTTCCATTCTATGTAGGTCAGGTGTGAACGAACACCCCATAATTTTATTATCCCATATTTCTTCAAACTGAAACATAATTATCAAAGTATACTTACGCAGATAGATATGAAAAGTCTTTATTAAAGTCTGTGCCTATTTCCATTCTATGGAGGCCAGGCGCGAACGCAGAACCCAAAAATTTATTATACCATCCCTATTTATGTTAAAACATACTTATCAAAGTATTCTTATGTACATCTATATCAAAAATACTAGTAAACGTTTTTTTTTTCATTTTTAAATTTTTTATTTCCATAGTTTGTGGACCAGGCGCAGACCTCACAATTTTAATTAACCACCGTTATGCCAGATACAAATATAACCATTATTGTGTCTCGGTACATCTTCTATCATTATATGTAATCAGCTTTTTAAAATAGTCAACTATATAGGAGCATATTCGTGACACGACACCCCCCCCACACACACACATACATACACACACATTCAGCTTTATATATATATATATATATATATATATATATATATATATATATATATATATTATGTCGTAGTTCGTTTGGAGCATTGTGTATCGGCTAAAAGGTGTGTTTAAAGGTTTGTCAATGCATCTTTTACATATATTTACACGAGTTCTTCATTTAATCACATAAAATAGTATACGAAGATATAATTTATGCTTGAATTATTCAGTATTTACTTCAACAGTGCTCAGTAAGTAGGTGGAACAAGGTAGTAAGTTCTGGCTTAATTGCCATATATTTTAATAAGTTACTATATATATATGTAAAGACATATATAAATATATAGATATACATATACACACATATATATTTGTAGTCATCGATATACAGTCCTGTTTCGTTGTATCACAACTAATCAGTGCCGCTAGACTAGCCTCTCTTCACAGCCGAGGATTGCACCTTGAACCATCGCGTTGGCAGTCAGCAGTTCTACCGGTCGACCCACGGGAGCGGCACCCGTAAATTATCTCGCCAAATGTCTATTTAAACAAACATTTGTCCACCACTTTTACAGTGCTCTAACCATTTGTTTATAAATATATATAGGAATTGTGTTTTGTTTTGTTTTGTTTTTTTAGATTTTTGCTTTGTTACATCGCTAATTATTTTTTCATGATTGGGAACTTGCTTATGTTTTTTTGATGACTCCATGGATGCGGGATTAACATATGCATAAAAGTTGTTCTTCTCTGGATTTTTATTTTGATCCAGAAATGATTGGCGAATAAAATTTTAGTGTTCTTTATGAAGCAAAATGTTGTTTGTTTACATACACACACACACACACACACACACACACACACAAACACACACACACACACATATATATATATATACTCTGTTGTTGCATACTTATAATCGTCGAGCTTTTACTTTGACAATTATAGTATATATAAAAATGAATAGAAATTTGCAAAAACATACATGTTAGACTCTGATACATCTTCAGTAGATGAAATCATGGTTAGTGTTCTCCATAGGCTTCGGTCCATTGTTGGTCCGATTCCTGTGAAGACATCACATGCTTTTTTAACTTGGCAGAATAAATAGAGGTAGTTGCCCTTACCTTTTCCAGGACAGTGGCATCTGACTCGCCTGTTTGCATCTATCCGTTGTCTTTAGATCATCCGCAAAGCTGCAGTCTAAAAAAGTAATTCTTAATACCATAAAACCATTAATCTGCTAGAGATTCATCCTCCTCCATGGCCATCCAACATCCTGCTACTGACGTCACCTACAGAGTTACCTTCTCCTAGATTCATGCCTTAACTAAGACGAAGGGTGCATCATTCTCAGTGAATTATTGCGCTTCCATATATCAATAAGAAATTTCTTATGACTCGGGGCGATACAAACAGCGCCTAACTTTCATAAATGGTCACCCATCTGATACTGGCTAGTCTCATCAATTACTTAACTTCGGCGGGAACCGGTGTATCTACGATATTGTGCCGTATGGACTCTGATATATATATATATATATATATATATATATATATATATATATATATATATATATATAGTCATCCACATACAGTACTGTTTTGCTGTTTCACAGATCAAAAGTGCTGCTAGACAGGCAACTACCTCAAGCCAGGATATATATATATATATATATATATATATATATATATATATATATATGTATATAGTTATACGTGTATTTCGTAATATAGACCATTGATTCAGACAAACAAGAAAATAACTTGTTTACTTCAAGCCATTTACAACTGGCTAAAATCTATACCATTTCAAGTAACGACTAAAAGAAAAAAATGAATAAGAATAATATTGTGCATTACTTATCTAAAAATGTTCGTGCCGACTGGATCTTATTTGTCGGTTTAATCGCCGTATATTGTTCATATTCTATACGAATTGGAAACATAATTGCTGCATATATACATATATATATATATACATATATATATATATAAATATCTATATATATATATATATATATATATATATATATATATATATATATATATATATACTAGCAAAATTACTCATCATTGACCGGGTTCAAAAACAACCTACAGCAAATGGACTCTGATTTATGAAAGTATGATAGGTTATGAAAAGGAAGGGTTGCAAAGAGATAGCTTCGAATTTGGCGGTATCAAAACCAAAGCAAAATATGATGAAAGTAAAAATAGATAAACCCCAGAATTTATTATACCTACCTGTTCACACTGAAACATTTATCACAATATTATGTGGATCTATATAAAAAACCTTGTTAAACTTTGTGAAATATTTGCATTCTATGGAGGTCAGGCGCGAACGAACACCCCATAATTTTATTATACCACATTTCTTCAAACTGAAACATAATTATCAAGTATAGTTACGCAGATAGATATGAAAAGTCTTTATGAAAGTTTGTGCCTATTTCCATTCTATTGAGGCCAAGCACGGACGCAGACCCCACAATTTTATTATACCATCCCTATTTAAGTTTAAAAAAATAGTTATGAACGTATTACTATGTACATCTATCTATATCAAAAACACTTGTAAACGATTTTTTTTAATTTTTAAATATTTAAGTTAAAACATACTTATCAAAGTATTATTATGTAAATCTATATCAAAAACACTTGTAAACGTTTATTTTTAAATTTTTTATTTTTTTATTTACATACTTTGTGGGCCAGGCGCGAACGCAGACTCCACAAATTGAATGAACCACCGTTCTGCCAGATCAAACATACCCATTCCTGTGTTTCGATACATCTATCATTATATGTAATCAGTTTTTTTTTTAAATAGTCAACCATATAGGAGCCTATTCGTGACCAGACACACACACACACACATTCAGCTTTATATTATAGATATATGACCCAGACATACCAACGGATTATGATTAAAGCACATACGGAATTCACATGCGTCTGTGGACGAAAATTCAACTCCCTAAAACGAATGAAGATTCACCAAAGCAAAAAGGTATGTGCCAGTCATCCAGTGACTCATATGCAGCGCTCTGACACCTCAGATAAGACGTCGGAACACCAAAGTCAGAACGCAACCCACAGTGCCGAGGATATCCAAGGAATTGGGCAAGTAGGTGAGTTGAAACTCCCCAGAATCAAATTTCCACCGGCGGACAATTCGGAAGGATGGTTTATGCTTGATCATGCAATAAGCAATGCATTACAGAAAGAACTGGATAGAAAGAAGTATGATCAACGGTTAGAAGGGTGCGGTAATGTTATATACCGTATTTGCATTGCATTGTAGGGTGAGAAATTGAAATCAACTAAATCACCCGTCAAGAAAAATAGACGACAGCGGGAGATGGCAGATCCTAGGAATAAGAAAAGACATCTGAAACGACAACTCCGCGTTTGAAATCCTTTTGAAAAAGTGGGGTTATTAAACATCTGGAAAGATCTCAAAGATTATCATAGCGCTCTTAGCAAGGTGGAACGCGCCAGGAAAAAAAGACTAAAGCGGAGAAAAGAACGCGATCGGTTTATTCAAGAACCATATAAATAAAGACGATCGAGTGCTGTCCACTTCAAGGTAAATACAAGGTATGGTGTCTTCAATACATGCTCATCCCAATTCTTTTATGGCCTCTTCTCATATATGAAGTAACTATGAGTACGGTTGAGGCAATCGAAGCGAAAATCAACAGATATACGAGAAAATGGCTGGGTTTGCCTCCAGGATTGTCAAATGTTGCTCTATATAGCAAACAATCAAAACTAAAATTACCGTTTAAGTCTATTGCAGAGGAGTTCAAAGCAGGGAAAGTCAGATTCCAGATGATGTTGGACAATTCCAACGACACTGTTGTAAAGACAGTAGAACCCTCTCTTAAAACAGGAAGGAAATGGAAAGTTTGAGATGCTATAAATGAAGCAAAAGAAAACCTAGCCTTCAAAGAAGTCATTGGGCTCACTCAGACAGGGAAATCTGGACTGGGAATGACCAGCATTCAAAGATGGTCTACGGCTACAACCAAAGAGCACCGAGATATGGTCATCTAGGAAATAAGGAGCAAGGAGGAAAGCAAAAGGCTCGTAAAAGCCATTCAACAGTCACAGCAGGGACAATGGACAAACTGGGAAGATGTTATGCAAAGATCCATTACGTGGAATGACATCTGGCAAATGTCGCCACTAAGGTTGAGTTTCATAATACGCTCAACTTACGACATGTTTCCATCAATGACTAACCTTGCCAAATGGAAGAAAGGGGATGATCCAACTTGTCCGGTATGCAAAGAAAAACCTCAGACTATGGAACATGTTCTTAGTTCCTGCAGAGTGGCCCTTGCTAATGGGCGATATACGTGGCGGCACAACAGGGTATTGGAAGAACTGACCACAACAATAAGTAACCATATGAAGCGCGAAGCAGGTAACAGAAGCCACAAGTTTTTTGCTGAGGTAGGGAAAATGTGGATCGGATCAAAACGTATAACTAGCCCATTGCTAGTATAGAACCAAAATATTCTCGGAATCAATGCTGATTGGATAGTCGCCGCAGATCTCCCTGGCTGGCAAAGTAATTATCCAAAAATTATAAAAGAAATGGTCAACGGCCAGACATTGTTCTCTCGTCAATAACAAGGAAAAAATTCGTTTTGATTGAATTGACAGTACCTTATGAGAGCCGGGTAGAGAAGCAACAATAATACAAGATGGAGAAATATGAAGACCTAAAAAGAGAGTTTACTCGTGAAGGTTACGTTACTATTCTTCGAGCTGTTGAGATTGGAGCAAGAGGTTTCATTTCAGGCTCTTTATATCAACTTTTCGGACAGCTTGGAATTAAAGGCCGAAAAAGAGGGGCAGAAATTACTGAACAATGTGCCATCTGGCTCCGGGTTAAAAGAAATAACGAGTGGTAATATGTGTCCACAGTGCAGATTTATTTAATGATTTTCTTAACTTAACGGACTTGATATAGACGCAACCTTTACATTTAAACGTCATGCGCACAAAGCCGTCGTTATTTGAAACCTCAAATCTTTAAACATTTCTACTGCATTGAACAGTTAATTCAAATGCGATTCAGATATCTAAGCTTCGCATCAACGAATGTGACCGATGACAAAAAGCCGTAACAAGGAAAATACTCACCTAGACTGGATTTACAATAACTTATAACAGCCGAGTAGAAACAACATTAATACGTGAAACAAAAAAAAAAAAAAGAAAAAAAAAAAAGAGAGAGAGAGAGAGAGAGAGAGAGTGAGAGAGCTGACGTTACAATCTAGGCGAAAAGGAATTCCGCATGATATGTTGGCAAGGATCTACAGTGTAGTTAATACTGTGAGTAGATTTATTTTATGTGTTTATGTATACATATATATATATATATTAGGCACCGCCAAAAATGGCCGCAAAATCAAGTTGTTGTTGTTGTTTTTTAAAACTAAATTACATTTATTAAAATCCATTATTTCTGAGTAACTTTTTTTTTCCAGAAAGATAAAACCCTGAATTTTATCATATAGAAAACAGAATAATGTAAAACTTTTTCTACTATTTTTAATTCAATTTTAAATGTTAAATTTTCCCAAAAAGTTAACAATTGACATTTTTGTCTTGCACAAAAAACGTACTTAAATATTTAAAAAAAAGGGTTTTTGAAATAATTAATTTATTTATTTATTGTCTAACTAAGATTTAGGATGATTTTCTAAGAGAATATGCAAAAATATTATAATATAAGTACCTGAATTTCAAATAATTCCACTTATTCATATAGGTAACCAAATATTTCGCGTCGACGTAGAGTTCAGATCGACTCTGTTTACGTTTTCTTTTGATGATAAGAAAACTATGGAAGACCAAACAGACCAAAAAAAACGTATTTTTCAGTGACGAAAATTTCAATGTATTATTAAGCTGAGGCTGGCCAGTACCAGATGGGTGACCATTTGTATGAGTTTGGTTTTTAATGTGTATGTGTGTTGGGGCCAGGCTCCCCAAAATGGGGGGGGGCAATTTAAAGCAGAATAAAAAAAAATTATTTCAGCGCGTTTGGTCCACCGTAGTCGAAAGGCGGCAAACGTTTTCAAACGAGATCGAAAAAAATGATGCTATTTTTAACACAAAGGGCACAATATTTATCGAATTTTTTTTTTTTGCATCGATTATTCAAAGCATGCCCTGTTTAATAATGGTCATGCATTATTCGGCTCGCTAAAAAAAAATTGTTAATTTTTTTATCAAAAATTTTAAAATGGCTTTTTTCGTATAAATATTAAATTTTTTTTGTTGTTGTTTTGCTTAACTTAAATTAATTATTTTACTTAACATATTCACCGAATTTCACACTTCAAAACTCAAAAGCGGGATAATTAAACACAATCGAAGTTCTGATATTCAGACGTCAAAATAAGGTATGCAAACAATTTTTTTTTTTTAATCTATAATTCTGTCCCTTACAACAACACAATATGTTTTGTTCAGTTTCAGATGATTATTTTAAGCATATTTGTTCCCACTTCAAAACAAGGGGGGGTTTGTAAGCAAAAAAAAATATATATATAAATATTGTTTATGAAAAATAAGTACACTGTTATAAAGCTCATTCTTCTCCTAATAATCGCTGAAAATTTCGTATTGATCGGATAATTACCTGATTTTTGGTAGATTTTTAAAAAGACGGTCCGTCAAAAAGTACTGACCTGCCCCCCCCCCCCAGTTTTGGCGGTGCCTAATATATATATATATATTATAATTGCCATCTATATATCTATAAAAGTGATCGTGTCTGTGTGTCTGTTGTGTCTGCGTGTCTGTGTACATTTTCCTTCGCAATAACTCGAAATTTGATATACAGGGTACTGAGATTTGGGAAAATCTTTGTGATAGAGTTTCGGCCAAAAACTTGGCTGTTAAGGGGTCAAAGTTCAATGATTTGACCTTTGAGATCTCTACCAAACTCCTCCGACAGTTTTGGGGCTAAACACTTTTTCATCCGTTTGGGTCGAAAATTTTTAGTTACCAATATATAAATGTATGTATGTATGTCTGTTTGCATGTCTGCCTTAAACTTTCAATAGAGGCGACAGATTTTACCAAGATCAGTATCGTTTTAAAGTTCGACTTTTCATACGACAAATATCGAAAAATTGACTAAAACATTAATATCATCCCCTTCAACTAGGCACTTTTCTACAGGGGGGGGGTCACGTTTTTTGCTGATGTTTTTTAAAGTTATCCTCTCCTTTAGATTGTCTAACCTTAATTTTAAAAAATGCTGCTTCCGGTTTGGCGGTGGTCGTAACAGAATAAACGTTAGGTTTTACCCCGTTCTTTTCCTCCTTTGCGGTATGGGTTCGAGCTTGCTTCCTACTACCAGTGTTTGTTTGTTTTTTTTGCTCAACATACACATCCAAACACACGGCCAACGCCGGGCTGAAATGCTAGGGTATATATATATATACCTTTAGTTATATATATATATATATATATATATATATATATATATATATATAGTACTTTTATTATTATTGTTGTTATTATTATTGTTTATTACTGTTACTAATATTATCATTATTTTCTTCGATATGTGCACGTCCCAACAAATATGTTAGACGTAGCCTTTGAACATTGAACGACATGCGCAAAGCCGTTGCTCGTAACAAGAGCCGTTTAATTATCAAACATCTTTTCTTTTAACTGTATTGAGCAGATAATTGGGCCTCACATCAGTGAAGGGGGCCGATACGCGAACAAGCCATAGAGAGGAAGGCCCCGAAACGGTGCGTATTCTCTCCTGATGACTTAATATTATCTATAAGACGAGATACCCCCCAAACATGACTACATAAAGTTTTAAAAGATATGCTATGAAATACCCCCAAAATCACCATCCTATAAAACTTAGACGAGGAAAGCCCTAGGAAGGCGGTTTATCTCTCTCTTGACATTAACTTTATCCGGAAAGAAAACAGGTAATAAACATCAGTATATACAAGCTTATAAGGTAAGCTGTTTCTCTCACATACAGCATCTTCTGTTCGCTTGCTTCATAGCGAGTTTCTATTACTGTTCCGATAGTAATTTTTACATTTTTTATCCTACATATATATATATATATATATATATATATATAGAGAGAGAGAGAGAGAGAGAGATAAGTGTTTGTGCGCGTGTGTGTATTTGTGTGTTTGTCTGCACATATACATATACTAGCAAAAATCAATATATATATATATATATATATATATATATCCTAATGGTTTCAATGTTTACATTTTTTATGTACATTAACATTTATCAAATTATAGATTATATATTATTTAAATATATGGATATTTATGTATATGCATGTATGTATATATATATATATATATATATATATATATATATATCTGTGTGTGTGTGTGTGTGTACACATATAAAACCGATTGAAATGGGCAGAGTACAACATGAAAATGGATTTTTCTAATGTTTTGTTCACGGATGAAAATCGTGTCACTCTTGATGGCCAAGATGGCTGGGGCAAGGGATGGATCCTAGATGGACGACATCGTCATCAGCGTTTATCGCGCCAACACGGTGGTGGTGAGATAATGATTAGGCCTGGGATTATCGGAGGCATTTTAGTTGGCCCATGGAGAGTCCCAGAAGGCGTAAAAATGACGTCACATGCTTACATAGCTTTTCTGAAGGGGAACTTTGAACCATGGCTAAAGAAGCAAAGGTGTACGTTCAGGAGAACCATTATTTTTATGCGAGATAATGCTACCTCACCTGCAACAAACAAAAGCAAACAACTGGGGTTCTCTAGGCTACGGAAAATGGAGAGGCCTGCGAATTTACCAGATTTGAACCCAATTGAGTATCATGAAGCGACGCCTCTATGCAAGCGGATGCCAATTTAAGAGCAAAGATGAGTTTTAGGATTCTCTTCAAGAGGTATTGCGAGGAATAACTCTTGACAAAATCACAAATTTGCCTAATTCTCTGGACCAACGTCTTTTACAAGGATTGCACATGCCCTACTAATTATGTCAACGTACAAATTGCTATGCAGTTCTTGTGTTCAAAGCATTTTACTAGTTCATTTAATGTTTAAAAATTATTTCAATTAACATGGTATGGGCATATTGTGTTTTTTCTCAACCACGTTAATAACTTGACACACTGAAATTAACAGATATTCCCATCTTCTGCCATAGTTTCGCTAATACTGCTTTAAATATTTTATTTTCTGACTAGAGTAGCTGAATAGTATTGTAAGCACTTTCTCAGAGTTTCATAGAAAGCACCCCTACCCTTATTTCAGAAGAGCTGGTCCCCTCCTCCTCACACATACACATTAGTAACGACCTTGGATCACAGTCACCTTCCTAGGGAAGCAAATACTATAAAACAGTACACACATTCTCAAACCAGAGAAAACACACACACACACACACTACCCTACCCTAAAGGAAAAGAAAAAAACACAAGAAGAAAGAGAGCGCGAGAGAGAGAGAGAAACACAACACATGAGTGACCACAGCCGAGGTCAGCGGCCTCGACAAGCCCAATAAAAGAGTAATAAAAATTGAACATTCCAATGAATAGTTTGACTCTTACACGCATCCACCCCTTGAAAACACATCAAATTAACTACGAAAATGCCATGTTTACATCTCCAACACATTTGAAAATAATTTCTGACGAGGACGCTTCACAGAACATCTGAAACGCGTAAAAACGATTTCAATGATTTAAAAACATGATTACAATGATCCAAACATAATTCTCAATGAAAAACCAAGACACTGAATAATAAAATAATGTTAAAAAATACACATTATTGGTGACTACTCCCTTATTTATATATATATATATATATATATATATATATATATATATATATATATTTGTGTGTGTATGTATTAGTGTATTTGGGCACTGGTTATTCTCTTGAACAGCAGGGATAAGTACATTTTAAATGTGCTATAAGGGAATATGTCCAGAAAAACACTAATACATCGGCATGACTACAACTAGTATATCTCACCGGCTAACATGTCACCTTAACAGCTCCATCTACCACAGTTTGTAGCACATAATACTCCTCAATAATGAATTCCGAAACATATTAATAAAAATCACCACCATTTTAGCCGTCTTACATTGTAACCTGCGCCTCCTAATCATTGAAGCCCTACTTATTCGTATAAACAAACTGATAATCAATGTGTCCTTTGTATTATCATACCTGATGGAATGGTTAATTATATACCGCTTTATACCCTCCAAAATATTCCAGCAGAAATCTAACAGCCATCTGTGGTTCTCTCCAGAATGTGCTGCTGCCATTGCGCACAGAAATACCTTTTTCCATTGCTTCCAGCATAATCGATGTACTAAGACTAAAGCCGCTTTCAGGACCGCCAGCAACCACTGTAAAAGAGTAATAAAGAACGTGAGAGAGTTATATGCTCAGTCCGTTAAGTCCAATGTAGCAGAGTAGCAGCTTGGTCCTCACCAATTTTGGCAAATAGCAAATAGTATCCCGAACAGAAGTGTGTGCTCTATCCCAACTATTATCAATGGATTTGAGGTAATCTCGCCAGCATCAGGCAAAGCCAAACTCTTTGCCAAAACCTTGGCAGCTAATTCTACCCTACGTGACCAAAACTGTCAACCCCCTCCTTATTTCCTCTGTATGAAAAAACACACGCTCTGCGACATACTGTGCGTGATGTTGCCAAGCTAATCAAAAACCAGTTATAGTGCTCAAAAAGCTTCAACGGAAATTAGCTCCCATACTTATAAAACTGTTTAAGCGTTTTCTTAAGGAGAATTGCTTCCTAACACCATGAAAGACCTCGTCAGTATGCTCTGTAATTAAGAATTCTGGTGATCAGTCATCCCCCTCTCAGTACAGACCAATTAGTATCCTGTGCGTCATGGGTTAGTTGCTGGAATCTATGTTAAATAGAGAAGTAGTCAACCATCTCAGCAACAATAACCCTCTTAGTGACATACAATAGGGTTTCCATTCTGCTAGATCTACAGCAGAGGTGCTAATGTTTATATCTCATAGGATAAGTGATTCTCTTGACGGAGGTTTTCTTTCTAGGGCAATTACTCTTGACATATCAAGGGTCTTTGATAGAGTGTAGCATAAAGGTCTACTTCATAAAATCTCCAACCACGGTGTAGCTGGAAATGTGTTCTCAATTATTTAATCATTTCTGTCGGATAGGTTCATAAGAGTAGTATTAATCGGCAGAAATCCGAAGTTCACACTATTAATCCTGGAGTCCCTCAGGGGTCCATTCTGGGCCCAACTTCCTTCCTTATCTGCATTAATGATCTTCCAAATAACATGAGATTATTTGTTGACATTTATGCTGACGACACTCAAAGACCGTAAATCGCCAAGTCCCCTCTGATCCTATCTCCTCTGATCTTGAGCACGTGCAACAATGGGGAAAGCGGTGCCTGGTTACTTTTAATGCATCTAAAACCTAGCTCCTATCTTTCCATCACCACCGCTGTAATCCCCATCTGATCTGAAATGGAACACATATATCAAATCCATTGCCAAGGTCGCTGGAAAAATTGTGGGATTCTTCTATCGCTCTAGTAGATATCTCATTCCTGATGCAATTCTCTACCTATATAAAAGCCAAGTACGGCCAACGATGGAGTATTGTTGTCACATCTGGGCAGGAGCTGCTAGAAGAGCTTATCCTGCCTTGACAGTGTACAAAATAGACTTCGTAGCTTAGTGGGGGCTGCCCTTTTCTCTTTCCTGCAACCTCTTTCCTAAAGAAGAAACGTTGCGAGCTTGTCTCTGCTTTATCGTTATTTTCATGGAAAGTGCTCGTCTGAGCTTTAATCTGTGGTCCTTGCCAAACTTTCACGAAAAACAATCGTCTCGCTTAAACTATCAATAATTTCCCCTACAATTTATCGGTGCCTAAACCTAAACGTAGATTTCATGAACAAAGTTTCTTTCTTAGAACTGCACGCCTGTGGAACTCTTTTCCGTTTGCCGGCTTTCCAGCTGACTACAATCTGATTATCTTCAAGTCCAACATAAACAAGTTCTTGATGAACCGAGCCCCCAAGTAATCCAATTTACAAAATTTCCACTACTTATGCTTACTACGCTATAATCACATTAACTAATGTATACCCATTATTCATATGTTCCAGTGACCTCCCGTCCTTGATAAGTGATGATTTCTATGTAAAAAAAAAAAGACTCGATACTCGATATGAGGGGGAGGGGTCGCTGAAGTGCTCTTAACCACTTTAAACGGTTTTAATTGACTTTAAAATAAATTCACCAAATGCAAACTTTAATTCATCACTCGCCAGAAGACGACTAAGGAAGTCGAAAACATTCGCGACTATGGCAAATTTCTTTTTACCCTAGAACAAAACAATTGAACATTTGCCCGCCAAATGGAAAAAAATGGATTGCAAAAACAGAAGCAGGAATTTTCTCTGCTACTTAACAATATATATACATATATATATATATTATACATACATATATATATATATATTATTACATTTTCACCCCAAACAAGGCACATTGCCACTTTGATGTAGGGGGCTACTATCAGGGGCAACAACTACTGGGGCGCTATGTTGGGATTTGGGCAGCAAGATGTCGGTTCACGTTACAGTTGAACTTCTGCATATAAGTACAGTAGGGGAAGCAGTGACCTGGAATGGAATTCCATAGTCTAGGGGTTCTGGGGAAGAAACTACTGGAGTAGAAAGATCTTTTACATCTAGGGATCTCTACTGTGTGGAGGTGGGATTTAACTGTCTGTCGGGTTTGTCGAGGGTGTCTACGTCGTGGGGGAACAAGTGTCTGCAGTTCGCCAGAGCATTCACCATCAAAATACTTGTAGAACAGGCAGAGGGATGCAACATTTCGTCGATGGGACAGAGGCTGAAGCTTAGATGACAGTTCAGGGCCTATCAGTTTGGCGACTCTCTTTTGAACCTTGTCTAGGAGCGAGATACTCGTAGCAGATGCACCAGCCCAAATATGATAACAATACTCCATACATGGGCGAATAGTGGCCTTATAGATGTACAGGATACTTTCGGGCGTTAGTAGATTTCTAGCACGATAGAGAGAGCCTACCTTCTTAGCAGCGGTCATGGTAATGTTTTCAATGTAATTGTTCCAACTCGTGTTTCCTTTGCAGTTTGAAAGATGTACTCTCAGATATAGAGTCACTGGCCATTGCTATTGGTCGCAGAGAAGGTTTCTTGTAATTATTGAAGGAAACCAGTTCAGTCTTAGCAGCATTGAATGTGATCATCCATTTTTGTCCCTATTCCACTACAGTTGGAGATCAACCTCTAGTTTTTTTTTTGCCATTTCTTTAGATATGTGTTCATTTGTTTTCCTGTCATGCCTGTTATAGAGTGTGGTGTCATCGGCATATATATACCCATCTCAGAGGCAATTTTGTCGGGGAGGTCATTAATGAAATTAGGAACAATAGAGGTCGAAGGATAGGTCCCTGAGGTACTCCCGCACTTATATCATATTGTTTATATGTATATATGTGTCCAGGGATACATATATATATATATATATATATATATATATATATATATATATATATATATATATATATATATATATTAATGGAGATTAGAACAATAGTCTAAAGAGCAAAGTGTATTTTAATGTAATAGTAAAATTACTAGTTTAATTAAAATACAGGTAAATAAAAAGTGCTCGTTGTAATTTAGATATATAATAAGCTCGATAGGTAAATATCCTGGAGCTAATTTAATATTTAGTAATGTGATTGATAATTTAAAAATGAAATTATAATTAAATTAAAAATCCGTTTCATAAGAAGGGACAACAACAAAATCAATTATTTGTACGATCGTTTCGGAAAACAATGTTTTTTATTGTGGTAGACATCAAGTTACGGACAATAATTATTACATATAGTTTTTTATTAAACAAGGTTTCCTCATCAGCAAATATTGGAAA
Organism: Euprymna scolopes; assembly: GCF_053919585.1. Lineage (NCBI taxonomy): Eukaryota > Metazoa > Mollusca > Cephalopoda > Sepiida > Sepiolidae > Euprymna > Euprymna scolopes. Next base: position 20,317,513 of record NC_136505.1, on the reverse strand, counting down.
GGGTTTTTATTAAATGTAAAAGACACCATAAATAAACCTAGCATTAAAGTAAGGCAGATGTATCTGGAAAAAATTAAAATAAAGGTATAGATTTAAAACTTGATAAAAAAATTAATATGAGTTAGGGATAGAAATAAAATAGAGTAAAATTATAAATATAAATTTGGTTTACGTACAATATTATACATAAATACATATACAAATACATACATGCATATATATGAGAAAGTATAGAACATATATATATATACATATACATATATATATACATATATATACATAAAAACATTCATACAAATATTTACCTTTTAATTTTTAGTGAACCTCCACACAGGAAAAACTCATTTCTCGTTAAACGCGAGCCGAAATGTAGTATGTTGTTTATATTTTGCTGGTTCATAAATAACTTATGTCACTGATCCATGCATCTAGGAAATTCAGGACTATAATATTAACATCTGCAGACAGTCTCCTGACCTAGAGATTTGTATCCTCAGAGATATTGTTTGCCGAACTCTCTGCTCTGCTCTGCTTACATTACACCTTTGTACATCACTTTTATATACATGCACACTAGTTCTTCATCTCTCCTCCCTTTTACTAAATTTCTGTTTAGTTTTGTAGTCTTTTTCATTTTTTCGTTTTATTTTACTCTTCATTTTTCCATTTTTGATTTTTAATTTTTTATTCTTTTATTTGTTTGTCCCTTAATATTATTTATCTATTTATTATTATTATTATTATTAGTAGTAGTAGTAGTAGTAGTAGTAGTAGTAGTAGTAGTAGTAGTATATTTTCCCTTATTATCCCACCACGCAATTCGTCCACATTCTAATTAGTTTTGTCTCTTTATCCACCTCTATCAACTTATCTCCCCTATATTTATACGTCTGCCTTGCACTTCAACCCTCCTCCCTGTACACCTAATAACAGGGCAACCCTAGGATTATTACTGCATATTATCAAATATATATAATCTTTTGAAATTTGTTATTATAGCCTTACAACTACCCACCTCATAACTTACTCCTTTAACTCACCTCTGGACCTTCCCTTGCATCACTAAATTAAAACTCTAGTACACGACGCCCTATGTACTTCACTCAATAACTTTCCTTAATTCTCATAACACCACACTATAACTATAGTCTATTTATAGTAATGCTGAGATAACCATTACTTTTGTTCAATCCTACTTAATTCATTATCATTATATTACCGTCTCAATGTGTGTTGTCATCTCTGTTGCATCTGTCGATAAAAACCCTGTATAGATTCTATACATCTTACATACGGATAAAATAGGATCATCATTCATCCATCCCTATACTTCCCTTTGAGTCTTAAATCCTAAACTACCTACATTTTTGAAGACTATGATAAAAACCCTATACAACTTTTTACATTATATTTTATATAATACGCTCCTTCATAATCCTAGAATTCGATATAATTCCCCCTAACTACATCAATAGCTTCATTGATTTATTTCGTTCCTAATGAATCCCACACTAGACGTCACATCCCAAGTATGTTACCTAGTATCTTCTCTTCTGATGAGAAGCATTAGGCTTAGAAATACCTTGGTATAAAGGGTCCCCTACTTTATTAAATAAATGGACCATTCTATATTCACCAATATATAGGTTTTGTGACTTCATTTTCCACTCTTATTGTTTCATATATATATATATATATATATATATATATATATATATATATATATATATATATATAAGCGAAAATGTGTGTATCTATGTGTTTGTGTGTCTGCTAAAATCTTTCAACAGACACGACGAAAATTCACAAACTCCGCATCATATTGAAGCCCCATCCTTCGCCCGAAAAATATCGAAAGATTGGCCAAAAACGTTCATTCTTTCACCCCGAATCGACAATTTTCGACAGGGGGAATCAACAAAAACCGTCTCCTCGTGACGCCGACCGGTTCTATGCATGCGTCAGATGACGTCATGACCTGATTTACTTTAAATAGTTGAAGAACTGAATACATTTCATGTACGTCGCGTTAGCTCAGTTGGTTAGCGTGTTGGTTCGTTATCTAACAGTTTTGGGTTCGAATCGTGGTGTGAGATGTCTTTTTTTTTCGATTTTTGAATTTAAATATTGAACCATTGTTATTTAAGCCATTTTTCACGTAACGTTCGTTTTTCTGTTATTTTTTTTTACTTCGCTTATCCACCCCCGACCACACACCCAAATACACCCGGGTATCCACCGATTCTTTAAATTTTAATATCGAAACAGGCTTATTTAAGCCATGTTTCACTTTTTTTTTGTTTTAACGTTCGTTTTTCTGTTTTCTTTTTTGTTTTTTCGACTTTTACATTTAACATGGTTCGTTTGCCTTACGTTAGTTTTTTGTGGGCTTTTTTTTTCGATGTTTTGATTACCCCCCTCCGCTTAAGTTTTAACGTTCGTGTTTATGTTTTCTTTTTTTACTTAGCTTATAACAAATAAACCTGGTCATTGAACTCATTTGCTAAATAACTATTGCTTACGTCGTCGTCGTCGTCGTCGTCGTCGTCGTCGTCGTTGTCGTCGTAACGCTCTACGACTTCCGTGCGGGCACCTGTCAATTTGGTTCTTACTTAAATAAATTCAAGCATCTTTCAGTAACTCATTCTGGCTGACCGAACGGTTCATGTTTTTTTCACATTTTATTTTCAAACTTCGCCTCAGGGCTTCGGGTTCGATCCTACCCCCCCCCCGGTTTCTTTTTTATTTAGGAGCACACACACCTCCAAACACCCGGGCAACGCCGGGTACCCCCGCTAGTATATATATAAAATATGACAAATATATATGAAATAGAATAAATATATATAAAATATATAAAATAAATAAATAAATAAATATATATATATATATATAACTTTTTGTAGATCCCTTGGTTAATATTGCTATAAACACTTATAATGTTCCAAACTATTAGTTAGAATTGAACCTTATGTGAACCTAGCGGGGGGTTGTACTTTCCAAATTGTAAAAGACGCTTAAATATATTTTAGTTCATGCTGATTTTGTATTTATTATTACAGTCAATTTTCTATTGCATATTTTATTATATCTAATACATACAAGTGATTTTAAAAGTCATGAAAATGATTGAATCTGGCTAGAATAGAAACTAAAACAATAAGCGCTCCAGACGTGTTCCCTATTATTTGAGCTAACCGGAGAGATAGATAAAATGTTTAAAAAATTAAATCATGTTTAGCTATGATTAGTTTACGCATGCGTAAACTAATAGAAACATCCTTGATGTATGATTAATATTTCCATTTAATTTCAGTGTTAAAGTTACCAGAAGTTTAAGAGTTCATCGGTTAAATGTATACACAGGAACAGACATATATACATCTATCTATAGTTTTATTTCTAGAGACAAGATAAAACCTTTTTAATGGCAGACATAATCAAATAAAAAAAATCGATGTAAATAAATCAAAATAACCGTTTTTTTAAGAGATGAATTGAAAGTCGGTATTTGAGCAGATGCTATTACCACTGTTTCTACTACTACTACTACTAGTAGTAGTAGGAGGAGGAGGAGGAGGAGGAGGAAATATATTATAAACATCGAATTATAGCAAATCCCTTCAAACTTATAAATCACAGTAATGATTTGATTATGTAATTTTTGCTCACACCCTGGCTGAATACAAATGAAAGTTTCCCTCTCCAAGAAGGAAATGAATTAAGGAGAAGTAAACATTGATTTGTTATTAAAAAAATGATTTAGGTTTTAGCATTTAACAGACTCCCCCTTACTCATCTCCCTCCTAGAAATCCGGAAATTTAAATTTAATTTTTATCAACTTGAAAGCTCATAAAAGATTCTGAGAATACTTTTCTTTGATATTTCCTGATTTTGCATACGCGTCCATGCTGCTCTCACAGAGTTTCGGTCTATCACGCTGAAATTTAGAATCCTTGTTTCGACTGTTATGGTTATATATTCGCTTTATGTTATTTGCTTATTATATTATATGAGTTGTGATGGACGTATTGATAAAATTATATGGTTTTACCGTGTCAGACAATTTGGAGAATCAGACTTGTTGAAATGCCATAAATATATTTTCATAACTTTCTATCTGAATATGAATATATATATATATATGTATATATTAACTCGATATTATGACCCCAAAAGTACATTCAACAATAAAAAAAAAACACCGTATGAAAACAACACTAGCGAATAAATACTGGGAACTCAAGGAAAGCGGACATTCGCTGGTAGTCGAATGGAAAATAATAAGACAAGCTACCACGTGTAGGGACCTAGACGACCCATGTAGATTATGCCTTCATGAAAAATTTGCTATCCTGTACTTTAAAGAACACCAACATCTATTAAACTGTAGAAGAGAAATAGCAAACAACTGTGTTCACAAGATAAAATTTACTCTAGGATAGCGATACAAAATAGTTTTAAAACTAACAAAAACAATAGAAAATAAACAAATAAATAAATTACATAAACATGAATATACATAAACGATTACACATATATGTATGTATGTATGTGTATATATATATGTATACATATATGCATATATGTATGTATACATATATATATATATATATTTATATATAAACTAACATTAAAAAACACTAACCTAGATTTAAAACAGATCAAGAAACTAAATATCCAGGCTAAATAGAGCACACACAAAGGAACAGGCAACCAGAGGTCAAATAGGCCTTTGTCCGATAAATGCATGCTCATTGGCTGGTAGGAAAGGTGCGGTGGATACTAGAAAGCTGGCTAACTTAAATCTCAATAGACGATGCGCATATAAAAACGACAAACAACCACAGAATTCGCGCATAAGCCTGAAGAGTCCTAGAGTGGATGAAACGCGGAATATTAAGTGTAGCTTAATCGCCATATACATTTTATAACTTACTATATATATATATATATATATATATATATATATATATATATATATATACATATACATATATATATATAGCCAGTAGAGTTTAGTTTCCTAGAAGTACATCCAATAAAACAACATGTGTCTACCAACTACCAAAGAGTGCTCAATGAGTGAACAAAGCAGGTATATTAAATTTATTTATACAAACATTACTCACTTGTCTTCTCACCGAGTTATGACTCCCACCCAGGTTACATTCTAACTTTACAAACGAAATAGGAAAATGTTTTTTGATTGAAATATCAGTTTTCGACGGTAATTCTTGGCCTGAAGACGTAATCCCCCAACGCGGGTCATTACAGAAACATGTATGCACATATGTAGCCATTAATGTTTGTATAAATAAATTTAATATATATATACACACGTGTGTGTGTGCGCGCGCGTGCGTGTGTGTATACAGGGTGCCCACAAAGTCTGGCAACATAATCTACAGGATGCTTCCACAAAGTCTGGCTACATAATGTAGCTAGACTTTGTGGACACCCTGTATATATATATATATATATATATATATATATATATATATATATATATATATAATATAAAGCTGAATGTGTGTGTATGTGTGTGTATGTGTGTTTGGTCACGAATAGGCTCCTATATGGTTGCCGATTTAAAAAAAAAATGATTACATATAATGATAGAAGATATATCGAGACACAGGAATGGGTATGTTTGACCTGGATGAACAGTGCTTCATTAAAATTGTGGAGTCTGCGTTCGCGCCTTGTCCACAAAGTATGGAAATAAAAAATTAAAAAATTAAAAAAAAAAAAACGTTTACAAGTGTTTTTCATATAGACGTACATAAGAATACTTTGTTTTAACTTAAATAGGGATGGTATAATAATATTGTGGGGTCTGTGTTCGCACCTGGCCTCCATAGAATGGAAATAGGCACAAACTTTAATAAAGACTTTTTATAACTATCTGCGTAAGTATACGTTGATAATTATGTTTCAGTTTGAAGAAATATGGTATAATAAAATTATGAGGTGTTCGTTCGCACCTGACCTCCATAGAATGGAAATATGTCACAAAGTTTAACATGGTTTTTTAATATAGATCCACCGAATATTGTGATAAGTGTTTCACGGTGAACAGGTATGGTATAATAAATTCTGGGGTTTATCTATTTTATTTTTACTTTCATCATATTTTGCTTTGGTTTTGATTCCCCCAAATTCAACCCAAATTTACAACCCTTCCTTTTCATAACCTATCATATTTCATAAATCCGAGTTCATTTTCTGTAGGCTGTTTTTGAACCCAGTCAACGACGCGCACTTTTGCTAGTATATATATATATATATATATATATATATATATATATATATATATATATTGCATTTTATTTATTTTTTATGTATTGTTTTTATAGAAATCGCTCTAATCAAGGCATGAGCAACTTGATTTTAGGAACTAAAATAGTACTTCAAAGTCAAAAACTTGCCAACAATAAGTGCTAGATGGAATAGATCCAGAAAATAGTAATTCTCCCCTTTCTGCCAGAAACATCACACATGGAATGTGAGGACTAAAGGATAAAATAAAGAAAGCAAGAATTACAAGGCTGCCGAAGATAAACCCAAGATTAACCTTTTACTCTCCTTAGAGATGTTATCTTAAAGTAATATTTATTTATACTTATTATTAAGGAGGAAATACTATAGTCAAAGGATTAAATAAAATTATTAAGAAAGTTATTTAAAAAGACATTCAAAATTTTTAATGTCAAAAATAAATTGTTGTATATATACTTCATATACTTTCAGATTTCTTAAGTCGTGATGATCAATTTAATATTTTTTTGCATTTTATTTACCTCCACTTCAAATGAGTCTTAGCATTATGACAGACTTTATTTTAAATATATAATTTCTTTGTAGTCTATGAATCAGAAACTAATTATATCAAGTAATCTTACGTAGCGATGGAAATACAGATTATTTAAGAAACATATTAAAAATCATCTCTCGTTGACAGCCACGAGACATTGAAGCTGTAAACTTTCATCAATTATTCAGAAAACTGAAGCGTATAACCAGGCCTGAGTCGTAAAATGGAATATTTCAAGAAATATGGTTGCAGGTCACCAAATGATCCATGTATTTTTCATCAAAATTTAGCAATTTTCTTATTTCGTGACACACACAACACACTAAATAATCAATCAAAATAGTTAATCATCTGCCGCTTCACTGGAACATGTATCAGCAAAGGAAAGAAGAAGAAAGCCGTATACATTTATTACGATCGATCGATACATCCTTTCAGTCTCAAGAAACAATAGATACACACTGTAAGGGGAATAGCGTGGGTAATTGTGAGGCTAAGATTGCGCAATGCTAAGCCACACCTCTCTTGAATCTGCGCTGCTTGTGTCCAGTTGTAAGGAGAAGTCCAGAACGACTAGGAACATGTCGCGATGGACGGAGAGCACAGACATTACCTGGAATTCCCAAATTGTAACATATTTTACTACTAACCAGGCTCTATGTTGGTTAATTTCGGTCATCTAACCGGAACCGGTGTGTCAACGTGAGTATGCTGAATAATATTCATCACATTATTAGTATATAAAACTGGCATAATCTCTATTATATTTAAAATAGCACTAGGAATAAATAATATTAATTATGATGATGATAATAAGAAGAAGAAGTAGAAGAAGATAACTCTCTATTATATATAAAACACACGATGTCTGTGTATGTGTGAGTTCGTTTCCTATGGACTCCGAAACACCATAGCCGATTTTTGTAAATATCACACAAATGTACTTTATGTACCCAGGAGTGTTCGTAGATAAGGTTTGTATCGGGAAGCATCCGATAATTATCGAACTTCGATAATCGAAAAAATCTGATTAAAGAATAAGAGTCCGGTTTTGATAAAAATTAAGTTTAATAAAGCCAAACATCACAAGTGCATTTTAGAAGTTTTTTCATCACAAACGTAGAAAGACCCGAGGAATAAAATCAACAGTAGGTTCTTGTAAAAGATACGGATGCGATCGAAATGAACATTTCTGTTTAGAGCACAACTGCATAATGATACTTGAGTTTGTATTTTAAAGTTTAATGCAAGCCAGTATATAAAAACAATTTTATATAACCAACCGTAGATTCTCTAGAGTTTACTGTATTCCGTTACTGTTTAGAGCAATGTGAAACTTCCTCCCGATGCACCGCGATGGATTCTCGACTAGAGCAGGCAATCATTGGATTCGATTTAAAAAATTAAAATTATGATTTCACCAGTTTCGAGTACAATAAAAGTATTAGAAGTGTGGAATATTTGTTGATCTTTATTCAATTCTGGCCCTCATAGGTATAGCAGAAAAAAGGATATATGGGCGCCAAATAAATTACTCTGAAAACTTATACGTTTCTGGAACTCAAAAATTAGTTGGAACATAATCTTTTTATTAAGGAACACCAAGCTATTAACATAAATTTAGAAAAAAAAAATAAATGTTGTTATCTGTAGTATTAGAAGTGATCAATACTTGCTTAATATTGATTATTGTAAAAACGAAACAAAAATGTATGGAAATTTGTATTTAAATATCTGTGTGTGTGTTGCGAATTAGGACCCAATGAACGTCAGTGTGTTTTTTAATTTTTCTTTTTTTTTTTGTAAGCGAATAATATCCAAACACAGCCAATACATTAGTTATTAATAAATAAATAAATAACAAATAAAAAAATATTTTTGTAGTGAAGAAATAGTGGCTTATTAAAATGCTGCATGCATTCTTAAGAATTTATGAATTATTCTTATAATAAGTCTATTTCAATTTTCTTACTGCTCACAAAACGAATGCATATACAGTCGTTAGAGCAAACTCTATACAATTTGTATTTACATTTTTCAGAAACCTTTACAAAATTTTGCAAAGTTTAATATTGAAAGAAAACGAATATTACTCTTCGTAAGAAACGCATCAAATTAACTGTAGTAGAAATAACTGGTTGTTCGTGTGAAATCATTCTTTTTAATAAATGGCTGCTAAACAGTTTTTGGTAGTTGCCATAGCAACAGGTTTTGTTAGCGCAGTTTTTGTCTCCATCTGTTTTTTATATTTTGTCGAGCAGTTATAAGTGCTATCTGATGACACGTTCTATTCTGCGGTTACTTTTAGATGTGTAGCCCAATAAACAGATTTAGTTGTCTTACAATTTATCTATAAACAAGTAAAATCAACGGATAAATATGTTTGAAGAAAATTTACAAAAAATCAAACCAAAAAGACAAGTGTCCACAACAAAGAGAATGTTTTTGGATGAGATGGCTCTAAAATTTATCGGCATCTTTTAGTGCCTATGAAGTTCGCTTCGTTTACTACTGTTGTTTCGTCTTGGTTTCGTGCATTTTGGAAAGAGGTCAACGTAAATAACATAAAACATTAATAACCTGTGTAAAAGATTGCCCTCTTTTTTTATTTTTACATAGGCATAATCACTTATCAAGGCCCAGAAACCACTCGAGGATAAGGGTTAAGAGTGTACAGTAGTCAATTGAACAATATAGTAATCGTTAATAATGGAAATTCGGTAAATTTGTGAACTTAAGTGGAACGGCTCATCAAGAACTTGTTTACATTGGACTTGAAGACAAAATATTTTAGTCAGCTGGAAAGCAGGGAAACGGAAGATAATTCCACAGGCGTGCCGTTCTAAGAAAGAAACTCTGTTCATGGAATTTACATTTAGGTTTAGGCACAGATAAAGAGTGGGGGTAATTATTGATAGTCTTCAAATTAAAGAGATTTTCTTCATCTTACTGCGTGCAACAACATCGAACCACCACCTCGAAAACAACAGAAGCCAAGTAAAAAACACCAATATTTAAAAAAAATATATATCTATCTATATATATATATATAACATAGGTATCACACCTTATCAAGAATAAGATATAACTCGAGGATGAGGTTTAAAGAGTGTACAGTAGAAATTTGACAATATAGTAATCGTTAGTAATGAAAATTCGGTAAATTTGTAAACTTATATAGAACGGCTCATCAAAAACTTGTTTACATTCGACTTGAAGACAACCATATTGTAGTCAGCTGGAAAGCAAGGAAACGGAAGAGAATTCCACAGGCGTGCAGTTCTAAGAAAGAAGCTTTGTTCATGGAATCTACATTTAGGTTTAGGCACAGATAAAGAGTGGGGAGAATTATTGATAGTGTTTTTAAGGCAAGTAATTAGTTGTCCGTTTAAAATATTTCTCTGTCAATCGAATGTACGAGGACGTTTCCAAAAGAAAAGCTTCCTATTCTTGTACTAAAAATGTTGAAGATCTATGAATACGGGGGTTCGTACATTTACAACAAGCAACCTTTTGTGCTTCAGAATTTATTATTCTACAACGTCACCACTATTCTGAATGCAATTTAGGTTGGGATTCAATAACTCATTTCTGACTCTGACGTACGTCAATGACAGCAGTTGCTTTTTAGACTCTCACACAGTTAATGTCTGCCACAAAGAGATGAAACTTTCAGGTTGTAAATGCATGTTCAGTCATCACAATAATGCAATTTGTAATCCTCTCTGATCCATTCGGGTGGAATAAAAATAAGAGGGATTATATTTAGAAAGATTTTCATATATAGCTATTACTACTTGCAACAGAGTATGTTTTTTTTTTACTATTTATTGCCATTTATGTTAGACGTAACTAAAGCCAAAACAGTAACAAGAAAACGTGTAGATTTTTAAAAATAACTAATCTAATAGAGTCCTATTTTTTTCTGAGAAAAATTTGTCATTTATTTCTAAGCACATCACATAAAAATTTGCATATTTTTCAGGAAATTAATTATTCTCTTTTTGATTCACGTGTGGAATCTAGGTTGTCTTTAATCAAGGGTCGACAAGTTTTAATATAATGAATTGCCGTTTCTTATGAAACGCATCGTCCATTTTGATGAATTACTTTATTATTATTATTATTGTTATTATTATTATTATTATTATTATTACTATTATTATTATTATTATTATTATTATTATTATTATTATTATTATTATTATAAGTATTATAATAATCCTATTTAGACACAAAAATTTATATTTGCAAAAAATACTTAACGATCGAATAAAATCCGTTATAATACATTTCAGTTTCTTAAAAAAAGTTTATGGGTTCTGTTTTTGAGAGTCACCTTGTATGTATGTGTGTGTGTGTGTGTGTTTGTCTTTTTGTGTGTGTACATATATAAAATGACTTGAATTAACTCCGCGTTCAATATATATATATATATATATACATATACACACACATATATATATATATATATATGTATATGTATATATATATATATTGAACGCGGAGTTAATTCAATAATGTAATAAAAAAACGTTTATGGGTTCTGTTTTCTGAGGGGAAGGGGGGCTCACCTTGTATATATGTGTGTGTTTGCGTGTTTGTGTTTTTGTGTATGTACATGTATATCGTTACTTGAATTAAATCCGCGTTCAATATATATATATATATATATATATATATATATATATATATGTATATATATGTATATATATAATATATATATATAATATATATATTTATAGAATATATACATATAGAATATATATATATATATTCTATATGTATATATTCTATAAATATATATATTCTATATATATATTATATATATACATATATATACATATATATATATATATATATATATATATATTGAACGCGGGTTTAATTCAAGTAACGATATACATGTACATACACAAAAACACAAACACGCAAACACACACATATATACAAGGTGGTCCCCCCTCCCCTCAGAAAGCAGAACCCATAAACTTTTTTTTATTACATTTACAAAAATAAATTAAAATAATTCTAATTTGGGACCCTACAACTTCTATCTGTGTATGATTATGCTCAAAAGTTTCAGTCATCTAGGATACTTCCTACACAAGTTATGGTCTCTCCAGAATATGTTCTATATGACCTTCTTGGCGTTGGAGACAGACTTGCAACCGTTGTGCAAAATTGTCAATCATTCTCATGTACTTCTCTTTGAGGATTTTTATGATTTACCTTGATTTTTGGTGCAACTGCGGTCTTGAGCTCACTAATTATTTGAGGATTATACTGATGCACATGATCGTTCAGATATCCACACAGATAAAAATCAGAGGGGATAACGTCACATATCAGACCTTGGTCAATTTAGGGGAAACCCTTCATACCAATTGTCACTATCCAGCTCCTATTTCCCGCCCATCGGGAGCTGGTCCCTCCCCACCTCTCCACATTAAAAAACGATCTTGTGCCTAATTTGTTCAGTGGGGAAGCAAGTGAATCGACATCACACTTCTTGGCTTTGCTTTTTCAGTCAGTCTAGCGTGTGATTTGATGTGTGGAGGGTCGCCTCATTTTGCTGGAACCACTAATCATCTCGATCAATCTCTCTGCGACGTCCGAGTGATTGCTAGAACTTCATCAGCACTACCACATAACGTTCCTTATTAACCGTTTTAGCAGTCTCATTTTTGTTTTCAAACATATACGAATGGATTATGCCATGTTGGGAAATGGCTACCCATGCTGCGGATTTTACTGAGTGTAACGGAAGTGTTGTACCCCAGTAAACAATATTTTTGCTATTGATATGTCCTGACAGTAGACCATGTGCATGGTTAGAGAACTGAGTACGTCATCGAAACGATTTCTTTAGACTCCATCCTGACTGAGTTTCGTACTTTATTTATGTTCCTTTCTGTCCTAGCATTCATTCTCCGACCAGAATGTCCATGATGCCATTTAAGAGTAAAATTTTGCACAGTACAACGCTCTCTACGCTTCTTAACTCAGTCAAAAATGTTGCATTTTGATGAAGCATTTCGACACGAAAACCCTCTCTTAAAATTTCCTTAAACGACGGTGAATGATTTGTTGGCAAAACAGAATTCCACATAAAATGTCTATTTCTTGGTAAATTAGGACATGTTGATGAAGAATATGCTTCCAAACTTTCAAGCATAGTATCTTCTTCATATTCTGAAAAAAAAGGCTGGAATTAAATGTATGAATTTGTCTAAAATATATGGGTTGTGTCTTTTTGGAGTCCCCACTGTAGGTGCGTGTGTGTACACACGGATATAGACAAATGCACACACACATATTTAAACGGTTCAAAATGTGTAGGAAATCTGACCGGTTGGCCTAGGAAGATGTTTGCTGCTTCACCATCAACCATAAAATAGATTCAGAATTAGGATTAATTATTTATTTTATTAATTGCGGACTATTTTCCTCATTTTTCTTAATTGTTGTTTCTCGACATTTCGGCCAACTATTCCTCTGGCCTTTGTCAGGTTGTAACCGCGACAGGATAGGAACTACGACCCGACGAAGGCCAGAGGAGTAGTTGGCTGAAACGTCGTTAAACAACAACTAAGAAAGATGAGAATAATAGTCCGCAATAAATAAATTAATAAATAATACTCATCTCAATAATGAGTTCCAATTAAATCATATATATGTAGAATTAATTTTCTGACTAATGATAATATTGTAGTGAATTTCACTGCTCAAATAGTAGTGTTTCTCACACCTTTTCAACCTGGTTGTATGTATACACGGCTACTCGAACTACTATTGTCTAGTATTCCTTATATATTACTTATAGCCGTAAGGTCGCTTAGCATATTAATACAAAGATGCAACGGAACAGGGTTTTTTTCGATGTCACTATTAGAGTCTCTGGAAAAAAAACGTGTTGAAATGGAAAGCGAATTGATTGGCAAAGCGTGTGTGTTGCGAACAAATACCAATTCCTTGCAGGTATTTTTCTCGTATTATTTACCATGCGGGACAAGAGAGCGAAAAGGATTTGGAAAGTGAATACAAAAGGCGACAAAAGATTATTCATAGCGATTCATGTTTACATCATCTCGTTGGTTATTGTTGTCGTTGATGGCGGCCTGCGTGTGAATGAATAAACACGACACGTGTTTGAATATCAAATGCCAGCCAAAAACGAAAATGGAGTTTCTGCGAACAAGAAAATAAAGCCAACGTTAAAAGCAGTATATAGAGAGATTACTAATGTAAGTCGGGTTGACTCACATCAACACATATTTTGTCGTGTGATAAAGACGTTAATCAATTGGCAAGAAAAAGTATATAGGTGCGTGCTATAGAAATGCCTTATTAAAACGTTATAGCAGATATTACGATGTGTGTCGAAAAAGAAACGGGACTGATGTCACATCTTGGCGGGAAAATAGAAAAATTCACACGGAGCAAGTTTAGGTGAATAGGGAAGTTTAAGCGCAGTGCTGTTCTATTTACGATGTATACCTCAAAAATAAAATAACGGGACTAATAGAACAAAAAATATTTTAATTACAGATAACAAACTACATATTTTCTCCTACAAATTTATTCTCCCTTCCTTCCATCCAGTCGAATAGATTCCCCCATCATTCTTTGAGACTGTTTTCTGTGCAATGCTGGAAAGTTGCTTTTCCAATACCCAATCCTGCTTCATCGTTACGGCCATCTAGCATATCCTTTATGTTGTGAAGAATAAATAAGTCAAATGGAGTACGATTAAGTGAATAGGATGGTTGTTTAATTGCAGTGATCTTCTTCCAACACGAGGGATAAGAGGGAGTATATTTAGAAAGATTTTCGTACATAGATATTACTACTTGCAACAGAGTATGTAATTTTACTATTTATTGCCATTTATGTTGGACGTAACTAAAGCCAAACCAGAAAGACAATTGTCCACAGCCTGCCTTGACATAGTTTGAAATAGACTCCGTAGCCTCGTAGATGTCTTTTTCTCTTCCCTGCAACCTCTATCTCACAGAAGAGATGTTGCGAGTTTGTCTCTGCTTTATCGTATTTTTCATGGCAAATACTCGACTAAGTTTCAATTTATGGTTCTCCCTCGCCAAACTTTCACAAGAAACACTCGTCTAGCTGAAAACACTATCAATAATTCCCCCACTCTTTATCTGTGCCTAAACCTAAATGTGGATTCCATGAACAAAGTTTCTTTTCTTAGAACTGCACGCCTATGGATTTATCTTCCGTTTTCCTGCTTTCCAGCTGACTACAATGTAGTTGTCTTCAAGTCCAACATAAACACGTTCTTGATGAGCCGTTCCATTTAAGTTCACAAATTTACCGAATTTCCATTAATAACGATTACTATATTGTTCAATTGACTGCTGTACACTCTTAACCCTTATCCTCGAGTGGTCTCTGGGCCTTGATAAGTGGTTATGCCTATGTAAAAAAAATCTTAAAAGTTTGTCTTTCATAAAACTTCCTTCCTGTCCCTATTGCACTTAATTTATGACCTTAATAAACTTACCTGATATCACCGTAAAATTTACACGATATCCCTAATTCAAATTACTGATATCCGTTTTAAGCTAAATTTATGTCCGTACTAAACTCACAAGATGTCTCAATAAAACGTATTTGTTGTACCAATTAAACGTACTGATTCTCCCATTAAACTTGATGTCTCTATTAAACTGAACATGCCTTGATTGAGCTATTTGATTTCCCTGTTTATCTTACTTGACGTTCCAATTAAACTTAATGCCCCTATGATGTATTTTTTCAAGTAAAGAAACAAATGCAAGTGGTGTCAGAAAAATAACGGAACTGATTCCACATTTAATTTATTTTAAATCGAAGCAACAGGATCATTAGAAATTAACTTTCTATTATTCATTCCCCGTGATATTATTTTTTTATATAAACTGAATATTGTAAGGAAGTGTATAGCATGATATTCTATTAAGGATTTTATATGGTTGTCAGCATTCATCATCTGTATATTCAGTCGCCTAGGAATATTATCAACTGATTTCATGTGTTCTAACACGTGCTCTCTCTCGACAACCGTCGACTCCAATACTGTCTCCATGGTAGATTTCTCTTTACACTTTACTCTGCTAGTTATGTGATCGTCTCTAACAGTAATAGGTTGCAGAGGGGGCGCGCAGTCGTTCACATATCATAAATATAACAACTCAAAGCAAATAAATCAGATTCTTGCACATATTCCGTAGTTATTAGTTGGGCTCTGGATGCGTGTACGCTATCACCACGAGGAACAATCCTCTAGTCCCTGACGTCTACGTGTTTGTCAGTTGCGGTCAGCTCATCTTAATTTTCTCCGAGCTACAACGACCCAAAACTGTTCCTAACTGTCGTAAACTCAAGACGGTCCGTAAATTATTCCACACTGCTGTAAACTGACGCAAAATATACTAAACATACTGACATCGATATCCGGTACTTTGTTTCAGTTAGCTTCCACACCTTGATTAACACTACTATACCAGCTGCCTTTCTGCATCTTGGTGAACAATTTCTTTTCGATTGCTTTTTTTACTAACCTTACCTCATAGAGCTCGGTTTTGCTCATCAACTTATTTCCCTTTTTTGTTATAATTTTTCTTTGTTTTTACGCCCTAACTCGCGTCTTTTGCTGCTTTGTATTTGATCAATGTGAGATCTCTGTTTCGGGGTAGAAATAATTGTTGGTTCCCATTCACTGTTTTTATTTGGATATTTTCAATCATCTTATAGCAGTGATCATTAAACTTTCAATGTTTTAATCTCATTCACCTTTAACCTTGAATGATTTGCTTTAGCCTCGATATGTGGTGACTCATTTGTCTTAAATTTGAGAAATCAGCTAAAACGCTTTCCAAGCGACTTGATAATTCGGTAACGGTAATTCATATTTAATTAGGAGAATGTTTTGTGTGTATGTGTGTTAGTATGTCAAAATTATGTACGGCAAACCCACGTCGACACACCGGTTCTCGCCAAATCACCAAAGTTAAGCAACGTAAAGCCTGGCTAATACCAGATGGGTGACCATTTGGGAATTCTAGGCGCTTTATATGCTTTCCGCTTATCTCGGCATTGTTTCAAGTCGTCCTGAATCTCCACTTGCCATTGGTATTCAACAGTATCGACTCAGGAGAGGTGTTGTTGGAGATTGCGCGACTCTTGCCACAAAAATTTCACGCGCAGGCACCCTTACAGTGGGTATACATAGTCTAAAGAAAGCATTTATGTCAAAAACCTCCAAATCCACGAAGTTGGAATATTCTTGATTGGTGTTGCCCCGGATGAACAGTATCTAAAATTTAGAAGCAAATATTCATCATTTAGGGGTCAACTGGATCAACTTTCGTCATGGGGTCGGATTTTCATCCATTTTCTATGATCTGTGTGATATAAAGGAGAGGTGACTGACTTACATTTTCAATAAAATGAAAGACTAGAATGAGCTGAGTGGAGGTAAAAATGAGATAGAGAGAGTGGAGGTAAAAATGAGATAGAGAGAGTGGAGGTAAAAATGAGATAGAGAGAGTGGAGGTAAAAATGAGATAGAGAGAGTGGAGGTAAAAATGAGATAGAGAGAAAGATCTGAAAAGAAAAAAAAACGGAGAAAGGGGAAAAAGATAAAGACAGATTGCGTGAGGTACACAGTCAGATGTTTTAATATAAATGTGTGTATACTCTTAAATTTTGGATTTTATACGCTCGAGCAATGCCGGGTAGCCTTGCTATTGTTAAAAGAAGCTATGTCAGAGTTTCTTATCATTCTTAAGAATTATATTACGTCAGGGGCGCTTACTAATATTGAGTTACGTAACCATTACGCAATTATTTCTATGAATGACCGCTCTCGAGTGAGAAGATCACATATTCATTTACAACGCTGCTATACACTGTGAGAAGATCAATCATGGAAGCATGTTGTTACATCTTCATACGCCGCACGCGTTTAAGAACATCTTTTAAGGATCCTCTTTAGCACGGAGAAATATAAAGCTCACAGGGAGGCAAGGTCAGATGAATAGAGAGGTTTCTCAATACATTGGTATTTATCTTTGTGCAAAGATTTACACATTCTTAGGGCGCTATATACAGATGCATTGTCATGGGAAAGAAAGGCAAATGTAAACTAAATTAAACCACATAAAATGTAAGAGTAAATGTAAGTTAGGATTACTGGTATATACTGCAAGATATCATGTTAAACGTAACTGCAATCCACTGATATTTATTTCATGTTCAACCCCATTACCTTTCATACTTATCTGGTATTATGCAATGTCTATATCAGATTATACTGTATTACAGGATTCATTCTCAAACTAATTAAATGACCATTATGACATTCGGAACCTAATTGCTAAGCATAAGAGGCTGTAATATGGGTTATATTTTGTCTTATATCGTTTTATAGAAAATGGGAAGCCCTTTGTTAAAAATCCGATACTTCAGATTCTGTAAAAATTTAACAATATATATCAAACTTAAAATAAGTTCTAGCAGAACCCATTGAAATTTTACAATAGTGGATTTTTTTAAGACACGTTATCAATAAAATGAATGAAAAAATAACTTAATAATTTTTAGTAAATTTTTAGTAAATTCTTTTTCGCTTTTTAAAGCTAAACCAATTAATTCAAAATATATACATTCTATTTCAATGACAATTCAACGCACAACATATTGTTTTTTTTTCTGAATAATTTATAATATAAATAATTGTTGTGTCTGTATCAATAACAACACGAACGCAGAAAGTAAAGGTAAAACAAATATATTAAGACGAAAAGATAATACATATTTACAAAGGTGCAGTTGTACTGCAGTTGGAAGATTGTCCGGCAGAAGGCGTGTTAAATTCTTTCATGGAGCAACCGGCACATGCGTCTTGCCTATCCGGCGTTCGAACACAGCTCCCCGGTCTTGCTGACTTGATATCTTTATCCATATTTTGTTCACCCACGTATGCTAATTAGTGGGCGTCTCCACAACACCCCCTCCCAAGATTTGAAGTCGTGTAGATTTCAATATCATTTCCTTTTGGGGTTCATTATCATTGGGTCTATAGCCTTCCTTTTCCTTCCTGATCTCCTCGGTTCGGGCATGGTCTGTGGTGGTTCAATATTAAACGTTTCGCATACAATATCAATTGGATATTCCTGTTCCTCAGGTTTGTCATCTTCGTTATCCTTCCTATGACGTTTTCTCAATTGATTTTGGTGTCTTTTGTGTATCCCTTTTGGACCTTTTATCATGTACACCAAGTCGCCGATACGTTTATCTACCGTACCAGACTCCCAATATGACATATTATTTTTTAAAACATTTAAAATATACCTGATCACCATGTATAAACCTTTTACGCGATGTGTGTGTCGTTTTATATACGACTGCTTGCTTTGGTATTAATTTATCAAATGGTGATTTTATTTTTATCGCAAAGATTAATTCTGCTGGCGATAACTTCGACGGTGTATTTGGGTTCTCAGTTATCCTGTATATTTGCAGTAACTATTGTAATGCTTTATCCGTCGGTGTCCCTATCGATTTTCTAAGGGCACGCTTTATCGTATCTACGAACCTTTCCGCTAATCCATTTGATTTAGGATAGAACGGTGGTGTAGTTATATAGTTTACCTGAAACGATTCACAAAAATCCTTGAAAACACTTGAAATAAATTGTGTTCCGTTATCTGTGACTACAATGTCTGGTACTCCAAAACATGCAAATATTTCATGCAGAAAAAATATTGTGTTATCTGTCGCTGGGTTTTTGACCCGCTTTACTTTCGGTCATCTGGAAAAACTATCTACTATGATTAGGTAGTATTGTCCCTCGATCGGTCCAACAAAGTCTAGATGAATGCGTGACCATGGATGGTCAGTTTTTTTCCAAGGTTTATGAACTATCGGTGGTGCCTTAGCGGCTAACGCACAACCTTTACATTTGTTTACTGTTAATGCAATATCCCTATCAATATTACGCCAGTAAACATAACTCCTCATCAGTGTCTTCATCCTATTTATACCTGGGTGTCCTGTATGAAAATCACTTAAGATTTTTTTCTGCAAGGTTTTCGGTACAACCGCTCTTTCGCTATATAATAATACCTCATTGCATAAGGAAAATATACTTTGCGTTTTTCCGTCATTTCCCCTTAAATTTTTCTTTGTGTCTTTGATGACGTCGTCATTTTTCAGCCTCCCTTTTTATATCGGTAAGCGTGACTGGTAATTCTCTTATTATATTCGCCACCATGTTTTTTCCTCATAATTGGAACGTGTAGCTGCAATTACTAACTATTCAAGGGTTTCATCCCTTTTCGGTATAAGCCTTGACAATCCATCCGCATGACCTATTTTTCCCGAACGTAGATGTTTTATTTGAAAATCATAATTTAGCAAGATCGTACCCCAACGGAGTAACCGATTTGCCGTATATACTGGTAAGCCCTTTTTTGAGCCGAAAATAGTCACTAGGGGCTTGTGGTCTGTTTCCAGTATAAAATGTCTCCCGTACAGATAACGGTGGAATTTCGTCACCGCGAAAATAATGCTTAATGCTTCCTTTTCTATTTGGGAGTAAGCCTTCTCTGACGGAATTAGGGTCCTTGAAGCGTGCACTATAGGTTTCTTCGTTCCATCTGGCATGATATGCTGTATACATGCTCCTATACCATACGAGCTCGCGTCACTCGCAACAATTATTTGTAATTTTGGGTCGTAATAAGTTAAGGATAAATCTGACGTCAAAATCTTTTTAATTTCCTCAAATAAGTCTTCAAATTCTTTTGTCCATATCCATGGTGCTTCTTTCTTTGATAATTCGTTCAGCGGAGCTCTTAGGTCGTGCATGCCTTTGATAAATACTTGGTAGCAGTTCGCGAGGCCTAAGGAGCTCTGTAAAGTCGTCACGTTATGTGGTGCTGGCATGTTCCTAATTGCTATCGCTCTTTCTGGATGTGGGCGTCGACCATCTTTACTTATTATTTGTCCTAAATACTTGATTTCGTCTAGACAGAACTCACATTTGTTTTCTTTCACCTTGAATCCGTACTCGTTTATACTTGTGAACACTTGTTTTAAATGCTCTATATGTTCACTTATGGACGAGCTCCTTATGATTATGTCATCTAGGTATGCACAAACACAATCTAAACAGTTCAGCATTGTGTCCATTGCTTGCTGGAATATCGCCGGCGCGACTTTTATCCCGAACGGTAATCGGTTATACTTGAATAACCCTTTGTGTGTGTTAATGCATAAAATCCTCGAGCATTTTTCTTCTATCGGAATTTGCAAATAGGCGTCGGACAAATCTACTTTTGAAAAAATTTTCCCACCATTTAATTTGGCAAAAATCTCTTCCGGGCTTGGTAAAGGGTAATGGTGATCTTGTAGCATATTGTTTAACCCGGTTGAAAAGTCTCCGCAGACTCGAATTTGTTCAGATTTCTTCTTTACGTACACCGCAGGCGATGCCCAAACGCTAATTTCGATTTTCGATAAAATGCACGTTCTTTCAAGTCTGTCTAAGTCTTATTCGCTATCTATTTTGTCTAATCCGGCGAACGGCACTTCCGTTTTTTCTTAAACACTGGTGTTGCATCCTTTTTTAGCTCGAACGAAGCTTTAAATTTATTACATCTTCCCAGTCCCATAGTAAATATTTCTAAAAATTCGTTCTTTAGTTCATTTTTAATATTTTCTGACGTTGTGGTGCACCTGGTTATTTTTTTACATAAAGCCTTCATCGGTTTATCCCAAAGGTTGAATTTTTCAATAAAATCTGTTCCCAATAAATTCTCGCTTTCTTTAATTACGAAGATTTTCAACTTCTTCGTCGTGCAATTTAAATTAATGGGCAGGACGACTTCTCCTTCGAATTTGATTTCGTCTCCTGTCACCGTTCTTGTACCCTTACTTGATTTTTTCAGAGTTGGTTTATCCAGTTTTTTACAAGTGCTAACGTTTATTACCGACAAATCTCCTCCAAAATCAAGTTGAAATTTTATTTGTTTGCCGAAAATATTAACCAGCACATATTTTCGTAAATTGTCTTTTTCTTTGTCGTTTGTTCTCACTTGGTGTACTCTGTATTTTGTTCTGCAACAAATACTCTTATGTCCGACTTTCTCGCAATTGAAGCATCTGATATGTTTGTAAGGACAATCCTTTCCCCAATGTTTTTCATCACATCTTCCGCAATTATTACTTGGTCCCGATTTTTCATAGTTCCGTTGACTTGAATCGTAATTTCGTTTTCTGTAATTAGAGTTTGAGTATTTATAACTCGTGTAATCTTTTGGATTTTGACGAGTCTCCCACTTTCTTTGCCCTGCGTTTCTGCCAGATTTTTTAATCTTCCTTATGTACGACACTCCTGCTTCTTCTATATCTCTGGAGTGTTTTTTTAGTGATACTGCCCTTTGACAATCTTCTGCTAACTTTTGCAGTGTCAGACCTTGTTCTGTCTCTAATTTTGAGAGAACGCGTCTTCGGATCTCTGAATTTTTTGTAGAAACTAGCCCCTGTGCCAAAATTAAACAATTGAAGTCGTCCACCGTAAGTTCCGATAATTTAAAATTGTCGCAGTGTTTATTCACTACTGACGCAGATGTCAGGTAGTCCTGCTCCTCCGTTTTCTTAAGGTTCATACACGACCATCTCTTTTGAAAAAGAGGCATGTTCGGTTCGAATAACTCCTTAAGAAGTTTTACGGTCTCAGCGAAGTCTAACTGATTCGTTCTCCTTGGCAATATGAAATCAACGAATTTGCAATGTTCACTGGTACCAAGCTTTCGAATTAATTAACTTATTTTCTTTGCGTTTGACCAGCTTTCGCAATCTGTTTCAAAAATATCTTCATACCTCTTGAAGTACGCCTCAAAAGTTTTATCCTCTTCCGGTAGGTACGTGAACACATCTATGCTATTCACAATTGTTGCGTTGGAAAAAGTCGTATTGCTTTCCTGTGCAGAATTAGTCGTTAATCTTTCCAACAAATCTTTTTGACCAAGTTGCATTTGCTCTATACATTTAAGAAGCCGTCCATTCTGTCTTTCATCTCTTTTTGTTGTCTTTCGTCTCTTTCTTGTTGTCTTTCGTCTCTTTCTTGTAGTTCTTTTTTGTGTAATTCGTCTCTTTCTTGTAGACACCTTCTCTGTACTTCGTCTCTTTCTTGTTGACGCATTTGCATTTCCGCGAATTACTTGATAAGATCCTCCATTTTGTTTTTTCAAATTAGTAACTCAGTCACTTTTACAATTTCCTTTCTTTAATAACTACGAATAACCGATTCCTTTTGTCACGTTATTAATTACGTACAAGAAAGAAAAAAATCCCTTCTTAGTACACTGAGAAAAATAAATCACTTTTTCTTTCAAACAGTCTACCTAATAAGTTCACGGTATCCTAGCGAAACACATTTTTTTGTGTGTGCTCTTTGCAGAAAGGGTTACAGTAACTTTCAAGTTTTTTTCTCGTAGGCACTTTGAAATAAAGTGCTTGCTGTTTTTTTTCAAGTGTCCCGGGTTTTGAATTGACTTTTCAAGTAGTCACAAAAAAATCTTGGTGTTTTGCAAGTATCCAGCGCTTGAATATCGCGTTCGACAATTTCGTAGTTGCTGCGTTTTAAGCATTGAATTCCCGAGTGAATTTTGTTTTCAATCTTTGACGAGTAAGTATTTCCCATCTGTATCAATAACCACACGAACGCAGAAAGTAAAGGTAAAACAAATATATTAAGACGAAAAGATAATACATATTTACAAAGGTGCAGTTGTACTGCAGTTGGAAGATTGTCCGGCAGAGGGCGTGTTAAAGTCTTTCATGGAGCAACCGGCACATGCGTCTTACCTATCCGGCGTTCGAACACAGCTCCCCGGTCTTGCTGACTTGATACCTTTATCTATATCTTGTTCACCCACGTATGCTAATTAGTGGGCGTCTCCACAACAATAATAAATAATAAAGAAACAGATGTCCATTGACTTACATTTTTTTAATTTTAAAAAGAATCAATAATCAAAGAAAAGCTTACAGTCTCCTAACAACATGACTTTTTACTATTAAACAGTAACCAGCCATGTTATTTTTTTTGTTTTGAAAATTTTTGGAGAGGAAATGGTTTTAATGAATTTTAACTGATAGAGAACGATTATAAAGGGAGGTAATTCGTTTCTCGTTAATTAATGTTTGCGATGATGATGGTGTTTTCGTGACACAGGACGTCGTACAAGTAAATTAATATTTAGATTAACTACCAGTCAGTTTCTTTGGAACATTTTATAGGATTTTTATGAGGCATAACAAGGGTACAAACTCTCATTTCAAAATTAAAATATAACAGAGTCGAATAAATTTCACCCATAGTCATTACAAACAAATTCAGTAAGATTCTCTGAATTTTAATACCTTCTAAAACTCTTAACATTTAGCCATTTTCTAGAACTGTAATCATGTAATAGGAATTCTAGACATAAGATTTAATAGCATTATATATTTATTTCAATCTTTGTATGGAGACATTAACTTCTGCAAAAGTGTTCCGTTCGGGGAACTGAATTTACCCGACTTGGGACGGGTATTCTTCTAGCATATACACTTCACAGCTCATATAAACATACTTGCATTGCTTAAATGTGGCAGGATGACCTCTGGTGTAAAAGGGAGTGACCTTAGTAATAAAGAGAAGTACGTGATGAGAAAATTTGCTTAAATATGACAATAGAAATAAAGAGGAGTGGGGAAAAAGAGGGGAAGAAATAGGGAGGGGTGTGTGTGAGATGGGAGAAGAGGGAAGGGTGAGAATAAACCATCTTGTATCTGCGTTTGACAATAAAATAGATTTCCCAACTGATTCCCGTTGGGACCTTTGGTCCTGTAATTGAAGCATGTAATTCTGGTCTGGTAAACTTGTACAGTGTCGAGCGCATTAACAAAGAGAACTAGCCGCAGTAACGCCGATCCTTCAAATCGTGGAAATATTGAAGCCAATACATCAAAGAAGCAATAATAAATTGAATAATGCCAAAGAAGAGAGCAGTAATCAAGTCTAGCGGCCCAGAAGAACAAAAGCATCAACAAAACGAAGCCGCTTATATAAGTAAGAGATAAAGCAAGTGACCGGTGAAAGTTTCTAACGCCTAAATATGCGGAAGGTCATTGGGGTCATTTCGGGATGAGTCTTGAGTGTGTGGAGAGGTTAAACTTAAAACTCACGTGCAAACCCTCGAACATTTTTGTACTTCCATCTTTATAATCAGTTTAAATTATTGCCTTCGTCTTAACATAATATATATATATATATATATATATATATATATATAGATAGATATATATAGAGAGAGAGAGAGAGATTGCAGCATAATCATCACGTTATATCAGCGAAGTCAAGTTACGTTTAGCAAGTGAGTATCCATTTTGAATATAACAGATGCATTATGTTGTTGCTGCTGCTGTTGTTGTTGTTGTTGTTGTTGTTGTTGTTGAGCTTTATTCATTCGTTTCGTATAAATCAGACGATTATTGTCCGCATATGTTTGCTCGATATCTTTCTAATAAGAATTATTTCTATATAACATCGGGTAGTGAAGGTTGCCAACATCCCTAAGAGGAAGTGTTTCTGTGGAAAGGAACTGATGATGGTGCTGGGCATCATTCATTAATACATTTAAGATAAGATGCTTATCGCATGCATTAGTTTCCCTGGTATCTTTTTAGTTAGAATTATTTTAAGAAAGATATCGGGTATTTAAAGAGGAACCACTTTAAGGTTACCAAGTTAAAGTGCTTCGTTGAAACGAACTGGATTCGAACTTTGCACACCTGGGTCCGTCTCGTTAAGAATTTAGCCACTGTCACCGTCACCTCCCAGCATTGTATGTGGGAGGACGACAAAAACTCCATATGAAAGACGAATACAGCTTTTAAGGTGGATTTAGCAAATATATTAGTTTAACGTGCTAATCATTCCATGTGTCGACGCAACAGACTATCTGGTCCTTGGGTACACAATATTGTTACTAAGCTCTTCGGATAAAGTATTCAATTCGTTTTCTTTTTTCGCTTGAAAGGTGTCGATCGATCGATACCTCCGTTCAGTCTCGAAAGACAAAGGATATCCCATGTAGAGGCAGCTGTGCGTGTAATTATGAGGTAAGGGTTGCGGAATCCCTAACCACACTTTCCTGAATCAACACTGTTTGAGTTCAGTGGCAAGGAGAAGACCAAGACGACTGGAAACAATGCCGAGATAAGCGAAGAGCACATACAGCACCTGGAAGTCTCAAATAGTCACCCATTTTAGTTCTGATCAGGTCCAGAAAATAAATGTTAGTACTTCCATAATATTCCTCATTCAATCACGTCTCATTAATACTTATCCTCTATAGATTTCGATTGTAAAAACTAATTTATAAAAAAGTAAAAATCACATTAATCAGTGAGTTTTTTTTGTCTGTTTTCTTGAAGCCGTCAAGCAATAAGTATCCAATTCTTTTCTTTTGAAATTAAAATGCCTTCAAATCTAAATGATCATAGTCTTGTAAAAATGTAACTTTCTCGTTTGTAATGTTGACCGACTAAACAATTTGATGATAGAGATTAACAATTACCGAATCTGAAACACGCGCTATTTTGCTTATCCTGTGACGATTTATAAGATTGGAGAAAAAACAATTGTAGCTCTTTTTTGTTTTCTTTTGTAGGTGATAACGTAGGTGCAATAATCACTTTCCTCCCCATCTTGGACAGAATGCATATATATATATATATATATATATATATATATATATATATATATATATATATATATATATAGTCTAATAGCTCCTGTCGAAATGTTGCATTCTTGTCCTCGTTTAAAAAGTACTTCCACGAAAGGTTTTGCTAAACTTGTTGGAGTTGTATCCATTTAAGGAAAATACCCGCGACTCACCCGATAAGTAGCAAACTCCAAGCTCAATCTATAGATATCAATGGATATCGGAAGATATTCTACTCCGAGAGTTTCCTATATATATATATATATATATATATATATATATATATATATACTAGCAGAAGTACCCGTCGTTGACTGAGTTCAAAAACAGCCTTAAGAAAATGGACTGTGATTGATGAAAGTATGATAGGTTATGAAAAGGACGGGGTTGTAAAGAGATAGGTTTGATACTCAAAAATTTTACCAAAATATGATGAAAGTAAAGATAATTTTCACGAAAATATATTTTTTATATCAACTTTGTTTCAATTCGTAGCCAAGAGTGACCAACAAAATGATGTTTCCTTACAAAGACAAAATGTTATATATATAATAATATAAATATACATGAAATAAATGTTACCATAACCAATAAAAGTTACTGTTATGGTAGAAAAGTTCACTGGTTCGTATTTTTAAGTAGTTTGTAAAAAACAAAAAAAAATAATTCACGAACTGGTTTTAAAAAAAATCAAAGTGGCAGCGACTTTGAAATGGAGAGCCCCGTTTTCAATTTGAAGAAAGGGCACCTGAGCATTCTGTGTTAACAATTTAAGAGTTCCGTCAACGTAAGGAATATTTATAAACATATTTTAATGTTTTCCGTTATTTTGTGCTTGAGGAATATTCGATTATGGCATGTGTAGTTTATATAAAAAATAATTTAAGTAGTTATCGCCTCAAATTTCGTTTTAATTTCGGTTCGCTGAAATTATTTCCAGTAAAGAGCATTAAAAACTATTACAAAAAAAAAAACATGAACTGAACTTTTATTGAATATGGTAACACTTATTTCTCATATATTTATTTTTTTCGGGTAGTCGTTTGGTGGCTTTTCTGCTAAACACGCTTACTAAATAATATCGATAAAATATCGAAAAACAAAGAAACAAAAACAGTTTTGAAAAATAATGAAGCTTTACTTACTTTAGTAAAATAATTCGAAACAGCAAAATGGGATATTAAAACACTAAACACGTAATAACTTTAGTGTTTTAAAGCAAAGAATCGACATAAATATGAATAAGAAGAAAATGGCACCCTTTTCAAGCAGAACAGCTTTGTTTCAGTTTTACAGTATTGAACGGTGTAGTATTGCGCCGTCGGATCCAGGGTTGTACTATTGTAATGTACAGAACACGCGAAAGGGTTGTAATCAACTGAATTCCTTCTAGTACACTGACAAAAAAGGCTTAAACAGATAAATAAATAAAAATTAAAATTTTATGCAAATGTTTTTAAAAAGACACGTAATCACGTGAGCAGGATTTTTTCCTTCTTTTGATACGATAACAAGTAACGTTCTTATTTTTATTATTTATCAATTTATCTATTTTCGAAAGGGTGCCACGTGCAAGTGGAGAAGGAAAAAACAGAGTTATGCAGAATTTGTGTCGAGAATTGTCTAAAGTTCCGACTTTTTGTGGGGGGGGCTTTAACTTTAATAAGAACGTGAATTTATGAGGTGAATTTATTCGACACAATATGATTCAACTCAAAAAAATAAATAAAAGCTAACGTGAATTAAAATTAAAGTTAAAGTATTTTTGTGGACCCTCACCCCTATTAAAAATCCTTGTTAAACTTTGTGACATATTTTATTGTACCATATTTCTTCAAACAGAAACATAATTATCAAAGTATACTTACGCAGATAGTTATGAAAAGTATTTGTTAAAGTTTGTGCCATATTTCCATGGAGTACACGCGCGAACGCAGACCCCACAATTTTATTATACCATCCCTATTTAAGTTAGAACATGCTTATCAAAGTATTCTTATGTACATCTATATCAAAAACCCTTGTAAACGTTTTTTTTTAATTTTTATTTTCATACTTTGGGGGCCAGGCGCGAACGCAGACCCCACAATTTTTATGACCCATCGTTCTGCCAGAGCAAACATACCCATTCCTGCTAGATACATCTTCTATCATTATATGTAATCAGTTTTTTAAAATAGTCAACCATATAGGAGCCTATTCGTGACCACACACACACACACACACACACACACACACACACACACACACACACACACACACACACGCGCGCACGCAGACTTTCAGCTTTATATTCTACTAGCGAGGGGTACCCGGCTTTGCCCGGGTGTTTGTATGGGTATGTGGTGTTAAATAAAAAAAGAAGCCGGGGGGTAGGATCGAAGCCGAACCCCTGAGGCGAAGTTTTAAAATAAAATCGGCCAGCCAGAAGTGAAAGATGTTTGAAAGTCGTCGAGCGTTAGGACGACGACGATGACGATGTAAGCATTGTTATAAGCGAAGTAAGAAAAGAAAACAACGTTTTAATTAAGCGGCGGGGGGTAAAACACACAAAAAATAACGTGAAAAGAGGCTTAAATAACACAGGGTTCAATATTTAAATTTAAAAAATCGAAAAAAAAACCATCTCACACCACGATTCGAACTCAAAGCGTTTAGATAATGAACCAAGGCCTTAACTACCTGCGGTAAAGCGGCGTATATAAAGTTTGTTCGGTTTATCAACTATTTAAAGTAAATCAGGTCACGACGTCATGACGTCATCTGACGCATGCGTTGTTGACCATCCCCCCTGTCGAATCTGTCTAGACATCTCTCTCACTCTCTCTCTCACTATCTCTCTCTCTCCCTCTCTCTCTCTCTCTCTCTCTCTCTCTCTCTCTCTCACTTCGTCTGCCTTACTCTAAAGACTGGAAAATGGCGTCTGGCTGTTTTTATTTAAAAAAAAACTTCGATCGGTAATATGATACGTTAAGCGTATTTTTTTTCTTCACTTTTTTTTTACTTTATTTTTCGTTTAACTATCGTATCTACCTATTTTGAATGTGGTAATAACTTTGGTAATGTTACCATAGCGTAGGAGTTCATAGTTTAGCTTTAATTAATTTTTTTTACCGATAACAACATTTTTAAATTGTAAATTCCGACCGCCATTAGAGGTTGCTGACGTCAAGATCACGTGACATGACTTAGCGGGTTTTAAGTACAAGTTGACCCAAAATAAACAGCCGCGTGTATACTTTATGTAGAAGAGTTGGCGGCCGTATTTTTTGTGGCAGTTATAAATCGATTTAAAAATATGTAATGTTTAACATTAAAATGTCACTTTTTTGGCGCCCCCCCCCTGCAGAAAATCGATCACTTGACAAACTTCTGATGGTCACCTTGGGCCAATATTTCGATATTTGTCGTCCGGAAGGTGGGACTTTCATAAGAGACTAAGTTTGTGAATTTTTGTTGTGTCTGTCGAAAGTTTTTAGCAGACACACAAACATACATACATACACACATTTTCGCTTTTATATATATACTAGCAGGGCTACCCGGCGTTGCTCGGGACCGTATAAACAATGAAAAAACAAAAGCAGATATTGAACATATGTTTGATTCTTAGGGGAGAGGAATCTTTCATCTCTATGTATTATTTGTTTTATCTACCCTAGGACTGATATTGTTCATGTTTTATCCCTAGCATAGGTAATTTACAGCATGTATATGAAATTGTTTTACCTTAGGGAGAAGAGAACAGGTAATATACAACATAATGTGTCTATATTACATCCCTGGCAACGCCTAGAAACCAGCTAGAACATGTATTTCAGTCAATCTTTATTATATCCTGGGCTATGCCGGGAAACCAGCTAATCTCTTTTTAGTGACTTGACCACCAAAATACCTCCCTAAGTGTGTCCTTTCTTTTGAACTTATTAGATATAGGTATCTAGAAATGTGTGTGAAAT
This sequence comes from Euprymna scolopes, assembly GCF_053919585.1. Classification (NCBI taxonomy): domain Eukaryota; kingdom Metazoa; phylum Mollusca; class Cephalopoda; order Sepiida; family Sepiolidae; genus Euprymna; species Euprymna scolopes. Next base: position 20,286,946 of record NC_136505.1, on the reverse strand, counting down.
TTTGTTGAATGCATTGTTCACTATGATTTTCTTATTGTTCTACACAATATCAACTGTAGCGAAATAACACAGTAAACTTAGTGTAGTGTTAGAATAAAGAGCAAAGGAAAAAATTAGAATCATATTTTGTAATTGCAAATCTAAATTTGCTAGCATGTACCAGTATTTGCCAGGTTGTGGAAATTTGGAACTTATAACATATGTAGTGGCCTTTTCCTAGATACCTATTGCTAAAAATTATACTTTCATTTTGTTAGAAAAATCTCTCTTCAGATGCCCTGCATCATTCAAAATAAAAACAAATATTTTTATAATTGTTTCAGTATATTGCTACACAATGTGAAAGTTTTTAACGTTTGTAAAAAAAATCATGAATGTGCTTATATTGCAAAAAAGAAAATATCAGTGCACAGTATTGAAAGTGTTTGAGATTCAAAAGTCTGTAACATTTCTACTAACTTCATAAGATGTCATGTGAGAAACTGAATTGAATATCAAGACATTATCTGAAGCGTTTTTATTTTGGTGTAACATATGTGTTTACAGTGAACCTTAACTTTTAATAAACAGATTGGTATGCAATGACATAGGCTAAGAATCTTTAAAATATATATAAATTGGAAAAATGTGTGAACAAATGAAAAAAAAATGATCCGCTCCACTTGATGACATCAAGCACAGTAATATTTTAGTGAAGAAAATATGAAATTGATGTTCAGTGATTAGTTTGGATGAATGAGAAAATGTAATTGTTTGATGCATAAAAATAACTCAGTTGCTGTATTTGATATTAAGCAGCAAAATATAGTGATTTGAATATTTGGGAAAACATCAAACCAGATTATGTAAAAAGAAAAAAAAAAGATGAAATTAGAAAATATATATTTTATGTTTATGAGTTCTGCCAATCAAAATTTTGTGGCAGAAATTGGGTGATTACCATGCAATTTTATTTTGGTAAAATTCTTAAATTATTAGAATGTTTATTATAATTTCTAATTAGTGACTTGTTATAATCAAAATCCGCCCTAAAGAGTGTCCTTTCTTTTATTAGGTATCAGAGTAGGTATCAAGATTTCTACTTCTATACAAATGTGATATTTCAGATCTGTACATAAAAAATTTGTTGAATATATAGGTTGAGCATTGTTCTGTGTCGCTCTCTCTCACACACACACGCATTCTCACTTTTATAGATATAATAGATAGATTACTCTAGATATATTTCCATATGTCTGAATACCCTATATACAAATTTTCAAATCTGTAGATAAAAAAATTTGTTGAGTATATAGGTTGAAAATTGTTCTCTCTCTCTCTCTCACACACACATTCTCAATTTTAGAGATATAATAGATAGATTATGCTAGATATATTTCCATATGTCTGAATACCCTATATACAAATTTTCTAATCTGTAGATCAAATATTTGTTGAATATATAGGTTGAAAATTGTTCTTACTCTCTCTCTCTCTCTCTCTGGCTACCTCACACACACATTCTAACTTTTATAGATATAATAGATAGATTATGCTAGATATATTTCCATATGTGTGAATACCCTATATACAAATTTTCTAATTTGTAGATAAAAAATTTGTAGAGTGCATAGGTTGAGAATTGTTCTCTCTATCTCTCACACACACACATTCTAACTTTTAATGATATAATAGATTATGCTAGATATATTTCGATATTTCTGAATACCCTATATATAAAAATTTGTTGAATGTATAGGTTGAGAACTGTTCTCTCTCTCTCTCTCTCTCTCTCTCTCGCTCACACACACACACATTCTCACTTTTATAGATATAATAGAAAGATTATCCTAGATATATTTCTATTTGTATGAATACTCTATATACAAATTTTAAAATCTGTAGATAAAGAATTTGTTGAGTATATGGGTTGAGAATTGTTCTCTCTCTCTCTCTCTCTCTCTCACACACACACACACACATTCTCACTTTTATAGATATAATAGATTATGCTAGATATATTTCCATATGTCTGAATACCCTATATACAAATTTTCAAATCTGTAGATAAAAAATTTGTTGAGTATATAGGTTGAGAATTGTTCTCTCTCTCTCTATCACACACATTCTCACTTTTATAGATATAATAGACAGATTATGCCAGATATATTGAAATATGTCTGAATGCCCAATATACAAATTTTGAAATCTGTAGATAAAAAATTTGTTGTATACATAGGTTGACAATTGTCCTCTCTCTCACACACACACACATTCTCACTTTTATACATATAATAGATAGATTATGCTAGATATATTTCTATATGTCTGAACACCCTATATACAAATGTTCAAATCTGTGGATAAAAAATTTGTTGAATGTATAGGTTGAGAATTTTTATCTCTCTCTTTTTCTCTCTCTCTCTCTCGCTATCTCACACACACGCATTCTCACTTTTATAGATAAAATAGATAGATTATGCTAGATATATTTCCATATGTCTGAATACCCTATATACAAAGTTTCAAATCTGTAGATAAAAAATTTGTTGAATATATAGGTTTAGAATTGTTCTCTCTCTCTCTCTCTCTCACACACACATTCTAACTTTTGTAGTTATAATAGATAGATCATGCTAGATATATTTCCATATGTCTGAATACCCTATATACAAATTTTCTAAACTGTAGGTAAAAAATTTGTTGAGTATGTAGGTTAAGAATTGTTCTCTCTCTCTCTCACACACACACACACACACAAGTTCTCACTTTTATAGATATAATAGATAGATTATGCTAGATATATTTCTATATGTCTGCCTACCCTATATACAAATTTCCAAATCTGTGCCCAAAAATGTGTGGAATATATAGGTTGAGAATTGTTCTCTCTCTCTCTCTCTCTCACACATATTCTCACTTTTATAGGTTATATAGGTTGAGAATTTTTTGCTCTTTCCATCACTCACATTCACACTTTTATAGATATAATACATAGATTATGCCAGATATATTTACATATGTCTGAATACCCAATATACACATTTTCAAATCTGTAGATAAAAAATTAGTTGAATATATAGGTTGAGAATTGTTCTCTCTCTCTCTCTTTCTCTCTCTCTCACACACACATTCTCACTTTTATAGATATAATAGATAGATTATGCTAGATATATTTCCATACGTCTGAATACCCTATATCCAAATTTTCTAATATGTAGAAAAAAAATTTGTTGAATATATAGGGTGAGAATTTTCCTTCCTCTCTTTCTCTCTCTCTCTTTCTCACACACACACAAGCTGAAAATTGTTCTCTCTCTCTCTCTGACTCTCTCTCTCTCTCTCTCACACACACACATGGTCATTTTATAGATATAATAGATAGGTTATGCTAGATATATTTCTATATGTCTGAATACCCTATATACAAATTTTTAAATCTGTAGATAAAAAATTTGTTGAGTATATAGGTTGAGAATTGTTCTTTCTCTCTCTCTCACACACACATTCTCACTTTTATAGATATAATAGATTATGCTAGATATATTTCCAAATGTCTGAATACCCTATATACAAATTTTCAAATCTGTAAAGATAGAATTTGTTGAATATATAGGTTGAGAATTGTTCTCTCTCTCTCTCTTTCACACACATTCTCACTTTTATAGATATAATAGATAGATTATGCTAGATATATTTCCTTATGTCTGAATACCCTATATACAAATTATCAAATCTGTAGATACAAAATTTGTTGAGTATATAGGTTGAGAATTGTTCTCTCTCTCTCTCTCTCTCACTCACTCACTCACTCACTCACTCACAAACACACACACACATTCTACCTTTTATAGATATAATAGATTATGCTAGATATATTTCCATATGTCTGAATACCCTGTATACAAATTTTCAGATCTGTACATAAAAATTAGTTGAATATATAGGTTGAGAATTGTTCTCTCTCTCTCTTCTCTCTCTCTCTTTCACACACATTCTCACTTTTCTAGATATAATAGATAGATTATGCTAGATATATTTCCATATGTCTGAATACCCTATATACAAATTTTATAATCGGTAGATAAAAAATTTGTTGAATATATAGGGTGAGAATTGTACTTACTCTCTCTCTCTCTCTCTCTCTCTCTCTCTCTCACGCACACATTCTCACTTTTATGGATATAATAGATAGATTATGCTGGATATATTTCCATATGTCTGAATACCCTATATACAAATGGTCAAATCTGTAGATAACAAATTTATTGAATAGATAGGTTGAGAATTGTTCTCTCTCTCTCTCTCGCAACCTTACACACACAACCACACGCAAACATTCTGACTTATATAGATATAATAGATCGATTATGCTAGATATATTTCCATATGTCTGAATACCCAATATACAAATTTTCAAATCTGTAGGTAAAAAATTTGTTGAATATATAGGTTGAGAATTGTTCTCTCTCTCTCACACACTCACATTCTCACTTTTATAGATATAATGTATAGATTATGCTAGATATATTTCTATATGTCTGAATACCCTATATACAAAGTTTAAAATCCGTAGATAAAAATACGTTGAGTATATAGGTTGAGAATTGTTCTCTCTCTCTCTTACGCATACACACACACACACACACACACACACATTTTCACTTTTATAGATATAATAGATAGATTATGCTAGATATATTTCCATATGTCTGAATACACTATATACAAATTTTCAAATCTGTAGATAAAAAATGTATTGAATATATAGGTTGAGAATTGTTGTCTCTCTCTCTCTCTCTCTCTCTCTGGCTACCTCACACACACACACATTTTCACTTTTATAGATATAATAGATAGATTATGCTAGATATATTTCCATATGTCTGAATACCCTATATACAAATTTTCAAATCTGTAGATAAAAAATGTATTGAATATATAGGTTGAGAATTGTTGTCTCTCTCTCTCTCTCTCTCTCTCTCTCTCTCTCTCTGGCTACCTCACACACACACACATTTTCACTTTTATAGATATAATAGATAGATTATGCTAGATATATTTCCATATGTCTGAATACCCTATATACAAACTTTCAAATCTGTAGATAAAAAATTTGTTGAGTATATAGGTTGAGAATTGTTCTCTCTCTCTCACACGAAACTGTGCGCTCGGCTTCTTCCCCCCCTTCCCACCCCAAATGCTTGGGAAACTGTGCACTGTTTTTGTTGGTTTTCAAGCTGCCTCTCCCCCCCCCCCACACACACACACAGTTTAACAGTAGTAGGAGGTCAAGAGAAAGAGGGTGAGAGAGAGAGAAGAGTAAGTTGGTGAGAGAGAGAGAAAAGAGAAAGAGGGTGTTGGTTTTATATTTTTATTATCGTCTAATATTTTGAAAGCTGAATTTCTAATAAAATGTGCATCTATAGGAGATAATGCCTGGGAATGTGTTCCCCCCCCCACAGTTTAACAGTGGTGTGACGTCAAGAGAAAGAGGGTGAGAGAGAGGGAAGAGTAAGTGGGTGAGAGAGAGAAAGAGAGAGAAAAAAAAGAAAGACGGTGTTGGTTTTGTGAAAAAAGTTGTTATTTACAATTGTTCGCATTCTTGGCCTTTTGGTCAAGATCAAAGTGTAGTATCTGTTCTTCAGATGCTGCACTTCTATTTCTTGTTCTCTTTCGGTGGAGGAGAAATCCTCCACGACTGAGACAATTTTTATTTTTGTACCTTTTCTCCACGTTAAAAAACGACCCTGGTGTCTAACTGTCCCGTGGGGAGGCATAATAAATAGGTACAATTGTTCGCCATTAGTGGATGTTGACGCCACGTCACGTGACATGACTAAGCGTTTTTTTTTTTAGTATGAATAACATTTTTTGTTTTAATTATAAAGTCTACACTTAATTTTATAGAAAATGATGTATATATAATAGAAAAAAAAAATTACTGGTTTTGTTGGATTCAAGTGGATCCCCCCCCCTCCAGTTTAAGAGATAGCAGGTCACGTGGTAATATACAAAATGGCTAGCGTAAATATAAAGATCGGTTTTTTTATCGACGAATATTTTGAAAGCTGAATTTTTTTTTATTCCTGTACATTTTTTCCTGATATTTTTCGTTAAAACTCTTGTATAAATACTATTTTTAACCAGTTAAATACGTTGGAGACATTGTCATGGAGTTTAATAATCTCTAGAACAAAGCAGAAGAGAAATTACAAAAGTATCGGTAAAACAAAGTGTTTGTTTACATTTGTTCGCCATTACTGGATGTTGACGTCACGTCACGTGACATGACTAAGCGTTTTTGGATTATGTAATATTAACATTAAAATGACAGGTTTTTTGGGGGGCCCCCCTAGGAGAGAAATGATCAGTTCACCCCCTTTTAATGGTCCGTTTGGTGTGGAATTTCGATATTTGTCATGCGGGTGATCAAGGTTCAATATGATACATAATTTGTCAACTTTGGTTGTGTCTGTCAAAAGTTTGAGCTGACGTCACGTCACGTGACACGTATTGAATAACGTTAAAATGACAGGTTTTTTGGGGGGCCCCCCTAGGAGAAAAACGATCAGTTGACCCCTTTCTACTGGTCCGTTTGACGTGAAATTTCGATATTTGTCATCCGGGTGATCAAGGTGCAATATGATACCAAATTTGTCAACTCTGGTTCCGTCTTTCAAAAGTTTTAGCGTTACAAACAAACATACATACATACATACATACATACACACCGATTTTTGCCTTTTATATATATAGATATATATATATATATATATATATATAGAGAGAGAGAGAGAGAGACAGACAGACAGACAGACAGACAGGCAGACAGACAGACAGAGGGAAAGAGAGAGAGGAAATTGAATTTTTTTCTCGCTCTGACATTACATTGATATTAACAGCTGATTTTTACTATTTTTAAATTATTAAAACAAACTGCTTAATATACCCAGTCATAAATATACGAGCGACTGCATGAAAGTTTACACATTTACATATTCCTTCAGAAAATGATGTTTTGAACACAATTATGAACTTTACGTATGAATACATTTCTACTTGGTATTGCGTTTAGTCTGTTGGTTGATGTTTCGGACAGTATTCATTAACACGTTGGCACGTATTCAACACATTCGGTTTGACATTCATTAATTTTATTTCCTAGGGATATGCAGCGAGAGATGATTCCTTTCTTGGCACTGGTCACAGTATTAGCCCCCCATTTCTAAACCCTCGCCCGTTTATAAGTTTCCATTAAATTGAGGTGTTCTTATCAGTATTTTATTTTCAACTGACAAATGCCGACAGAGAACAGCGCTATTTTTATGTTTAGAAATATTTAAAATATAATATAAAGTTATATTTGCAGCTTAAATTTTTTCCCTGATGAGCCTTTATACATTTTCGTTTATTGAAATAATTTAGAAAATATTCGTTTAGCTCAGTGGCCACGATTAAGCTGGGTATTTTAAGGTTTCATTTTCAATTGTTAATGAACTCTAATATCTTTAGCGTGCACCTGTTATGCATTTTAATATCCGTCGTGTTTAACATTTATTTATATCTATATCTCAGGACAAGTGCTTTTAACTAAACTGACGCAAATATACGTGTGTATATATATATATATATATATATATATATATATATATATTTAGACACACATATTTACATACATAATTACAAGACATTAACCACTTATAAAAGTCAGAAGGCCACTCGAATATAAGCGCTAAATAGCAGGCGTTGGTTACCGGTACAACAGCGTAGTAAATGTTAGTGGGAAAATTGGTATAATTTTATTATTTAACAATAACTTTATTACATTAGATTTGACGACGGCCATGTGTTCAGCTGGAATGCAAGACAACGGAACAGATTTCCACAGGTTGGCGGTTCTAAAAAAGAATTTTTTTTCATGGAATCTGCGTTTAGAGTTAGGCATAGTCAGAAAGTGGTGAAAATTTCTGATAATGGTTGTAGCTAGTCGAGTGTTGTTTGTGAAAGTTTGGCAGGGGGCATGGGTTAGAGTTAAGACAAGAACTTGTTACTAAAATGACGATAGAGCAGAGACAGAATCGAAACTTCTCTTCTGTGGAAACGAGGTTGCAGATAAGATAAAAAAAAAGGTTTCGGAGCCGATGCTGAACTCCGTAAAGACAGAAAAGGGTGCTATTAAGAAACAATTAATATCGTCGAAACCTCGATTAATTCGCGGTTGGATTTTTCTGGTGGTTTTATAATTTGACTCATGTATATATATATATATATATATATATATATATATATATATATATAGCACAAATGATTTTTATCAAAATAGACGAGTTCATATAATATGATAAATAGGGCTATGACAACAGCATATTCTTTTCATTGTTTTCACTTTCGAGTGTATATCCGTTGATATCTTATATGCTTTTATCTAGAGTGACGTGGTTCTCGGTTGATAACTGTGTCTTACTGCGTCGGATTTATACTCGAGAGTTAAAACAATGAAAAAATATGCTGCTGTCATAGCCTATTGTTTAGCTATAACGGTTGGCATGAATTATGTCTTCTTGGCTGTGAACGTATATTAATAATCTTTCTTTATCTTCCATAATTATTGTTTGTGGTTCTTCTCTTCTTCTTCTTCTTCTTCTTCTTATCATCATTATTATTACGATTATTATTACTATATCAAATTCTTATACAATGTATACTTTTTTTCAAATGTATTCTCATAGAATGGCTATATTTCTTTTTAAAATATCTGAAAACTTTCGTAAGGATCGAAGTTACCTGTTTGAGGGCACTTGGAAAATAGACCCAGTGCAACTGATGTGATTGAGGAAAAGTGTTTCCTTTTTAGACAAAACACGTTAGAAATATACGTGTTGATTTATATTAGAAAGAAATCACGTCGCGAACAGTCTCTAAGCAGCCGAACTAGGCAAGTGAAAGAGACAACATGCATTCTAAAAATGTAGAGAGAAACTAAACTAATGTCACCTCGATGATGCCGTCTGCATCTCTTAATACTAAAATTTAAAAAAAAGACAGATTCGGATGCGTTCAAAATTATATTGATCTCTCTTCCCATGAACAACCATTCTAAATAAAACCTATGAATGCCAATAAGTTTCCATTGTGTTGTATGCCTGATTAGATATGTCTTCATTTAAACAGTCAACGACCCCAAGGGTCACGGGTATGAAAAATCGAATTTCTCAGTCAACATACACACAGGTACAAACACCGAACTATAAGATAACATAAATGATCTACCCTTTGTTTCTGTTATACTAATGACCGCTACGCGTCGCATGCTACATCCAGTTACATAACTTCCGGATACGTCATTTCCTTTTACTCTCTCTCTCTCTCTCTCTTTCTCTCTCTCTCACACACACACAAACACAAACACTTCAGAAACTCAAAGCAAGCACACCAACAATCGTCCACTCGACACACATGCAATGTTTATACACAATTACCAGAACTAAATCTCAAGGTATGAACTGTCTATTCTTGTAACTTGATTAAAATAATCGTATATATTTGATTGTACATAACACGGCGATATTTCTGTGTATTCATTGTTAGTATGACGTGAAACCTCACGTCCTTTACAGATTGGTAACCCCAACGTAATTTGAACACGCAACCTTCTGATAATGTTGTAATAGTTTTTCGCAGATGGAAAAGCGGTGATAAAAGAATGAAAGACTAGTGACTGCGCATAAACGTAGAAAAATGTATTTTGTTGATTGATTCTTGATCGCTCACTGGCAAAACTGCACAAGTTCTCAAGACTGTGCCTGATTTACAAATATTTTGATGGAATGTGCCCTGATGATCTTTGTGCGTACATATACCCGACAAACCCGCCAAGCAACAAAGATCACTCTCCTTCTCTGTTGAGGTCTTTAAATACCAGAGAACTTTCTACTGTAATAATTTCTTCCCTCGAACAGCTAGGCATTAGTATCCCCTTCCTGCTACCTGCTTCCCTGAATGTGCTAATATGCAGAAGTTAAATGTAAAGTAAACCAACATCTTGTTAATCTTTCTTTGGCATGTTCTCAATTTGCGAACAGTTCGTTTATAAAAATGTTATTCATCGATTTTTGTTTGAAGAATATATATATATATATATATATATATATATATATATATATATATATATATATATTGGAGAATATATATTTGCATTCAATAAAAACAGCATTATAATAAGAATAACAAAAATTGTGAATGTATTAAACACTACAACCGCGTGAAACTTGTGTCATAAAATTGCTATAAAAATTCTATTTTTTTATTGATTAATTAATCCTTAATAGCTTTTATAACTTAATTTATGAAAAGTTTTCTTTGTATCAAATTTAAATCTCTTTTTTTCAATTCTATTGTATTCTCAAAATGTAAATAGAGTTGCACCAGGTGTTTTTTTTTTTAATATTTGGAATATTTTATTTTTAATCAGTGTGTAGAGTACAATGGTTCAGTCAATTCAAAAGCTATATTGGTTTTGTTTCTTTGTTGAATTATATTCAAGCGTAACAATTCGCAGATTAAAATATCGAATATTTACTAGATTAAATTGAATTGGTGTGGAGATAAATATTCGGTTTCCATTTTCTCAACAAAAGCAATGTTTGATGCTGAATAGGCTTATGTAGTTTCCTATATAAGTAAACGGAAGAACGTTTCTATACGCGCATAGACATTTAATGGAGATTTATTTACAGTTTGATATATATCTTTCTAATACCTCTATGTTTACTCTGTCATATTTTTAGCAAAAAATTCCACCAGGAAGTGATTAATAGTATATAGCGGCTGATACACTAATGCTATTCAAATAATACAATTCAATCATGTCTGTTTGCTTATCTCTATACCAAGGTCAAATCTGACATAAGTTCGGATTTAATGTAAGTATATGTTGTATGTAGGCTATATGATGAATGTCTATGTGTGAGTCGTACATAATGAGTCTCTATCTTGTTAAAGGTATCATCTATTTGTGTTCATGTATTTCATGTCTATTGAATGTGTGTAACGTGTTCCAATATGTTATCATCTGGTGTATAATGTGTCCTTTATTGATGTGTGTATAATGGTTACTTGTACGTGTCGACATACTAAACAGTCTATAGACAGAAGTGCGAATAAGCATCTTTTATATTTGTGCTGGAGAAAGAACGACATACTTGAATCACAACCATTTTCGTCTGATCCGACCTGCTCCTAAAATGTAGTCATGTTTCTCACAAAAAAAACTCAATCGACCACGTTGTTTCTCTACTCCGCAACTCCCAGCAAATACTAACTTAACTAACTCCCTACATATAAACCTAATATTCATTTCGTCATCACTACACGTAGCCTAAAGATCTTTGCTAGGTTTTTATCATGTATTTTTGTTTATCTTCTAACATGTACATGTACACAATCAAAAAATAAAAATTTACAAGTGAAATCAATAATTTAAATTAACATTTGCATCCAATAAAAATAAATAAACATCCCAAAATCGTAAACATAATTATCTCTCCCTTCTTTAAATATATTGTCAATACGTCCACGTCACCAACAAGTTATATGTCTATTAGATTTGGCCTGCTATCGATAACGTAACATCTGCATAATTGTGTACTACCATTATATGCATACAGAATATATACACGCGTACACAACACACCCATTACGTAAACACATTCTGCCACGTAACATAGAAACATGGTTGGTTTGACAGGATTGTTCTGTCAGACAAGAATCAATAATTGTTGCAGATGCTGTTAATGGAGAGAAACACATGAATCCTTAGTTCATCATCTCATGCCACGCTTATGATGGGCTCTGCTAAATAAATACAAAACACGACAAGAATAAACAAAAGAAAACGGTACATTGATCTTAATTAATATTAAGAACAATATTAATTCATGGGGAACACAGTGTTGTACTTTGTTGTGATTACCTTACCGAAGCGGCATTTACCCTAAACAGATTGTACAAGCTTCCACCAAAAGGACGGAGTTTCGTGGGGGTATGGATTTACAAGCGGTCCCTAGGCTCATGTATATTCCCGCCAGGAGAGATGACGACGTTACGTTTTTTGCAGCTCTTGCAGGAGGTGTCGTTGCCCTCCTACATACAGCGCCTAGTATTCCCAAGTAGTTATCCATCTGGTACTGATCAGACTCAACATTACTTAAATTCGGTTATTTAATGAAAATTGATGTTTCAAAATGATTATTCCGAATACAATTTTTTGCAATTGTGCTTTCTATGTATATATTATGTATTCGATGTTCAATGAAAGAGTGATAATTAGTAATAAGTTCGAAAAGGTCATTGTCTAGTTGTGTATGATTATCTCTGTCGCGCAAGAATGATGGATAGTATTCATTTTTGATGCCATTGGCATGCTGGTAGTGCCTTGTAGTTGTTGTAACCGATGATGATAAATGATCGAGCTAGCATTCATCGTGAAGTAACATAAGGTGTAGCATAGCGTTTGCTGTTATTACAAATGAATAACCGGTTTGAAATTACTAGTTTGCTTGCCTGGACGGAAAATTGATTAATATATGGTGTTTGCTGTTATTACATATAACTATATGGTGTTTGCTGTTATTACATATTAATATATAGTGTTGGCTGTTATTACATATTAATATATAGTGTTTGCTGTTATTACAAATGAATAACCGTTTTGAAATTACTAGTTTTGTTGCCTGGACGGAAAATTGATTAATATATGGCGTTTGCAGTTATTACATATTAATATATGGTGTTTGCTGTTATTACATATTAATAGATAGTGTTTGCTGTAATTACATATTAATATATAGTGTTTGCTGTTATTACATATAATTATATGGTGTTGTTGTTATTATTTATTAATATATAGTGTTGGCTGTTATTACATATTAATATATAGTGTTTGCTGTTATTACAAATAAATAACCGGTTTGAAATTACTAGTTTTGTTGCCTGGATGGAAAATTGATTAATATATGGTGTTTGCTGTTATTACATATTAATATATGGTGTTTGCTGTTATTACATATTAATATATAATGTTTGCTGTTATTACAAATGAATAACCGTTTTGAAATTACTAGTTTTGTTGCCTGGACGGAAAATTGATTAATATATGGTGTTTGCAGTTATTACATATTAATATATTGTGTTTGCTGTTATTACATATAATTATAAGGTGTTTTCTGTTATTAAATATTAATATATAGTGTTTGTTGTTATTACAAATAAATAACCGGTTTGAAATTACTAGTTTTGTTGCCTGGACGGAAAATTGATTAATATATGGCGTTTGCTGTTATTACATATTACTATATGGTGTTTCCTGTTATTACATATTAATATATAATGTTTGCTGTTATTACAAATAGAATAACCGGTTTGAAATTACCAGTTTTGTTGAAAATTGATTAATATATGGTGTTTGCTGTTATTACATATAATTATATGGTGTTTGCTCTTATTACATATTAATATATAGTGTTTGCTGTTATTACAATTGAATAACCGGTTTGAAATTACTAGTTTTTTTGCCTGGACGGTAAATTGATTGATATATGGTGTTTGATGTTATTACATGTTAATATATGGTGTTTGCTGTTATTGCATATTAATATATAGTGTTTGATGTTATTACATATAACTATATGGTGTTCGCTGTTATTACATATTAATATATAGTGTTTGCTGTTCTTACAAATGAATAACCGGTTTGAAATTACTAATTTTGTTGCCTTGACGGAAAATTGCTTAATATATGGTGTTTGCTGTTATTACATATAATTATATGGTGTTTGCTTTTATTACATATTAATATATAGTGTTTGCTGTTATTACACATAAATAACCGGTTTGAAATTACTAGTTTTGTTGCCTGGACGGAAAATTGATTAATATATTGTGTTTGCTGTTATTACATGTTAATATATGGTGTTTGCTGTTATTACATGTTAATATATAGTGTTTGCTGTTATTACAAATGAATAACCGGTTTGAAATTACTAGTTTTCTTGCCTGGACGGAAAATTGATTAATATATTGTGTTTGGTGTTATTACATGTTAATATATGATGTTTGCTGTTATTATATATAATTATATGGTGTTTGCTGTTATTACATGTTAATATATGGTGTTTGCTGTCATTATAAATGAATAACCTATTTGAAACTACTAGTTTACCTGCCTGGACGGAAAATTGATTAATATATGGTGTTTCCTGTTATTACATATTAATATATGGTGTTTGCTGTAATTAAATATAATTATATGGTGTTCGCTGTTATTACATATTAATATATAGTGTTTTCTGTTATTACAAATAAATAACCGGTTTGAAATTACTAGTTTGGTTGCCTGGATGGAAAATTGATTTATATATGAGTATTCCCGTTGACGCAAAAAGGTCAGTCCAGAACCCCTTTGCTTCGTGTAGAATTGTGGGCACATTGGCGCGATATATTTCATTCAGTCTTCTAGCGGGTGATTTTATAGACAACTTCGTTAGACATTTTAGATTCAACTGTCTTATAGGGTGCCGGTATTTTATTGGTCAACTTTTGGGTAGCTGGGTGAGTCACGCATGCACATTATATTTACAAGCTACTAATAGCTAAAACTAAAAAAAAAATGTTATATAATTTAGAATATACATATATAAATAATGACACGAAAGAACTAATCTTATTCAATAACGATTCAAACGGTAACTTCGTCGATTTGCACATACATAAAACAATAATATTCTTCGGAGAGATAAGCTCTTATATTTGTTTGCAAATCTATTTCTATCTTTCATTTATAAGAGCCATTGTTAATATATATCTTAAGAAGGTCGCAGGTTGCATCGGCTAAAAAGTTGTGAGAAAAACAAGCTGGATTAAAACGATCAAAATGATACATGTTATCAATCCTCATCAAACATTTTGAATTCTGACTATAATATAAATCTAACCTGCCTGTTTAAAAGTATGCATGTTTGTATGAATGTATGTGTGATGTATGTTTGTATGTTTCGCAAAAACGTTCGACAGAGGCGACGGATTTAAATTAGATCGGTATCATTTTGAAGCTCGACCCTTCAGTAGACAAATATCGAAGAATTTGTCAAAAATATGAATTCCTTCACCGTAGACTGGGCACTTTTCTACAGTGAGGAGTCGCTGTTTTCGCCGATATTTTCGAAAGTCATACTCTCTTTTCGATTGTCTTTTCTAAATTTAAACCTATTTCACTTGCGGTTTGGCAATGGGCGCAACATCTAACGCGTCACGTTTTTTGTTCACTTTCTTTTCCTCCTTCGCAGTACGGGTTCAAGCCTGGCTGCATACTACCACTTTTTTTGCGCTTGCAATTTTCCTTTTTTTCCTTTTTTTTCTCAACCAACACCCTTACATATACACCTCCACTTTCTTTTCCACTTTCGAGTCACGGGTTCGAGCCTCCTTGCCTACTACAACTTTGGTTTTGCTCAACACACACCTACAAACACCCGGACAACGCCGACCACCCAGGCTAGTTCATCAATAAGAGACAATTGTCAAAATTCTTTGGTTAAAAAGTCAAGTGTTAACTGCTCTACAGTTGATCTGATACATTATTGACTATGCATCGCTTCCTAGTAAAAAAAATCCGTGGTTAAATTCGACACATTGCTGTCAGAATTTATTACTCAAAATTCAACACTTGTCAAATACTTGTTACTCTAAAACTCGGCACTCTTTTGTAAAAACTCGCCACTCGAAAACACGCCGCATTGATTACAAAACTTGCTGCTCCAACATCCAAATCCAAAATCAACCCAGTTTCTGAAGAATAGGGTTTTTACTTTAAACCGGAAACATCTCATTTGCATATTAGGTGACAATATCGCAAGCATATAAAGAGAAACGTTGGCTATTTTTCTTCCCTTTTTTAGGCTGCACAAAACAGGTTTGTAATAATTGTTAGGCTTTTAATAACAAAAGAATAACTTATCTTGCCTTTGTAGCATTTCAGACCACATATACACTTGAATGAAAATCAGAGTTTATATAGCCCTGAAACGTCGTGACACTAGTGAGAATAAAAACAGTAGTACCACTAATCACATAATGCATATTATCTATCCTCATTTGGTGTCAGACTCGGGAACTGCACCAAACGTATCAACTGTAACTCTAACAACTTATTCAAACTATGCAGTAAATTAAATTAATTGCAACTGATTAAGTACTAATTTGCCCAAATCTCATTACCCGAAAGTGTTTAGTTTGCTCTCACAGGCGAATATATATATATATATATATATATATATATATATATATATATATATATATATATATATATAATTTAAAGGAGATTAGAACAATAGTCTAAAGAGCTGAGTGTATTTTAATGTAACAGTGAAATTACTAGTTTAATTAAAATACAGGAAATAGAAAGTGCTCTTTGTAATTTAGATATATAATAAGCTCGATAGTTAAATGTCCTAGACCTAATTCAATATTAAGTAATGTAATTTTAAAAAGGGGGGACGCTTGTGCAATAAATTGTTTCCGTTAGCGTATTTTTGATTTAAAGACGCTACGGTTTATATATAGAGAATATTATTATTACATGTTTTAAGGGGAGATAATTGTCATGTTTTCTTTACTTTATTTATTATTTATTTGACCGGTGTAAGGGAGATAATTAGTCTAACTTAATTTATAAAAAAAAAATTTAGGGTCGCTTTTGTATATCATATAAACCAGGAGATAAATTTTGTGCACTATGTACAAAAGAGACCCTAAAAATTTTCAAATATGAAGATATAAAAAGTACAACCAAACTATTAAATTCAAGACAGGAGCTTATGACATGTAGTCATAAACGTTGGTTTAAATTTGATAAATATAAACCACCTTAAATCATTAAAAATTACTTATTAGTAAAAATAGATTACAATTATATATATATATATATATATTTAATAAACCGTAGCGTCTTTAAATCAAAAATACGCTAACGGAAACAATTTATTGCACGAGCGTCCCCCCCTTTTTAAAATTCATTATTCAATAAGATAAAAAGCTATAGCAAACATCTAAATGACTATTTTAACCACAGTTCCTGATTTCAAAAAACGAAAAATTAAAAGGTAAATATCTTTATATATTTTTAAAGCAAATTTATTATGTAAATTCAAAAATATATAGTTTTCTCTACTTATTTCTATCTCTAACCCATATTAATTTTCTTATAAATTTTAAATCCAGACCTTTTATTTCAATTTTTCAGATTCATCTGCCTTACTTTTTATGCTAGGTTTATTTATGGTGTCTTTTAAATTCAATAAAAACCCTCCAAAATTTGCTGATGAGGAGACCTTGCTTACCAAAAAACTATATATAATTATTCTACATAACTTGATGTATACCACAATAAAAAGCATTGTTTTCCGAAACGATCGTACAGATAATTGATTTTGTTGTTGTTCCTTCTTATGAAACGGATTTTTAATTTAATTAAAATTTTATTTTTAAATTTTAAATTATAAATCACATTACTTAATATATGTATATATATATATATATATATATATATATATATATATATATTTGAAAATAACCGGAAAACTCTCAAGACCCCTTTAAACCATCATCTCATCAGAAAAATCGATAGCAATTCGAAATAATATATCGACGAAAAAAACGAGCAATGGGGGACCTTTTTAAATTAAAGGTGCCAAAAAAAGCCGATTAAAATCAGTAATGTAATTTATAAGCGTGTAAAAAGCGATTAAAATAATACCGGGAGGGGAAAAAGATTTCCCCGAAGAGATTTAACGCTTTTAGCAATTCCTTTTGCACAAAAGAAGGTTCGCGAATGGCAATAGAGACAAATTCTAAAATGTTTAAACGATTTTTAGAATCCGCTCTATGAAGTATCTCAAACCACTCACTTTTATACTTATTGGCACAACAAGGATACTCAACCAGATGTTGACCAATAGCGAAGTCCAAAACTGTAGAGGAAGGGAGACACATATCCCGCTCAACCTTGCCTAATTTCACTGGTTTACAAAGAAATTAAGGCAAGCACAAAAATACCCGTTTTTACCTAATTTGGGGTTGCTGAATTCAAATTTGAAATCCGTTTTTACTCATCACCTCTAGTTGTTTAGGTATGCATCGTGATAATTTGCATTTTGTGCATATACGGTACATATGAATTTAGGGTTAATTCTAATATTGTGAGACTTCTGGCTTATTTTTAATTATTATGCACTAAATGTAAGTGGTAGCATTACAGATTATATATATATATATATATATATATATATATATATATATATATATATATATATACTAGCAGAGGTACCCGGCGTTGCCCGGGTGTTTGTAGGTGTGTGTGGTGTTAAATAAACAAGAACCCGGAGGGGGGGGGTCGAACCCGAAGCCCTGAGGCGAAGTTTGAAAATAAAATTCTGCAGCCAGAATGAGTTAGTGAAAGATGTTTGAAAGTCGTCGAGCGTTGAAGATAAATAAATTTCAAATTGAATCGCGTATCTTTATTTTTAAAGCCTATAGTAAAAACATTTAGTTTAACAATTTTTATGCCTTCGATAAGCAAAATAATTAATAAGAACCCAGTTAGAAAAGAATAAGACAAACAGACGCAAGAAACAGGTCTGGTTTAATCCGCTGTTTAGCGAGCATATCCAAAACAATATACCTAAGGAATTTTACAGAATAATGGAAAAAATTTCCCACCTGAGAAAAGATTAAGCAAAATAATTAATAAGAACCCAGTAAAACTATCTTTCTCAACCTCAGCCAACTTATCCAACACTATAATAAGCTCTAATAACAGGAAAATAAGCAAAATAAGGAATAACAATAAGTCAGTATTAGGAGAAAGTAATTTAGAGAGAAACTGTAATTGTAGAACATCTAGCAATTGTCTGTTGGAAAGCAAATACTTAACCTCAGACATAGTGTACAAATGTGAGATTAAGGTTGATAATAGTAAGAAGGTATATCTCGGAGCGATGGTTGTTTTTTTAAGGAAAGATTCAGAAACCATATATATATATATATATATATATATATATATATATGTATATATATATATGTATATATATATATATATATATATATATATATATATATATATATATATATATATATTTGAAAACTCTTTTCGGGCTACAAAATTTAATTATGGCTGAATATAGACCAATTAAAACATAGACCAATTAAAAACATAAAAAATGAAAAACGAATAGCTAATTACGTTTCTTTCCTCGCTGAACAGAATCGAGGAAAATTGCGATTACAAGAAAAAAATGTCATGAATATGGCGGGAGAGAGAAAAATATAATAAAAATAAATAAATAAATCAATAGATGAATGGGGCAAATCACATAGAAATAAAATCAACTCTTAAGAGAGTTCATTTTTGTTTACAGGGAGAAGGTCTCAAGGACTTAATAAAAATGGTTTCTATGATTTTTAAATTAAAAGGCGAGTGCGACTTGCTTAGCATCCAAACCATGTTGACACTAAAATTCGTGGCAAAAAACCTGTTATTTATGATGGACTCGCAGATCGCAGAACCATATGTATTATTCAGAACATCCGAAGGTGAAAAATTTTCATAACGAATCTTTGACGGTACGTGTTGTTTTAAGCGAAAATCCGATCTTTGCTATGTCCGCCCAACATAGTGCGCGATGCAGATCCATTTAAATAAACAAATAATCGCATTATTATGATGGTGGGAGAATATCTTGGCGAATGGACGACAACATAGGTCTAAAAGGTTAAATAAACAACATATGGGTTCGATGCAAAATAGCACCGTTGTACAGACAAAGAGATTTGCTCAGCCAATCGGTCACTGATATTACATAGCCTAGGTAGACGAAGGAAAACGGATATCTGTTTCTTTATTTTATAAAAATTGGAAAATTTCTCATTAATAGTTGACTCAACGATGTCTACACGGTAGTCATTGTTGCAAAGGGTCTTAGTAATTAATTTAACCTCGTCATTTAGATTAGTTTTGGAACAATTTTTTTAAAAATCTTTTTCTCTCCCCTCCGTATTTATGACATTTCTTTTCTTTTAATCGCAGTTTTCCTTGAGTTAGTTCTGTGGGACCGAGGAACAAAACCCGGTTTGCTAGCCCTTTTTCAGTTTTATTTTTTAGTCTATATTCGACCATATATAAATACACACACACGCACACACACACACACACACACACACATATATAAGTGTTCCTGATTACATGTGTCTGACTAACGATCTCTACCAAACTCCTGAGTCAATTTTGGCCTATAGTTTTGACGCTTAATATATAGGAAATTAGGACCTTGTTGTTCTGCTTTTAATGGATAAAATTTACAAAATCGGAAAATTTCGAAACGAAGCCGGCGTAAGGTGATTAAAGCGCTCTTATATAAATGCGCAAAATACATTTATACGTTATGATCGGTTACAGTTTACCATTTTTTATTTATATGACGAAAGTTCAAATACCTACAACTAAAGTTAAAATGTTATATTTTTTAGTGTTGATTCTAACTTATGGAACCCATGTCATTTTTTGGAAATCACAATTATATATTGGACACAATGAATTAATCGAAATAATAAACAGAAAATCTGTATAGATTATAATATCATATGCAAGCGTATTTTACAATCGCACAAAACCGGGCGGCCTGCTAGTATATATATATATATATATATATATATATATATATATATATATATATATATATATATGTATATATATTTATATATTATGTATATATGTATTATGCATATATATATATTTATATATTATGTATATATATATATTATGCATATATATATGCATATATATTTATATATTATGTATATATGTATTATGCATATATATATGCATATATATTTATATATTATGTATATATGTATTATGCATATATATATTTATATATTATGTATATATATTATGCATATATATATATTTATATATTATGTATATATATATTATGTATATATGTATTATGCATATATATATATTATGTATATATGTATTATGCATATATATATTTATATATTATGTATATATGTATTATGCATATATATATATATATATATATATATATATTTAAATAAGTGGTAGTCCCCAACAATGTGTATTTTTTAACATTATTTTATTATTCCGTGTATTGGTTTTTCATTGAGAATTATGTTTAGATCATTGTAATAATGTTTTTGAATCATTGAAATCGTTTTTAACGCGTTTTTGACGTTCTGTGAAGTGTCCTCTTCAGAAATTATTTTCAAAATGTGTTGGAGATATAAAAATAGCATGTTCTAGTTCATTTAAAGTGTTTCCAAGGGGTGAATAAGTGTCTACTATTCATTGGATGTTCAATTTTTATTAATCTTTTATTGGGCTGTGGCGTGTCAGCTGTGGTCACTCCTGTGTTGTGTTTCTCTCTCTCACTCTCTCACTCTGCTTGTGTTTTTTCTTTTCCTTTAGGGTAGGATGTGTGTGTGTGTTTTATAGTATTATGAGATTATTTGCTTCCCTAGGAAGGTGACTGTAATCCAAGGTCGTTACTAATGTGTATGTGTGAGGAGGGAGGGGGAACCAGCTCTTCTGAAATAAGGGTAGGGGTGCTTTTATTCTATTTTGATATTTATTTTTTGGATTCTTAGATTTTAGTATTGTGATTTTTCGTTTCAGTCTTTTCGGAATTCTTTATATTATGTTTGTTTAGATAGAGGGGTATATCTAAAAATATGTATAGAGGATTTTTTAATGTTTCTGCTTATTTGTCTCCCCATCGGTTCCTAGTGTCGGGAAGATCTCGTTCCCCAGAGGGGAGAGGGCCAATTGGAGGGGTATAGGTAGTGGAAGGGGATGATAGAAGGGATGATAGTTGTCTCAGTCATGAGAGATTTCTCCTCCACTGACTGAGGGGGAAGCGAGGTGTTGAAACAGATATTATACTATGGTTCTAGGTGTTTCCTAGTGTTGTTGGTTTCGAGGTTAAGTGGGATCGGTATTGTTCAGTGTGTTGTATTAGATATAGGGGGGTTATATCTGTGTGTGGTTGTATGCGCGCGCGTGTGTGTGTCTTAATGTGTCGGTTCTGATTTATGTGTGGGTGTGTATATGTATATGGATGTGCATGCGAGTGTGGCTTGCATTTCATGTTTTTGTGTGTTGATATTAGGCTCTGTTCAGTTCAGGAGTGAATCTTGTGATGAAGTTTTTTCCTGTGTAAGTAAATAAAAATAATTGTCTGTTTGGAAGATTGACATTATTTTGAAGCTGTTTCCACCGCATGTGTGTACGTGTTTTGAAACATAGAGGTGACTGTTATCTGCAATTTTGATGTTGCTCTTATGTAAGGCTACACTATTGCTGAAATTTTTGGTGGCGCCTATGTAGGATTTGTTGCATGCTATGCATCTTAGTGCATATACAACATTTCTGGAGGTGCAATTTAGATCCTTTTTAATTTTGAATGTTTGTGTTGGGTTTTTGAATGTGTATGTGTTTCCTTCTATCATTATGTCATATACTCCACATCGCGGTTTGTTGCATTTTGTAACCCCTTTTGTAGTGAGTGGAACGAGTTTTGAGGAAGTTAGGATGTGTTTTAACCCATTTTATATAAATATATATATATATTATGTATATATATATATATTTATATATATATATTATGTATATATATTGTGTATATATTATGTATGTATATATTTATATATATTATATATATACAAATTTGATGAATATATATATATGTATATATGTATATATATATATATAAATTCAAATTTAATGAACTTTAAACCAATATTTTTTCAGAAGTGTTGAATATATATGTAGAGCTTTTATAGTCGAAATTATATAATAATCAAAAAATTTATCTACGCTTTGACTAATAATTTTGAACCTCTTGCGAGATGATTAACACCGTTAAAACGTAGATTAATCCGCGTTCGGTTTCTTCTGGTGTATATATAATTTCAGTCATACATAGCTGTATATATATATATATATATATATATACATATATATATATATATATATATATATATATATATATATATGATAGATGTGTGTAGATGTCCGCACATGATTATTGAATACCATGACTGATTGGTTCTCTTATATCCAGGGAATAAGTATGATGTCAAAAGTTTATGTTGGTAGTTTGACATTTAATCCTGTTGAGGTCATCCTCCGAAAGTTAAGGTGACACTTTGACCGGATGATAATTAAGAAATGGAAAATGAGCTAAATCTTACATTAATCAGTATGACGGCCAAAGAATTCAGGAAAATTACGAAGACTGAAAATTAGGAAGACTGAAAGGAAGTCTATGGCCATAAAGGCTAATGTTAATCACGGGAGCTTAATGACAGAGTCAGTTCTTTTGTCTGATATATCAATGTCTGTAAGTTATTCTATGGATTGTGAACAGAGTAAATGTTTCATTGTTTGCATTGTTTCATTCGTATTTAATTAATGTAATACAATTGTTTGTCTTACCGCTAGTTGCTTTATTCGGTTTATCGGAGGTAACTTACTTTTCGGTTGTATATATATATATATATATATATATATATATATATATATATATATATATATATATATATATATGTGTGTGTGTGTGTGTGTTTGTGTGCGTGTGTGTGTATTTATATATGTATGTATTTATATATATATATCTATATGTGTATGTATGTATATATATATATATATAGGTAGACAGATAGATATATAATTTAATGGTGTCTACCATCGCTATTGAAAACTACTAATGGAACACGCAATAAAATGTAGTTCTCAAATTACGAAGCTACAAAAATATTTTGACTTTATATACTCGACCAAACTCCAAGATCTTGTTTTACACTTAAGACTGACACACTTAATCTTTATTTGCAATTGAAACAAGCAATTAGTGGACGCCTAGATTTAATATATTCGCCATTTTATTTGTTAATGCCTCGATGTAAACAAATTAGGTTTATTTTATTTTGTATTCGAACATATCAATTATACGCTCGGTAAAAATATAACTTCTAACTAGAACTTCTACTGGACAGCATCATTGGTATTCTAGAGGATATCAATGAGACTGTCCAGTCATTTTTTTGCCAGTCGAGAATGCGTTTATCTTGGTGCTTAAAACCACACCTTACATTGTGTTTAATGAAATGACAATGAACAAATAATATAGGTAGCTTAATTGTACAGGGTGTTTGAAAAGTCTTGGACACATTTTGACATTGAATATTTCGAGAAAAATAAAGGATATAAAACTGGTATATTGAGAAAGCTTGTAATCACAGATTTTTCATGGAATGTTTAAAGATGTTCAATGTGAGCACCATTGGTCACACGACACAGATCAAGCGGATAATCCAGTTTTTGCCAAACGCGTACCAGTATTGTGTTATCAATGGTTGAAACAACTCTTGTTATTCGTGCCTTTAGCTGATCAACGTCACATACATGTTCCAACATAGACCAGTACTTTCACAAATCCTTGCCCCCCAAAAAAATCACAAGATGCGAGATCTGGAGATCGTTAAACAAGTGTCCATGATTCAGTTTTTTTTTTCTTTTTTGCAACTGCAAGCACACAAAACTCGTTTTCTGATTGAGTGAACGCCATTACTGGATCTGAAAGGAAATGAAAAAGAGCAATTGTTTTACAAGTGACAATGTATTTAGTGCATCAATTTCATATTATTACTATTCATAGTTAATCAGATATAAAGACTTGAAATTTGTCCAAGACTTTTAGAACCCGCTGTATTATACATCGGTATAAAACTGGGCATGTGCCACACATAGTACTCGATTCTGCCTGAAAAGAGTACAAACTCCACTTCGGAATATAGTGAATGTGATCTATTATGCTTTATACAGGCCTTTTCTCGCAGAAGATAGTTTGCTAGTTGTTCTCTATGATCTGCAGGGTGATTAAAAATTAACTATCTATTTTGAAAACGCATACAATTCATTGTTTTAAATATAATTTATACAATTAACGAATACAAGAAGAAATTATAATGCATGGACTTTTACTTGAAATTTTTAATTCGAGTAGGAATCGCATCAACTGATTTCACAAGAAATTTTTGGGAAATAGTAGTCATAACTTCACGTATTAGCCCTATTATTCCATTTAAGTTCTTCTAATTTTCTTGGTCTACTTGAGTAGACTTACTCTTAAAGCCAACCCCAGAGAAAAACGTCACAGGGTGTTAAGTTAGGACTTCTGGCCAGCCATTTGTACGAACTGCGACGACCCATCCATCTTCCAGGGAATTGTGTAGTCAGCCATTCACGAACACCAATATCAAAGTGTGGAGTAGCTGCATCGTACATAAAGATCAAATCTTCAATATTGTCCAAAACATGAATAATTTGCCAAATTTCATCTCTAAGCATAGAAGGGTAGCGAGCGTTTTCACATAAACGTATTTGAAACATTCATTAAAAAGTTAAGAAATGTGAAATGACAAATACGATATTTCTTTGCATAATTAAAATAAAAGAAAAAAGTACGAGGGACATTCCAAAAGCGATGCTTTCTATCTTTTTTTCCGCACGAATGGATCAGAGAGAATTGAAAGTTGCATTATTGTAATGACTGAACTTATGCATTCATCATCTGAATGTTTAATCTCTCTGCTGCAGATATTGACAGTGTGATACTTAAAGACAAACCTGTCATGGACCTGTGTCAGAGGGGATGAGTCATTGAATTTTTTCCATGCAGAAAAGTTGAACCGATTAATATTCAACGGCGCCTATTGAACATTTACGAAGCCGATATAGTAGATGGGTCTATAAATTTCAGATTAGCGACACAAACGTGTCGGGGCCTTTACAACATAGGCATGACAAGCCTGGCAAACGAGCATTGGGAATGGTGGTGACTGTGTAGTAAAAGTAAATTCTGGAGCACAAAAAGTCGCTCGTTTTAATGGAAGCAATCCCATCTTCGTATCTTTTCAACCTTTTAGATTTAAAGCTAAAAAAATAGAAGACCTTACTTTTTGAAACAACTCTCGTTATTAAAAAATATATATCCTGTTTATAACGCAACGATTTCATTTCTTTTGCAGAGAATAATTTGTTTCTCAGATTTCATTATATTAAAGAAAACAGATTGGGATAGGAAAACACTTTCCTATTTTTTATATTTGTTTGTTACGTATTATTAATCAATAGGAGGATCCCACCATTTTTCCAACGGCCTTGGCAACAGCTTTGATGTACGTGTTCCATTTTAGATCAGGAGTAACGGTCAAGCCTAGAGGCTTGTCAAAATTTGAGGCCTCCTCAAGACGAGAGCCATTCATTTTAATTGTTGCCAGATGGGGATAAGAATGTTTATGATGTAAAGATAGAACCTAGGTTTTAGATGCATTAAAAGTAAGCAGCTACTCCTTTCCCCATTGTACCACATGCTCAAGATCAGAAGAGAGAGAATCAGAGAGAACTTGGTCGTTTACTGTCTTAGATGTGCTACCATAGATGGTAGTGTCATCAGCATAAATGTCTACGAATGATGTAGGGATGTGATTTGGAAGATCATTAATGCAGATCAGAAAAAGAGTTGGGCCCAGGATGGACCCTTGAGAGACTCCAGCATTAATATTGTGAGCTGATTTTTGCCCATCAACTACTACTCTTATGAACCTATCAAAAAGAAACTATTTAATAATTGAGAAGACATTTCCAGCTATACCATAGCTAGAGATCTTGTGAAGTAAACCTTTATGCCATACCCTATCAAAGGCCTTAGATATGTCAAGAGCAATTGCCCTAGAAAGGTTGCCTCCGTCGAGAGATTCGCTAATCCTATCCTATGAGATATAACTGTAAGCACATGTGCTGCAGAACTAGCAGAACGAAAACTATATTGTGTGTCGCTAAGAAGGTTATTTTTGCTGAGATAGTTGATTACTTCTGTATTTAAGTCAGATTCCAGCAACTTACTCATGACGCACAGGAGACTTATTTGCCTGTACTGAGAGGGGTATGTGCGATCACCTGAATTCTTAAATACAGGGCATACTGATGAGATTTTTCAGGGTGATAGGAAGCAATTCTCCTTAAGACAACGTTTAAACAGTTTTGTAAGTATGGGCGCTAGTTCTGGTTAAAGTTTTTGGAGTACTATAATTAGAATACCGTAAGGGCCGGTTGCTTTACTGGAATCAAGATTTTTGATTAGCTTGGTAACATCACGTACAGATATTTGTATATCACATGGCATTTTTTCTGATGCAGGAGGAAATATTGGGGGTTGGCGGCCTTGGTCGGTAGAAGTTCTTGACAAAGAGTTTGGCTTTGTCTGATGCTGACGAGATTACCTTAGGTCCATTGATGATAGTTGGGATAGATCACACGCTTCTGTTCAGGATTCTGTTTGCTATTTGCTAAAAATTGTGGGAACCAAGCCGCTGCTCAGCTACTTTGGACTTAACAGACTGATCATCCAACTCTCCTGCGTTCTTTATTACTGTCTTACAATGATTGCTGGCAGTTTCGATACGTGTATTACGTTGGAAGCTGTGGAAAAAGTGTTTTCTGTGCGCAATGGCAGCAGCATATTCTGGAGAGAACCCTGGCTGGCTGTTAGGTTTTTGCTGGAACTTTTCGAGGGTATGAAACGGTGTATACCTACAATTAACCATTCCGTCAGATCTGATACTATAGAGGGCACGTCCTTTTTAAACATGGAACGCAGAGGTAGATCCGATATAAATGTACGGAAGCTATCCCAGTATGCCATAGTGTATCGATATACTGTACGATGGAGAGGTACGTCTGGGGACTTATTACATTTCATTTTTATCTTAACTGATACAACAGAGTGGACGGAAGATCCATGAGGAGACAGAACAGAAACTGAACATAAAAAAGGTCTAGTAGACTCGCATACTAGTCGTCATTGTCGGGCACGCGGATGGGTTCGTGAACAATCTGAGTGAGGTCATAAGCAATGGAGAAGTCATGACAGAACCTTCCCTCAGTATCGGTCTTGTTTGAGTGGGTCAACATTTCCACATTGTGAACATTGAAGTCTCCACATACGTGAATGTTAGCTGAAGGCTAAGCAGATATGACTTGATCAATTTTCCGTTCAACAATAAGTCACTTTGACTTTTTTCTTATCCATTACCATTAATGCATTTTAGTTATTTATTTATCTAATCTTTCTTTTTTTCTTTTTCCCCGTGGACATAATTTTGCATTATTAACACAAATCATTATCACATACACACACTTTCTTTTTTTTTCATTTGTTTTTCTCGGGTTCTTGCCTGCTTTCGTTTCTTTTTCAAATAACATCTGGGGTATTTTCACCTCAATTAAAAATTTGACATTGAGGCAGCCGTCGTCCGATAGACTATGCTTGCTTCTGCTCAAGTTACTTAATTTTTAATTTTAACATTCCAATTACTTTGTTAAAACGGGAAGCAGCTCTATATTTTCCTAAGACATTAGTTGCTTGAATCACGAAGATAGATCTTTTACTTTTCTTGTATAGTTGTTGCGGGGGAACCATCCTCCAAATGGACCGTTCTATCCATTATATAAACCATAGACCTTTTGATCCCAGGTATGGATTAAACACCAGAGCAACCTGCGCCTGCTCGGTGACGTTTACTACTCTTTTCAGTTGTAACCTTTTTACGTTGTTGTTCCAGTAATACATTGTTTAAACTCTATTCCGTTGTTCTGTTTTCTTTGTGGCTTATTGCAAGCCATAACACTGACGACATAGGATTCGGAGAACGTACTCACGTTTAAAAACAGTGTTCTAAAAACTAAACACTGGCGACATTGGATTCAAGGAGCATACTAAAATCGAAACCAGTAAGGATATTGAAAAAAAATACTCGCGTTGAAATAGTATTCTAAAAATACCAACGACGTCGGACTCAAATGTTATCAAGCCTAAGGAAATGTCTAACATAACACTTGCAATTGAAAGAAATTTTTTCTGGTTGCGACGAAATACTGTTATACGCTGAAAGGGTTGTCATCTCCCAAACCCTTCAAAAAAGAATTCTCAGGGATTTTCACATGGGGTATCCAGGAATAAACAGAATGAAAAGCCTAATGAGAAGTTTAGTTTATTGGCCAGCTATGGACCAAGATATTACCGACATGGTGAACAGATGTAAAGGCTGTGCTTTGGCTGCAAAAGAACCACTGATAACATATAACCCTTGGCCTAAGGCTGAACAACCATGGTCGAGGATCCACATCGATTATGCGGGACCTGTGGAGGATTTTTACTACCTGATAGTAGTTGACTCTTACTCTAAATGGCCAGAGTACTAAGATGCAAAAAAACGACCACGGCAACAGCGACAATTTTTTTATTGGAATTGTTTGCTCGGTTTGGGGTTGTAGACTGTCTGGTTAACGACAGCGCTACACAGTCCACCTCGACAGAGTTTAGAGAATTCTGCGAGACGTATCAAGTCAAGTCTATTACGACACCCCAGTACCACGCAACGAAGCAACGGCCAGGTCGAACGCTTCGTCGATACGCTTAAAAGGGAAATAAAAAGGCGTCCGGTACACCGACAGAAAAGGCCCTTCAGCAATTTCTGCGGGTTTACAGAATGACGAGAAATATGAACAAACCAGATGTGGGATCCCCAGCAGAAATTATGTTTGGCCGGAAAATAAAATCCGTATTTGATAAACTGCTACCCAAACACATAGTACACAACAGAACCTCTACAATGCCAACGAAACGGTTTAACAGCGGAGATAACGTGTATTTTAAACATTTTAAAAATAACATTTCTTTTTGGGAACAAGACACGATCTTACGAAGAATCGGCCATGTTACATACATCACTCAGGGCCCAAAGTTCCAACATAAGAGGCTCCTGAACAAAGTCAGGAAACGCTTCTACGAGGATCAAGAAGAACGACCGCAGGACGGCAGTGAGGCGATTGAAACTGTGTATATCTTTTTTGACATAGACCCTCCAAAAGGGATGTCAGAACAGAGACGCTCCGGCAGAAAGAGTAAGCGCACAGACCTTTGGTGGTCTGCCCCAAAAGGAAGAAATACTGATTTTCACAACCGCCGCGGAAATCAGCTTGGGAGAGGGTGTTGTGGGGAAATCATCCTCCAAATGGACTGTTCTATCCATTATATAAACCATAGACCTTGTGATCCCAGGTGTAGATTAAACACCAGAACGATCCTCGCCTGCTCGGTGACGTTTACTACTCTTTTCAGTTGTAACCTTTTTACGTTGTTGTTCCAGTAATACATTGTTTAAACTCTATTCCGTTGTTCTGTTTTCTTTGTGGCTTATTGCAAGCCATAGCAATAGTATAGGACAGTGTTCGCAGTTTCCTTAATTTACCTAAATACAGAGTATTTTTCTAACCCATCCTAAACAATTCCCGCTCTCCTGTTCTTCCTCCCCTCTACCAAACCTCGTGCTAACTCTATTTACAATAGGTTGGCCACTATTCCTACTCTCGTGCACTGCATACAACGTATACGAACAGTTGATTTTGTCTATATTGGTTGCACGTCCCG
This sequence comes from Euprymna scolopes, assembly GCF_053919585.1. Classification (NCBI taxonomy): domain Eukaryota; kingdom Metazoa; phylum Mollusca; class Cephalopoda; order Sepiida; family Sepiolidae; genus Euprymna; species Euprymna scolopes. The sequence goes on along the minus strand of NC_136505.1, from coordinate 20,256,341 downwards.
CCGTCATGCTCCATGTCACGATTTTTCGTTCTATTAACGGTACGTCAGATTCCTCATCCGACCTCTTCCGTTGATGACGACTCTTCTGCATTCGATAATCTGCGTTGTCTGTGGCTGATTCGCTGTCTGGATCACTAGATTCCCTTAGAATCTATATAATTATAAAACTCAAATAACCTTGTAACGAGTGATGTAACCCACTTTACGGTTTACAACATCCGGTTGCGCATTCGCGTAGAAAAATTAATCCATAACAACGTAAACAAATAAACACAAATCGCTTCTTTTGCAGATTTTGACCTGCGCACTGAAATATTAACGTTATTATTTCGAAATTATTATTTAACATGGGAAGAGTGGGGGTGTTTTGCAACTATTCTTTATTACAATTATACTGTCGCTATTTTCTTACAACTAAACAACTTTAACCCGTTGACAAACATAAGAACAATCGTAGTAAAGCCAATGCTGCTACTACTACTACTACTACTACTACTACTACTACTACTACTACTCTCTATCCGTCCCTTTTCGTTTCTTCCTACTTTTTTCTTTTTTGTTTGCATTTCTAGCTACAAAATAGTTGTGTGAGAACGGTGAATTTGTTGACCCATTTACTAATCTGTTTCAATATTTGTTTTATTTTATTTTATTTATTTAGTTTTAATTTTTTTGCTTCAGGTTTTATTATTATTTTTTTTTTTTTTTAAGATTTTAAGTTTCTGTAAGTTGGTTGGAGGATTCCAATATGGGTTTTTCATTCTTATATTTCTCATCGGTAGGTTCATGTGTGTTTTTGCTGCTAAAGGATTTTCGTCGGCGTTCGATTCGTGGGAAATTCATGTTTAATTTTCGATTTTTGAACGATTATTCGGAAAAATAGGTAACTGTACACGAATATGGAGGAGTTTTTTTCATGTTTGAGTGATTTTTCATTTTAATATACTTTCATAGAAATGTTTCTGTGTCAAAAAAAACTATTTTCTTTACGTCACAAGTGTCACGCTCATACATGAATTCCATGGCTAATATAACATACTGACCCAACGGGTCACGGGTAGTCTAGTATTTTAATAAATATGTAGAGGTTAGAGCCACTGCGCTTGACATTTCGATTCATAATGCGATTCTCCTCGTCTACATGCAGCTCAAGATTTTGGTATTGGAGATATGGTTCTTAACATTATAAGTTATTTTCTTTTTGATTGAAGTATGCGAAAAACTAAATGTTGATATTCTTAAGTGTTCTATTTTATGTTTTCTCTGTCGATGATTTTCCAGAGACTATTATTTAGAAAATTAGCATCTAAGCTGATGATACCACTCTTAATTCTATGGTTGCTTACATTACCATCTGCCTCGGTTCAGTTGAAATAAGCAAGATGTACGAAATTACAGGAATTTGCCTTCAATAGTTTCCCGACAAATATACTACGAATGTGGATAGATGAAGTGAATACCGAAGCTAACTGACGAATTAGATTTGTTTCAAAGTACATTTTTACCCCCCCCCCCCAAAAAAAAAATAAGGCACACTGTCATTTTGATGTAGGGAGCTACTATCAAGGACATAAGTTGCAGGAATACTGTTAAGAGAGTTTAGCAGTAAATGTCTGCTCACATTACACTTGAACTTAAGTTTCTTTTTACCGAAAATATATATATATATATATATATATATATATATATATATATATATAGAGAGAGAGAGAGAGAGAGAGAGAGAGAGAGGGAGAGAGAGAGGGAGAGAAAGAGAGAAAGAGAGAGTAAGAAAAAAGTAACAAACTAAGTTCATCAATGTTTCGTCTTTATTCTAAGACTTCATCTGGATGAATTAAATAAAGACGAAACGTTTATGAACACATAACTTTGTTTAATTCCTTTTTTATTTTTCTATTTCGTCGGAATACTATTTCCATTATTCTCATTATATATATATATATATATATATATATATATATATATATATGTATATATATATATATATATATATATATATTATTTTTACATACATGAAAACTTTTCATTTAATGCAGGTTATATTTTTTCCAATACTAGTATAGTATTCATATTTTCGGTATTATATTCATTTGCTAATATCTTTCCTCTTATTAAAATAGGGCATATTTTTAAACTCCGCGGATTAAGGATCTCTCAATATTTCCTTTTTGAGTAAAGTGTCGGAAAATAGATTCTTGTATATTATAATTTAGTTTAAAATTTTGTCTTTAAATAATGGAAAGGAGGTGAGTCTAACTGTTTGATCCCTTAAAATAGGGATTATTAATATATTCGTATACGTATAGCAAATGTATGTGAAGCGGAGGTATTTTTTTAAATGTTTTTTTTTATATTTTAAGTTGTCCTAATATTTATGACACAATTGTAAAGAATTTAAGGAAATCTATCATCTGATATTCTCATTTGATATTTCGTTGTCTTGAAAACCAAACTTTTTTCTTATTTTTTACTTATGGTGAGGAATGAATATACACACATTTTGATTGTTCATTTTTTACATCGTATTCTCTTCCACCTAACAATCAACCGTGATGTCCTCATTGGGAGGTAAGTAAATATAATGATCCCAAACAAAATTTTCAATTCGTATTATTTAGATAATTCGGACAATTATTCTCACTCTTAGTGTTATTTGTACAACGTTTCGTTCGATGTAAACTCCGACCTTCTTCAAGTGCACGTATCTTATTCAAACTATAGGATTTTACTATCGAACTTGGAAATCTGCAGGAAATTTCAGACGGAACGCTAAATTTGATCTAATATGCTAACTTTAAGTCCTAACTAATTCACAAAGACATTTTCAGTGTCGCCCACATATAAGATTGATCAACTAACCTCCTGTATATGAGAACAATAGTCCGAAAAGATTCAAAGTATTAGAAATTGTCAATCCTAATCTAAAAATCTCTTTCCATAATTGTCTTCCCATTTGGAAATGTTAAAGGATTTTCTTAGATCTCCAATGTTTGTAATTTGTAGAACTTAAATGGCAAACGCGTTCAATAAACTTCCTTCCGTCTATAATAACCCCTTTAGACTAAAAAATGTTTTGGATAGATTTAGAAGAAGGTTGTCTGCACCAAGCGTTTCGAATAAGATTTCGTTTTGTGGATAATTGAATTTTGAGCCGATCGCATGAATTAAGTTGATCAGGATTAAGAATTGGACAATTGTGGTTGCCATTTGGCTGTTTATTCGTATTGCAGACAATTCGGTTCGTCGGAAAGAAACTAAGTTCGTTGTAGGACTTCTCATAAGAATCCGTACTATTTAATCGCTTCATGTCCGCATTATACAAATCATATATTCATAGAAAATTCAGTTAAACGTCTGATCACTGATTTCTACGAGAATCGCTCAACTAATATCAAGTCATCGATCGATTGTTCAAATAATACATTCAAAATATAAGGCAATTTATTTAACTGGCAGGCTCTAAAACTACTAGCCTTAATTGAATAAATTTAGCATGAATTATAGTTAAGATGTTGTGTGTAAATATGAGGCTTTATTATTAATATTAGAATGGTTTTAACTACTACTATTACTTCTACTACTACTTCTTCTAATATTGCTACTACTATTACTAATTGCAGTTGTTGAACTAATCGGAAATGTTCACAGCAACCACGAAGTACATACCTTAGAGTTGTTTGGCCTTCACGAAGTTCGCCTCCTTTACCGTAGTTAATCGTAATACCTTCACGATTGCAGTTTCTTTTAATCCCTAAACTTACAGTAGCAATATAATGCTGTCGGATAGGAAGTTAAGGAGTATTTGTTCCAAAATAAATTAAGAAATGGCGGTTGCATGAATCCAGAATTAACAATTTTATCGACACTCCTTGGACTTGTGGTGTACGCACCAGACACGATATTATTTGCCACAGGTAGAGACAGAGGCGGCAAGAGGACAACATCCCCTATTGTTGACTCACCTTGAAAGTTCACTATAGCCCTGCTAACTGGATAACACTGCCTCTGCTACATAGTGAGTGTCCTATCACGATAAAGAAAGGTTGGATTGAAGACGTATTACTACGGCTTATACAAAACACAATAAACACGTTTACAGCCGAATATTGTTGAGAGAGAATTCTACCAAATATGGCTTTAAAACACCTTTGATAACGTGTCCAAGAGTATACTACTACTACTACTACTACTACTACTACTACTACTACTACAATCGATTATCAAGTTACAGCGAATATACACTTCTTACTAAACTATAAATTGAGATTCAAAACATTAAGCATTAAAAGTTCTTTGGAAACTGTGTGCATTACTGGTAGGTCATAATTAAATCAAAACTACTTATATTACTAATATTAATAATACTAATCAGTTCTTACGAAATACTTGTGTTTCCTAGAATCTAAGTGACAACAAGTCTCCGCTTCTTTTGATAATAGTTGCAAATTAACTGTTTTTTCTTTCAACAGCCGTTTTTCATGGAGTTATCATTTGGAACCGTTGTTGGCTTTCTCATGAATGTGAATGGCAATAAAGTAACTTCAGGATGCTAGAGGTCTGTATGGTCCTATCTCTCTCTTTCTCTCTCTCCCTATTCCTTCATCTCCAGACGCTTCGTAGCAATTTTCAGTAGTTCAAACAGTCGTCGTCTCATTGCATTTTTCTTGGAAGGGGCAGAGAAAGAACGGATGATGATGATGATGATGATGATGATGATGATGATGATGATGATGATGATGATAACAACAACAACAATAATAACAACAACAATAGTAGTAGTAGTAGTAGTAGTAGTAATAATAAGAAGAAGAAGAAGAAGAAGAAGAAGAAGCCGCCGCCGCCGCCACCGCCCTAAGATTAGAAGGTTGGGAGGATTGTTCACACACAAATTCCAGTAAAAATGTATGGTCGTTACCGTCGAGAAACCAGTGATAAACGGCTGTTACGATAACGCAAATCCATTCACAAAGGTTATCGTAAGAGGTGGAAAATATTGAAAATCTTGGGAGACTTGTTGTCACCTTGACTCCATGGAACACTTAAGTATAGTGAGAAATCGTTGTTGATGACCTTTGTGAAAATTCCTAGTGAGTATAAATACTACTACTACAACTATTATTACTACTACTAATATTACTAATCATTATTATCATTGCTATTGGTAGTAGTTATATTAGTAGTAGTCGTGGTAATACATATAGATTCCAAAATATTGTATAAACGTTTACCATGTTTGTCATAAAATGTGTTACACGTATGCTACAAAACGTTCGTAATTTTAACCCTTTAGTTCACGTTTAAAGGAAGATTCTTAATAGCGTGTGATCGATAGCCTATTATCTAGTGGACGCGAACCCAAATATGATCGTTTTATCGAACAGGACGACGGTCACTAAAAGCTTCTTCGCGAACCGGTTGATATGCCGTGGTAAAATGGCATTAACCAAGAAAATAGGTACTAGTGCACTTATTGATCCGTGCTGAAATAATAACGTTATTATTTAAAAAGCCATTATTAACATGGAGAGGGGATGGTGATTTGTACCTATTCTATACTTTAACCTTAAAATTGAATAAAAAAAAAACTATCATAAAACTTTATTTAAACTTGGAAATACGATTTAAAAAATAGCGCGCATCAGTAAGTGCACTAGCATCAGAAAATATATGAGTCTGTTATAATAAGCCCCCCCCAAAAAAAAAGAAGAAACACACTAGTCTTTAGTTCCTCAGATTATATTTTTTAAAAAATGCTTAGGTATAAAGCGCGGTTGTGAAAACAAAATTAAACAAAAAAAAAAAACGAAAAAATATTAGAAATGTCAGGAATGATCATGCACTTCCCTATTATTTGGATTCATCGGACTACTGTTCTCATCTTGAGTGTGATTTTAACAACGTTTCAGTCGATGTAACCTCCGACCTTCTTCAAGTGTATCTTGTCGAACTCGGAATGTTTCTGTCGAACTCGGGAATTTTGCGCCATGGATCATTGCAAGGAACTCGCAGTCGTTAGAGTATTTGGAAAAATCAATTTTAAAAAAAGTGATATTCTTCTGAAGATTGCAAATTCAATCCAAGGAGTGCCGTCCGAAAAATACAATTGCAAATTACTTAGAATCTCTATCCGATCATGGCTGGCGGAACAAGAGCATACTACCCTCGTCAAGTAAATTAAGAGTTCTATTTGAAATTTCGTCCAAATTCCAGAGTTCAGCAGACATATTCCCGAGTTCGGCAGACATATTCCCGAGTCCGACAAGATACACCTGAGGTTACGTCGACCAAAACGTTGTGAAAATGACAGTCAAGATGAGAACAGTAGTTCGATGAATCCAAATAATACGAATAACCAATCCTCATCTCAAAAATTCAGAAACATCAGACCATGTACTTCGTTAACTGTTGTATTCGAAGAGAAGCTAACGAAGTTTGTTTTAATTCTATTTTTCTCTGTTCTTTTCCGATATTAAGAATTGTCTTTCTATCGTTTCGAGTGAGTTTGAGCGATTTTTTATCAGGAGGGGTTTCTATTTTAGGTATTTTAAGGGTTAATTCTGAAACGGGTTTTTGATACGTCATTGATCGTGCTATTTCGATTCAATTGAACTATCTCTGCTGATTCTTTCTTTGCATTTTTCATGTCTAACCGTTCTCTCTTTCTCACCAAACACGCTTTGCGATATCTATTTATGCAGGGGTACGTACATGGTCATGTTTTAATGGGTCGATCAATGTACGACACGATGTCTTAGTTCTTCAAAGACAGATTTTTCTTTGATAAGAAATAATATAATTTTTCACTTGGATAACAATTTTAAACAATTGTTGCCCGCCCAAAATACCAAATTCATAAAACACCTCCACCCCACCCCCCGTGCAAGAATTGTCAAGCTTCCTCAAATCAACAGTTTTCGAAGAATAGTTAATGAAAGATAACTACGAGAGCTCTTTACAGAAAATAAATTAAAAGCCGCCCAGACACCGTTTTTTTTTTATTATTCCACGTACATTTGATAAGACAAATGTGTACCTACAATTTTGTTTTACAAAGGAGTCACCATTAAAGCCAAATGCTACTCGAGGATCAGAATTAATCAGTGTATGATACCAATCGGGAAAACAACCTAATAATCGTTAGTAGCTGAAATTTTGCATAATTTGATTATTTAAGGGGACGGTTCAGCAAGAACAAGTTTACATTGGACTTGAAGACGACCATATTCTAGGCAGCTGGAATGCAAGCCAGTAGAACAGAGTTCCATAGGCTTGCAGTTAAAGGAAATAATCTTTGTTCATAGAATTCACTTTTAGCTTAGCCGCCAATAGAAAGTGAGAGTTGATCATGGTTTTAGCTAGAGGAATATTCTTTTTGTAAAATGTTAGCAAAGGGAGGATAAACTGGATCTCAGACGAGCACTTGCCGTGGATACAGCGATAGATCAGATACAAACTTTCTTCTGTGAGAAAGGGGTTGCTAAGAATAAAAAAGGCAACACCTTGCAGGTTTCGAAGCTGGTTTTAAATTCCGTCAAGGCAGGATAGGCTCCTTCGAACAGTTCCTGCCCAGATGTTGCAAAAGTACATAAAGCTCAATGACATTTCCATTCTCTCGAAGAACGTCCAACCTGCGGGCCATAGTACACCGACATAATCACGTTGACACACCTGTTCCTATTAGATCACCAAAATTAAGCGACGCAGAACTTGGTCAGTTCTAAATGGGTGACCATTTGGGAATACCAGGTGCTGGGATGTTTTCTCCGCTTATCTCGGCATTGTTTTCAGTCGACTTGAACTTCTCACTGACAGCGAAATCAAGCAGTGTCGATTTAGGAATGTGTCGTTGGTATTGCGTAAGACTTGCTTCATAATTATACACGCAGCTCCCATTAAAGAGAGTATTCAGTTTCTTTCAAGACAGAACGAAGGCGATAATTCTTCTCGGTTGAATGTATCATGGTCGTCTTCAAACCAAATGTTTACAAATGTTTGTCGAGCTGTTTTCTTATGCAATCGAATTTGTCGATTACATTCATTGTTTTCAATCCTCTAATGGTCTTGTTCATCAGCAAACTGACAATCTCATTAATTCTTATCCTCGAGTAATTTTTAGCCTTTGTAAATAGTAACTTATTAAGATAAAACAAGATGAGTCGTTTAAGAATTTGTATCATGCTAAGTCTTTGTTTTTATTTTCTTTTGCAATACTAAAAGTCTTGGTGGCGATTTTATATTTCCCGCGGAAATTCATTTACTGAAATAAAAAGAATTTCTCCATCTTCAACAAGTATAAGAATTTCTATTGAAGGAGGTTTCGTTATACTTCTTTGGATATTTATTGCAAAGAAATATTCCAGGAGGCGACTCATTCACAGACAAAATTGTATAAACAACTAGACGTATTCCTAACACGTTGCGTCCCAAACACTACCATTATTTATTCTACGTTTACCGCATTCGAAAATCCATCAATAACATATATGCTAAGACATTCAGCGTACATAATCTAAAATATCTTTACGTCTATAGTATCATTATTTACTCACTAGGAGTTTTCGCACACGCCATCATCAAAAGTTTCTTTCTGTTAACAACTCGTGGTGGTCTCTAGAATGTAGGTGATAACAAATCTTCTCTAATTCCAGTACTTTCCACATCTTCCGATAACCTTTTTAAATGGATTTGCATTATCGCCACAGCCTTTGATTTCTCGCTGGCAATGACTATTGGAATTCACTCAAATTTTGGTTGAAAGCAGCCTCCCCAAGGTCAAAGTCCTGTTCGCACTCATCCAGTGGTGGTCTTGTTAGTGCTTTCTCTCCTCAAGTTTTCTATCCTACTCGTTCCTTCACGACTATTTGGCGTGGGTCCAGTTAATGCCGACACTACTACTACTACTACTACTACTACTACTACTACTACCATTATTATTATAATCATTATTATTATTATTGATATTTTCATTATTATCGGCTTACAAGGAGCTTTCACACAGGTCATCAAAGATCTCATTGAATACAATATTATCATCATTTTAATTATCATTATTATCATTATTATCATTATCATTATTATTATCATCATCATTATTATTATCATTATTATCATTATTATTATCATTCTTATCATAATCATCATTATCATAATTATTATTATTATCATTATCATTATTATTATCATTATTATCATTATTATTATTATCATCATTCTTATTATTATTATCATTTTTATTATGATCAATAGCATTATTATTATTTTTTATTATTAATATTATCAATATTATTATTGTTATCATTATTATCATTAGTATTTTTATTAGTATTATTGTTATCAATATTATTATTATCAATATTATTATTATTATCATTATCGACCTTATTATCATTATTATTATCATTATTATCATTATTATTATATTATTATTAAGTCAAGCAGAGAATATGGTTTCAATCGACTTGGCTTGTTACTATCTCCACATTGCTTAACCAAACGTCATCAAACTTAGTAAAACTGTCATTCATGGTTTAACTTCTATCGATTTAATTTTCTAGATACCGAGGTCAATGCTTGAAATCGAGGTCATTAAAACCCCTAAAATCGAAGACTTCGATCAGATCCGTTGCCAAAATCACCGGAAAATGATTGCATCATTCTGCTGCCCCATAAAGTATCTCATTTCCGACGCATCTTCTGCCTGTACAAGAGCCAACTATCCCCTAAGATGGAATTCTGTTGCCACATCTGGATGGAAGCTATTAAATGTACCATTTTCTCTCTTGACTGAAATTTACTGAGTTAGGATATTTTCGTCTCCTTACTTCCTCTTTGTCACAGAAGTAACGTTGTGAACCCATCGTTGCAGTATCTTCATTTCTATAGTCGGTGCTCGACTGAGCTTGGTTGTATCCCCCCCCTGTAAATCTTTCGCAACAATTACTCGTCTAATTACAACAATTGCCAACGATTCCTTTCACTCTCTATCTGCGCTAAAAGCTAAACGAAAATTTCATGAGCCGAATTTATTTCCCAGAACTGACCGTCTGTGGAACACAATACCGACGGCTGCTCCTCAGCTAACTATAACATGACATTTGTAAAGTCTAATGTAAATAAATATTTGTTTAGTTGTCCTCATATATAATAAACCAATACCCTTGTTCCGCCATTACTCACACTTTTAAAGATAACTTTAAGTATTGTTCAACGTAGAGAGTCGCTAATTGGAATACAACCAATGAACTCCTGCATCTTATATAGCTCGGATTAAGATTAAATCAAACGGGATATCTATAAGCATGCAGTAAGAGAGTGTGAAAGTGATAGACAGAAGCTCAGTAAGAGGTTTGCTACTTGGTATGTTAAGTATAAATTGTAGAAAATTAGAACAATTAAAAACAATTACATTAAATTAAATTAAATTAAAAAGAAAACATAATTTTGAAAAACAACTAACAAAACTAATAGAGTTTTCTGTATGATAATAATGTATAGAAAAGGCCATAAAAGAATTCAAAATTTTAAACCGATGTTTCGTTTATTAATTTTACTGTGCATTTTAACAGTACTGGTTAGTGTTCTCTAATGTGTTGAGAGACACGGGTTCAATCCACAGTAGAAATCATAGCATAGACTAAAAACTTGTACTTAAAATAAATAGAAAAAAGAACCCTTGACCTTTGGGCCGGGATCAAAGTAAACAAATGATTTTTTATAAAATTTTATGTTTACAAATTTATTTCATTGTTTATAAAAAAATAAAAATAAATACATAAACACATACACACACGATATGATTTGGGAATTTTAGGTAGGATGACCCCCGGTGTACTTGAGATATTGTGGTGAATGAGAACTTCAGCTAGAGTCAAGCATAGACTAGCAAAGGTAGAGAAAATAGGATGACCATAGATAACCCGTCCCCAATTTTTTAATGCCTTTGTGCCTAATTTTTTGTTTATTTCTGTTTTGGCTGTAAACTTTCAGAGTAAATAAAAATATATAACTCAAAGTGTAGTATTTGTTATGATGGTGCACTTTCTTGACTGATACATTTTTTTAATTTTTTTTACCAACCAGAGTGCCCATTCTTGGGTAGCAGGTTTCTCTCCTATATTAAAATCCGACCTTGCGTCTAATCTGCCCTCGCGGGGAGGCAAGTAAACAAAGAAAACTTGTACTTAATGCCGCATTGCTAAACATTCAACATTAGAACGTGAAGGTCAAGTCAAAATATAGTAATCATTACCATTGAATGTCAACCCCAGTTCATCTAATAAGAAATGGAACTTTTTACTGAGTATAATAATATATCATTGTAGAAATCCTTGTCAAATGAATCATCGTTTGACACACGCACTTGGACAACTTTTAATGAAAAAGGTGAAAATATATGAGAATCTTGAGAAATTTCTTAATTTGATTTGATATGAAACAAAAAAAAGACCCTTGCCCGTCTATCGTCAATTTAACATTATCCAACTAATCTTTCTGTTGTCTTGGGTGCCGTGTGAAAATACGAAACTGAAAAACATCATCCTGAATAACTTGTGAAAACTAATGATGTCTAGCCGAACTAGACAGTGATTTTATTGACATCCATCAAAGCTAAATGCCCTGGAGGCCTAAACACCTAACGAACCAAACCTAAATTAGAATTGAAGAGAAACGGAAAACAAGAACAGCTAGCCATGAAATGAGTTCAAAACTTTCCTTTATGTATTTGGTGGGATATCTATGAACAGATTTTTATTGTTTTCCTCGACTGTTGAACACATTACTTCGGGACTGCTTATAACTAGGGCTATGACAAGAGCATATTATTTTCCTTGTTTTGATTCTCAGGAATATATCAATTGATATCTTATATGATTTTATGTCAGGCGATGTGGTTCTTGGTTGATTAATTGTATCTAACTGTGTCAGATATATACTCGAAGGTCACAACAATGAAAAGAATATGCTGTTGTCATAGCCCTACTTATAACATTGTCTTCTTCAAACAAATGCAATCAGATAAAAATACATGCTATAGTGTTAATAAGTAACTAAACATAGTTTATTCAGTGCATTATTTTCAATCTTCTCATAATATCCTTCATCATTCAACTGAAAATGCTCCTGACTCACTATTCTATATATTCGATTGGCTTTTTGAGTAAAGTTAGACGCAAGAATTCTTATTAAAGTAAGAAAAATTCAGGATCTCAAAAAATAGACACACTGGATTAAAACGAAAAACAAAAGGCTTCAATCTACAGTAATTTCTTTTCAATAACCGAGGACAGAGAAGATAAAGTATCATATCTGAACACACACTACACGTTGTTTATATCGCGCTTATTGAAGCTATAAGAGAATAACATTAGTCACATGATCAAGTTCTTTTTTAATGTGAGAAATAGTCAAATTTTGATAAAAGGTTCATTCTAGATTCAGCTAAAAATGACCAAAGTCTTGGATAATTTTTCCTTCGCACACCGGGAAGAAAACATGAAATGTCGCATCAAAACAAATACAATTTGATCTTAACCGAAAGTTCTGATTCATTATTAAAAGAAAATTACAATTCAATGAGTTTTTGAGATAGGCAAAGAATTACAATCTGTAGACGACGAAGACGTAATTAAAAAGCAAGACATATTGACGAACGAACGGATACAGCTGCTTTAGTGGCACCTAACCATCTTAGATAATTGGGTGCGATGAACATTCTTCTAATCAATCTATACATGGTATGAGGATAAATCAAGGCGAGAAAAACTTAAATGTCGACAAAGTTTCAAATCGAGAGGCATATACTAATCTTATAACCCAACACCTAAACTCATAGTGCGTTTTCATTGCTTTTTTTTTTTTAGATTTTTACAATATCGGTACCCGGTCACAATCTAGTCACTTAAATAATATATATATATATATATATATATATATATATATACATATACATATACATATATATATATATATATATATATATATATATATATATACGGTGGGGTGTAGTTTTTTAGGTGAGCAGGTTTTTAGATAAGCAAAGTATTACAATATATATATATATATATATATATATTTATATTGTAATTCTATGAAAACAATTACGTATATAAATGAATACGTTTTGAAAGCTGAAACCAACGCATTTTTTTAATATATAAACACATTTATTTGCTTATATCAGATATACTTCGATGCTAAACATCTTTATCAATGAAGAGTCTGTTTTTATTTCTTTTTCCTTTTTCTTGTCCGCATGGTGGAATTCTGCGTGCGAGAGTGATGGTAGTAGCCAGATTGTCTTGGTAACGTCTCGATATTTAAAATAAAAATGAAAACAGTGATCAGCAGGGGTGTCGCGCCAGCCGCGCAAAATTGAAATTAGGAAATAATTTTTTTCTTCTTCTTTACCTGCATTTGAAGCGTTGTGTTAGTTGAATATTGAAAATAATTACGTATATAAATGAATACGTTTTGAAAGCTAAAAACGACGCCTTTTTTTAAATATAAACAAATATATTTGCTTATATCAGATATATTTCGATGCTAAACATTTTTATTAATGAAGATATAAGCAAATAAATGTGTATAAATATAAAAAAATGCGTTGTCTTCAGCTTTCAAAACGTATTCATTTATATACGTAATTATATATATATATATATATATATCGCTATTGCAGAGACCTTAAATGGTAGATTTTTAAAAATTCTTATAGTCCTCAAAATGCAATTGTTTGTATTTCTCTTTCACTTTGTTCGCCGTATATATTAACAAAGCATTTAAAAAATCTTTTTAATGAGTTTAATTGCTGAAATGATTACTGGAATTATGGCGATATTCGTTAAATTCCAGTTCTTTTTTTCATTTTGTACATAAAACATTGGTATTCCGTAATTTCTTCCTGACATTCTGTTTAAACTCACACTGTTAAGGACAGTGTCTTGAACTAGAGTTGCCATTCTTTCCCGTCCTTTCCTATCGCACTACACCAGGTTTAACAACTCATTTGTTTTGGTATGCAACTGTACAGTTTGCATAGTCATAGTAGATAGTGAATGACTTATGGCCAATTTTTTTCTGGTATATCTTCACAGGACTTGCTGCTACTCTGAATATATAACTTATGGGCTGATATATTAGGTGGTTCTGATCCTATCATTCATTGTATTTTAATGGCTTTTTAATTCAATTTTCACCCCAAACAAGGCACGTTGTCACTTTGAAGTAGGGGGATACTATCGGAAACATAAGTTGCAGGGATATTGTGAAGGAAGATGAGCAACAAGATGTATGTTCAGGTTGAACTGTAACTTCTGCATGTCAGTAGAGTTGGGAAAGCAGAATCCCAGAAGGGAGTTCCAAAGTCTAGCATTTCTTGGAAAGAAACTATCGAAGTAGAAGGCTTTCTAACACCTAGGGATCTTTATTGTGTAGTGTGGGATTTAGGTGCTTGTCGGATTTGTCGGAGGTATTTACGTTGGGGGATTACAAGTGATTGTAGTTCGTCAGAACATTCATCATTAAATTACTTGCAGAACATGCAGAGGCTTGGTTTATTCCTCATTTTTTCTTTTTATGACTTTATCATATTTTACTTTTATGTAAGTCAAATCACTTCGAATATCTATTCACTGCTAACGAATTATTTCAACGTTTCCATCATTCTTTTAGAGAAACAAAATTTTGGCAAAGAAGTCATTAATCGTTTTAGTATGTTCGCCGTGACCCGAGAAAAATAGACTGCATAAGGTTTAACTAAAACATCTATGTACAGATACTAGTAATATACTAGGTTCGTACCAAAAGTAAAACCTCCTTTTTTAACTCAGAAGTTTGAAGAGCTACAAAGCGTGAGTGGTACCATTAAAACAAAGAAAAATTTTATACTTAGTTATTCTCATGACACAGGATGCGTTTTTAGTGTCTTACACTGGCAATATCTGCAACCGAGATATTAAACATTTCAGGTTAGGATGCTTAAGTTTAGTCATCATAAGAATGCAATTTGCAGTCCCTTTAGATCCGTCTTTGTAGCTCTTCAACTTTTTGAGTTAAAATACAGGGAGGTTTCCTTTTGGAACAACCTCCATAGATTACAGAGATTTCTAGTTATAAAGATATTTAAGAAATGTTATTCCCTACATTATCAGAATAATGAGATTAATTGGATCACAGATTATTGAATCGTGTGGTATCAAGTCTTACAAAAGTTTTTGTCGAAGTAATAATTTTATATAAGTAAATCCCAGCCAAATAATAATTGCTCAATGTAGTATATAGAGCAAAGAAATTATAGTTTTTATATTTAAATTGTATTCCAAAAGTATCATTTTTCAAAACAAAAAAAATATTATTTAAACAAAGAACCCAATTCAAAGTAAATTCCTTAATACATGGATTTTCGATGTTGGCTGAGAGGAAGGTCAGTAGTAAAATATTTAATCTGGTTCGATATAATTTTACATACATAGAAAATTTATTAAAGATTAAATCTGTTCAGAGACATAGAAAAAGAAAATAAAGGTCGAGACAAAAAATGAGATTTTGATATCCGAATGGAATAGTAATCCTTGAATAGAATGGAATGATTCATTAGATTTCAAATTTGTTGAGGAAATCCACATTGTAGGTAAATTCCAATTCTTTTCGATATAGCATCCAGAGTAATTGGCAATGGTCCTTTGGGAATGGAGAATTATAGATGTATTCTATCTCATTTTGGTGGTTAAACATCCGTAGAAAATATCCGTAGAAAAGCGTTCTCTTTTGTAAAGTAAAATCCAATCGTTTAAAATGAATATTCCAATTAGCAAAATATGTTTAGTAAATCAAGATAGTTGGAATTTTAAAAGGTTTGAATTTTATATTTCACGGGTGGATTTAAAATAAAGATTAAAATAAAAGTAAATAGATACAAAAATAAAATAAAAATAAATAAAATAAAAAATAAGCAAATTAAGGAACTTAAAAATAAATTGTATGTTTTATATATAAATTATTATGTATATATGTGTGTGTGTGCGCGTGCGCGTGTGTGTGTGTGTGTGTGTGTGTATTTGTAGGTAGAACATTTTAATAGACAATTAAATAATGCTGGACGAAGTAACATTATAGTTAAGATATTTTCTTTACTTTAATGCATATAACTATAGAAGTATAGCTTCGATATAAAAGCACAGAAAATAGCCAATATCCGGGCGTTCACATGTCCTCGAGTCGGTCATTGATGGCATATCCAGTACTAAGTCAGCATAGAGGGTATGCATATAATGCATTTTCAATTTGGCATAGAGTATTTCAAAGTCTTATTTAGAATTCTTGAAGCGCTTGCTATCAACTTACGACAACCGCCTCTGTTTAAATAAAAAGACTACACCCACAATGTGGGACTTATAGGTGTACGTTGAGCAATTTTTTCCCTGTACGCAATAATTAATGTATGTACTTTTGAGCACCTTTTTAATTGATATTAAAAATATCTTAGTAGCGTTTTTCATGTGTCCTCGTGTCCCTATTCTACGATATGTTTTGAAAACAACTCTTTGTAGTAAAAGAATAATCTCGAAATGATTCGTCTTGTTCTCCTTGTGATTCTCTATCTTTAGTAATATGAATTAAAAGTAATATATATATATATATCAACTATTGATAATAATGACATTGTACCTAGTATTATTTTATTCTATATATATATGTGTGTGTGTATGTATATATATGTATATATATGTGTATGTATATGTATGAATATATATGCATATATATGTATATATATGTATATATGTATGTATATATATGTATATATGTATGTATATATATGTATGCATATATATGTATGTATATATGTATGCATGTATATATATGCATGTATCTATGTATGTATATATATGTATGTATATGTATGTATATGTATGTATATATATGTGCATATACATGTATTATATAAGTAAATATATATATATATATATATATATATATTAAAAAAGAAAAAAATTCTTCTTTACCTGCATTTGAAGCGTTCGGTAAGTTGACAATTGAACATAACTACACATATAAATGAAAGCTGAAAATAACGCATTTTTTTATATATAAACAAATTTATTTACTTATATCAGATATGCTAAACATCTTTATCAATGAAGAGTCTGTTTTTTATTTCTTTTTCCTTTTTCTTGACCGCATGGTGAAATTCTGCGTGCGAGAGTGATGGTAGATGCCAGATTGTCTTGGTAACGGCTCGATATTTAAAATAAAAATAAAAACAGTCATTAGCAGGGGTGTCGTGCAAGCCGTGCAAAATTGAAATTAGGAATGAAAAATGTTTTTTCTTCTTTACCTGCATTTGAAGCGTTGTGTTAGTTGAAAATAATTACGTATATAAATGAACACGTTTTGAAAGTTGGAAACAACGCATTTTTTTTTAAATATATAAACAAATTTATTTGCTTATATAAGATATATTTCGATTCTAAACATCCTTATAAATGAAGATATGATTATTTGCTTATATCACTGATATAATATATATATATTGAGATAAATATTTTTTCTTTCCTAATTTTAATATATATATATATATATACTTGTATATACTTTTATATATACATATATAATATATATATATATATATATATATATATAGAGAGAGAGAGAGAGAGAGAGAGAGAGAGAGAGAGAGAGAGAGTAAGTTATAAAATGTATATGGTGATTAAGCTACACTGAATATTCCGCGTTTCATCCACTCTAGGATTCTTAAGGCGAATTTGCGCATAAGACTGAAGAATCCTAGAGTGGATGAAACGAGGGATATTCAGTGTAGCTTAATCGCCATATGCATTTTATAACTTACTAACTAGCTCTACCTACGTATTGAGCACTTTTGAAGTAAATACTTAAAGTTTACGCATGAATCTATACTTTCGTATATTAATTTTATGTGAGTAAATTAAGTAGTTATATATATATGTATACATATATGTATAATAATTACAATAATAACTTTGAATCCTTACAGACACTAGTATTTAGTCATTTCGGGAATCATTAGTGCAGGGGGACACGATTACTACCGCTCGAGAGATTCGAATCCGGCCACAAAGCTATACCTGACTCCATTAGTAAGTGCAAATCCCACAGTCAATCTTAACCGCGAGAAAAATCGCTGAAATGTTAACATTTATTAAACCTCAAGACCAATCTAACCTGGGAGCGAAATCATTGGAAGTTTAACATTTATTTTTTAAATATCGTAACATCTGGCCATAGTGATCTAATGATTGGAACATCAAGATCTGCGCTGCGAGCTTAGGCGACCGATTTTCGATTTCAACCTTAAAGTACTCAACAGTAAGAAACCGATTTTCTTAAAGGGGCTGATATATATATATATACTAGACTACCCGTGACCCGTTGGCTCAGTATGTTATATTAGCTATGGAATTAATGTATGAGCGTGACACTTGTTACGTAAAGAAAATAGTCTTTTTTTGACATGACAGAAACATTTCTATGAAATTATATTAAAATGAAAATCCACGGACGGATCACTCAAACATGAAAAAAAAAATCCTCCCTATTCGTGAAAAGTTACCTATTTTTCCGAATAATCGTTCAAAAATCGAAAATTAAACATGATTTACCTACGAATCGAACGCCGACGAAAGTCATTTAGCAGCCAAAACGCACACGAACCTACCGATGAGATATATAAGAATATAACACATATTGGAATCCTTCAACCAAGTTACAGAAACTTAAAATCTAAAAAAAAAAAAATTAATAATACCTGAAGCAAAAAAATAAAACCTAAATAAATAAAATAAAATAAAACTAATATTGAAACAGATTAGTAAATGTGTCAACAAATTCACCGTTCTCACACAACTATCTTATATCTAAAAATGTAAACAAAAAAAAGTAGGAAGGAAGGAAACGGGACGGATAGAGAGTAGTAGTAGTAGTAGTAGTAGTAGTAGTCTTGGCTTTTCTACAATTGTTTTAATGTTTGTTAACGGGTTAAAGTTGTTTAGTTGTAAGAAAATAGCGACAGTATAGTTGTAATAAAGAATAGTTGCAAAACACCCCCACTCTTCCCATGTTAAATAATAATTTCGAAATAATAACGTTAATATTTCAGTGCGCAGGTAAAACTCTTCAAAAGAAGCGATTTGTGTTTATCTGTTTACGTTGTTATGGGTTAATTTTCCTACGCGCATGCGCAACCGGATGTCGTAAACCGTAAAGTTGGTTACATCACTCGTTGCAAGGTCATTTGAGTTTTATAATTATATATATATATATATATATATATATATATATATAGTCATTCACATACAGTACTGTTTCCTTGTATCACATCTCATCAGTACGGCTAGACTGGCACCTTTCTCTAGCCGGGAATTGAACCTACAATCATCGTTTTGATAGTTGGCAGCTTATTAATTATGTGTTTATTTTAAACAAGCAGGACTATTCGATAATGCCAGCGACTACAAAATTAGGTATAAATTAAATAGTGTGTATAAAATCCGTATCTTTAAACTTGTCCCCTCTCTTCCTCTCTCTAGTCGTCTCTTTATCTCATTTTCTTTCTCCCCTCCCCTTTTTACATTATTCTCCTTAATACTTTATGCACCATTCAATTCATTTATCTTTTCTATTTTAATGTGCGTAAAAATAAAATTCATCAAGAATTAATAATGAATAATCATAATATGTTAACATATATTACAGATCGAATAACATGTGCGTGTTTTTCTTATAGAATTTGAGATAACTATATTTGTTTCGGTACACCTTGTGGTTTTAACATTTTTTAACTCAACAAGCTTTGATATGTTAATGTACGCAGGATAATATTTCGACATAGAAACTTGGTTTTATCATGAAATACTTCTTGGTTCAACTCCATATTATCCATATTACATGAAAACTTATTTCCCTGCTAACCTTGGATACACAACATTTGAATATTTCCAGATTGTGTTCAATATTAATTTGCTTGATTTTTTCCAATCATCTTAATCAGCGTGGAACATTCAACCATGATAGTTCACCCGTTTGCCTACTTTTGCATCACGAAAGAAGGTTTTTTATTTCAAAATGGCTACATGTGCTGAAGTTGAACCCTAGTTAATTGGAGTTACCTGTTTTTGATTTATCCCTGATGTTCATTTTTTTTTACCTCTTTATTTTTGTTTACACAAACTTCATCTTCGAGCAATAACGGCGATATATCAGCCACTAAATAGCATTTCGAATACTCTTAATAAACATAAAAGAATAGTTTTGGGGAGTTGTTATTTTTAAAAGTTGTAATTTTCAAATGAAAGTCCAGTTCTCATACGTGAAAAAGTATAGAAATACTAGCAGATAATCGGCGAAAGATGAATTAGAGCGAAGAATTTTTAGCGAAGGAAAATACCATTATATATGAAGTTAGCATTTGTACATGTGCAAGTAATAAGGATTAACGGAAAATAGTAACACTACAGGAAATTGCAAAAATAGAGAAAATGGTAAAAATACAGAAAATGGCAAAAATACAGAAAATGGTAAAAATACAGAAAATGGTAAAATTACAGAAAATGGTAGAAATACAGAAAATGGAAAAAATACAGGAAATAGTAAAATACAGAAAATGGTAAAAATACAGAAAATAGTAAAAATACAGGAAATGGCAAAAATACAGAAAATAGTAAAAATACAGGAAATGGTAAAAATACAGAAAATGGCAAAAATACAGAAAATGGCAAAAATACAGAAAATGGCAAAAATACAGAAAATGGTAAAAATACAGAAAATAGTAAAAATACAGAAAATGGTAAAAATACAGAAAATGGCAAAAATACAGAAAATGGCAAAAAAACAGAAAATGGCAAAAATACAGAAAATGGTAAAAATACAGAAAATGGTAAAAATACAGAAAATGGTAAAAATACAGAAAATAGTAAAAATACAGGAAATGGTAAAAATACAGAAAATAGTAAAAATACAGGAAATGGTAAAAATACAGAAAATGGCAAAAATACAGAAAATGGCAAAAATACAGAAAATGGCAAAAATACAGAAAATGGTAAAAATACAGAAAATGGTAAAAATACAGAAAATGGTAAAAATACAGAAAATAGTAAAAATACAGGAAATAGTAAAAATACAGAAAATAGTAAAAATACAGGAAATGGTAAAAATACAGAAAATGGCAAAAATACAGAAAATTGCAAAAATACAGAAAATGGTAAAAATACAGAAAATAGTAAAAATACAGAAAATGGTAAAAATACAGAAAATGGTAAAAATACAGAAAATAGTAAAAATACAGGAAGTAGTAAAAATAC
This sequence comes from Euprymna scolopes, assembly GCF_053919585.1. Classification (NCBI taxonomy): domain Eukaryota; kingdom Metazoa; phylum Mollusca; class Cephalopoda; order Sepiida; family Sepiolidae; genus Euprymna; species Euprymna scolopes. The sequence goes on along the minus strand of NC_136505.1, from coordinate 20,235,009 downwards.
AGAAAATAGTAAAAATACAGGAAATGGTAAAAATACAGAAAATGGCAAAAATACAGAAAATGGCAAAAATACAGAAAATGGTAAAAATACAGAAAATAGTAAAAATACAGAAAATGGTAAAAATACAGAAAATGGCAAAAATACAGAAAATGGCAAAAATACAGAAAATACCAAAAATACAGAAAATGGCAAAAATACAGAAAATAGTAAAAATACAGAAAATGGTAAAAATACAGAAAATGGTAAAAATACAGAAAATGGCAAAAATACAGAAAATGGCAAAAATACAAAAATGGTAAAAATACAGAAAATGGTAAAAATACAGAAAATGGTAAAAATACAGAAAATGGTAAAAATACAGAAAATGGCAAAAATACAGAAAATCGCATAAATACAGAAAATGGCAAAAATACAGAAAATGGCAAAAATACAGAAAATGGCAAAAATACAGAAAATGGTAAAAATACAGAAAATGGTAAAAATACAGAAAATGGTAAAAATACAGAAAATGGTAAAAATACAGAAAATAGTAAAAATACAGAAAATAGTAAAAATACAGAAAATAGTAAAAATACAGGAAATGGTAAAAATACAGAAAATCGCAAAAATACAGAAAATGGCAAAAATACAGAAAATGGTAAAAATACAGAAAATAGTAAAAATACAGAAAATGGTAAAAATACAGAAAATGGCAAAAATACAGAAAATAGCAAAAATACAGAAAATGGCAAAAATACAGAAAATGGTAAAAATACAGAAAATGGTAAAAATACAGAAAATGGTAAAAATACGGAAAATGGCAAAAATACAGAAAATGGCAAAAATACAAAAATGGTAAAAATACAGAAAATGGTAAAAATACAGAAAATGGTAAAAATACAGAAAATGGTAAAAATACAGAAAATGGCAAAAATACAGAAAATGGCAAAAATACAAAAATGGTAAAAATACAGAAAATGGTAAAAATACAGAAAATCGCAAAAATACAGAAAATCGCATAAATACAGAAAATGGCAAAAATACAGAAAATCGCATAAATACAGAAAATGGCAAAAATACAGAAAATGGCAAAAATACAGAAAATGGTAAAAATACAGAAAATGGTAAAAATACAGAAAATGGTAAAAATACAGAAAATGGTAAAAATACAGAAAATGGCAAAAATACAGAAAATGGTAAAAATACAGAAAATGGCAAAAATACAGAAAATGGCAAAAATACAGAAAATGCCAAAAATACAGAAAATGGTAAAAATACAGAAAATGGTAAAAATACAGAAAATGGTAAAAATACAGAAAATGGTAAAAATACAGAAAATGGTAAAAATACAGAAAATAGTAAAAATACAGAAAATGGTAAAAATACAGAAAATGGCAAAAATACAGAAAATGGCAAAAATACAGAAAATACCAAAAATACAGAAAATGGCAAAAATACAGAAAATAGTAAAAATACAGAAAATGGTAAAAATACAGAAAATGGTAAAAATACAGAAAATGGCAAAAATACAGAAAATGGCAAAAATACAAAAATGGTAAAAATACAGAAAATGGTAAAAATACAGAAAATGGTAAAAATACAGAAAATGGTAAAAATACAGAAAATGGCAAAAATACAGAAAATCGCATAAATACAGAAAATGGCAAAAATACAGAAAATGGCAAAAATACAGAAAATGGCAAAAATACAGAAAATGGTAAAAATACAGAAAATGGTAAAAATACAGAAAATGGTAAAAATACAGAAAATGGTAAAAATACAGAAAATAGTAAAAATACAGGAAATAGTAAAAATACAGAAAATAGTAAAAATACAGGAAATGGTAAAAATACAGAAAATCGCAAAAATACAGAAAATGGCAAAAATACAGAAAATTGTAAAAATACAGAAAATAGTAAAAATACAGAAAATGGTAAAAATACAGAAAATGGCAAAAATACAGAAAATAGCAAAAATACAGAAAATTGCAAAAATACAGAAAATGGTAAAAATACAGAAAATGGTAAAAATACAGAAAATGGTAAAAATACAGAAAATGGCAAAAATACAGAAAATGGCAAAAATACAAAAATGGTAAAAATACAGAAAATGGTAAAAATACAGAAAATGGTAAAAATACAGAAAATGGTAAAAATACAGAAAATGGCAAAAATACAGAAAATGGCAAAAATACAAAAATGGTAAAAATACAGAAAATGGTAAAAATACAGAAAATGGTAAAAATACAGAAAATGGTAAAAATACAGAAAATCGCAAAAATACAGAAAATCGCATAAATACAGAAAATGGCAAAAATACAGAAAATCGCATAAATACAGAAAATGGCAAAAATACAGAAAATGCCAAAAATACAGAAAATGCCAAAAATACAGAAAATGGTAAAAATACAGAAAATGGTAAAAATACAGAAAATGGTAAAAATACAGAAAATGGTAAAAATACAGAAAATGGCAAAAATACAGAAAATGGTAAAAATACAGAAAATGGCAAAAATACAGAAAATGGCAAAAATGCAGAAAATGCCAAAAATACAGAAAATGGTAAAAATACAGAAAATGGTAAAAATACAGAAAATGGTAAAAATACAGAAAATGGTAAAAATACAGAAAATGGCAAAAATACAGAAAATGGTAAAAATACAGAAAATGGCAAAAATACAGAAAATGGTAAAAATACAGAAAATGGTAAAAATACAGAAAATTGTAAAAATAAAGAAAATAGTAAAAATACAGGAAATGGTAAAAATACAGAAAATAGTAAAAATACAGGAAATGGTAAAAATACAGAAAATGGCAAAAATACAGAAAATGGCAAAAAATACAGAAAATGGCAAAAATACAGAAAATGGTAAAAATACAGAAAATGGTAAAAATACAGAAAATGGTAAAAATACAGAAAATGGTAAAAATACAGGAAGTAGTAAAAATACAGAAAATAGTAAAAATACAGGAAATTGTAAAAATACAGAAAATGGCAAAAATACAGAAAATGGCAAAAATACAGAAAATAGTAAAAATACAGAAAATGGTAAAAATACAGAAAATGGCAAAAATACAGAAAATGGCAAAAATACAGAAAATAGCAAAAATACAGAAAATGGCAAAAATACAGAAAATGGTAAAAATACAGAAAATGGTAAAAATACAGAAAATGGTAAAAATACAGAAAATGGCAAAAATACAGAAAATGGCAAAAATACAAAAATGGTAAAAATACAGAAAATGGTAAAAATACAGAAAATGGTAAAAATACAGAAAATGGTAAAAATACAGAAAATGGCAAAAATACAGAAAATGGTAAAAATACAGAAAATGGTAAAAATACAGAAAATGGTAAAAATACAGAAAATGGTAAAAATACAGAAAACTGTAAAAATACAGAAAATGGTAGAAATACAGAAAATGGCAAAAATACAGAAAATGGCAAAAATACAGAAAATGGTAAAAATACAGAAAATGGTAAAAATACAGAAAATCGCATAAATACAGAAAATAGCATAAATACAGAAAATAGCAAAAATACAGAAAATGGTAAAAATACAGAAAATTGCAAAAATACAGAAAATGGCAAAAATACAGAAAATGGCAAAAATACAGAAAATGGTAAAAATACAGTAAATGGCAAAAATACAGAAAATGGTAAAAATACAGAAAATGGTAAAAATACAGAAAATGGTAAAAATATAGAAAATGGCAAAAATACAGAAAATCGCATAAATGCAGAAAATAGCAAAAATACAGAAAATGGTAAAAATACAGAAAATGGCAAAAATACAGAAAATGGTAAAAATACAGAAAATGGAAAAAATACAGAAAATAGCAAAAATACAGAAAATGGTAAAAATACAGAAAATGGCAAAAATACAGAAAATGGTAAAAATACAGAAAATGGTAAAAATACAGAAAATTGCAAAAATACAGAAAATGGCAAAAATACAGAAAATGGTTAAAAATACAGAAAATGGTAAAAATACAGAAAATGGTAAAAATACAGAAAATGGCAAAAATACAGAAAATCACATAAATACAGAAAATGGTAAAAATACAGAAAATGGCAAAAATACAGAAAATGGTAAAAATACAGAAAATGGTAAAAATACAGAAAATGGCAAAAATACAGAAAATGGTAAAAATACAGAAAATGGTAAAAATACAGAAAATGGTAAAAATACAGAAAATGGCAAAAATACAGAAAATCGCATAAATACAGAAAATGGCAAAAATCCAGAAAATAGAAAAAATCCAGAAAATGCTAAAAATCCAGAAAATGTTTAAAATCCAGAAAATTCTAAAAATCCAGAAAATGCTAAAAATCCAGAGTAAGTATATTTGCGAATACGTTATTTCGAAATAGCTAATCTTCCTTAACATTACTAAGATCATTGCAGTTTTGGCTTCAGCGATTCTTACTGTTTCTTTCGTGGAAGGGATGTCTTTTTACTACAAAATGTTTTCTGAGTGCTTCTTTTGCAGTGTCCCAGGCTAAGTGTAGCATAAATAATGAACATGAAAGGAATCTAATGGTTTCTACCTGTTGTAGATTTGTCAAAAGGCAATCATCTAAGTTTATGCAGAGTAGAAAAAGCTGAAACATAAAGAGTTTGATTTTATAAAAGCTGGTTCTTATGCCTTTTAACATAGCACTGATTACGTTAGCAAGGCAGGTGAACCTTAAAGGAACAAGGAATACAACAATGATCAATCAATGAATGCCTTATAAATTAAAATATTGTCCTTCCAGTAACAATTCTAGCCTTTAAGATTCTTTATATCTTCATATATTTATGCACGGTGTACATTTATATTTTTACGATACATCAACTCTTTTTGTTAATGTAATGCAGAATGTAGCCGTTTATTATTTATTTGGTTTGTTACCTTTTTATTCATAAGACTTCTATGCCATCTACATGCAGTAGTGTTTCGCTGTATAACAGTTCATCAGTGCGACTGGACTGGCAAGTACCTAAACCTAGGTCTAAAACTCGACCGCTTAGGCAACAATCGACTCTCCTGCCCTTTACGCTATTCGGCTGTTGCTAATATATATATATATATATATATATATATATATATATATATATATATATGTGTGTGTGCGTGTGTGCGTGTGTGTGTGTGTGTGTGTTAATAATTTACTTGAAACGTATTCAGTTTGTATACACCAGTCGTATGGATTTTAAAAATTGATATTAATAATGTTTTTTTATAATAAAAAATTACATTCTCCAAGCTCAATGAATGCCTTTTATTTGTTCCAGAGTATATATAGTCTAATATAATAATTTTCAAAGTTTCAAATATCAAGCCTTTTCGGTTTGCCATTTATTACTTTTCAAAAGGTATCAATTACAATATTGTTTCGTATTGCGACTAACAAGTCTACAAAATTATGTTATTGCTGCATATTTAGTCACATACTCATAATATAATTTTGCAGACTTTTTAGATGCAATACAATATTGTAATGGATACCTTTTGAACAGTAATAAATGACCAAATGAGAAAACTTGATATTTGAGACTTGCAAAACTATCATATATATATATATATATATATATATATATTATGTTTACCTACAGATACTAGTATTACATGCTTACGCAATCACAATTATAGGAAGTTTAACTCAATCGCAAAGTCACATTTAACCCTGCAGCCAAATATTCGACCCCCAAAGCCACCAAAAATTATCACGAGAAATGAAAGAGAATGAAGTTCTACTTATAATGCAACGGCAAGCAATGTTACAAGAAAAGAGCTCTTTTCTTGCAAGTAAGAAAAACATTAGATAAGTAAAAATGAGATTAGGATAGACCGAGATTCGAACCTTGTAAGCAAGGTTCAGAAATAGATTCAGAAATGAAATTTAGCATTGTTCAGTTCACATAAAATAGTTTAGATATGTTGTAGTAAAAGGAATTTTGTTCAATTCTTTTTTATGAAAAGTGAATTAAAATAAAGTCATCTAGAAAATAACGAACAATAGCAAATTTAAAACATATTGAAAAATAAGTTAGGTCGAAAAATAGGTTAGTAAGAATTCTTTGTCTGTAGAAATGGTTTGGGAACATGTGCGAATCACGCATGTTCAGGCCACGTAGGTCGATCACGTTTTGGATACACATATGACGTCATGGATGACATGAATTCTCAATATAGGAGCTAGAGTCGAAGATGAGTTAGATACAGGGAGATGGAGTCCAGACTCGAGTCCGGAACGAATCAGAGGAGGGTCCCCCTTTAGAAGCGAAGGGGAAAGTTTTAAACATGTAGAAACAACTTTGAATTCCTGGATGTGATCATCATTTTGACCGGTCAAATGGAATAAAAGAACATCTCATATTTTTGTAACTGCCGTCTTCGTGTCGTTTTTCTACCAAATTGAAGGTAACGTGAAATCATTTATATGAACTTTGTTCCCACTCATCTTTATAATGAACTTTGTGTATAACTCATCTAAGAAATGTGTCCCTCTCTCCAAGTAATGACTGTTCCCTCCGGTGTTAAAGAACTGATCAATCTCTCTCCACTCTAATATATGTTAAAAGAAGGAACATCCACAGAACTGTAAAAGATATGTTTTCTCTCTTCTCCCTCCCCCCTCTGTAATATCTGTATAAATGTATCTTCCCCTCATCAATATGAATGTCACCATCCGTCTCTCTCTCTCTCTCTCTCTCTCTCTTTCTCTCTCTCTCTCTCTCTCTCTCTCTCTCTCTCTCTCTCTCTCTGATATGCTCTCCTATGCAGCAGCAGACAAATACAAAAAGCTGGTCAGATAGTGTTCACGAATAGATGCTGGATTATTGCCTACAACTTAATTACCTCGTAGTTTTTACGTTTCGCCACAGAACGCTTAATATGAGAACAGTAGTCCGAATAATCTACATAATCCAAACACTCAATCCTCATCTTAAAAATCCAGAAACATAAAACGAAGTGCCTTCTAATTACTTTCTATTCAACATTTTAGTAGATGTGCAACTCATATGATTTTAGCATGGAATGTTTGTTCTGACTATTATTTGTTGGTTTAATATATATCGGTCATGCGCTCAGAAAGCCATTTAAGAAGAAACAATCCGTTCATGGCTTTATGTTTATCGGTATAACGACGTATACATAGAAGATCATGTCAGCACAAAATTAATATTCATGTTCTCATTATCTTAGTGCTAAATAATATAGTCAGCTAACTATGCAAAGTGTATAAACTTATTTAAGATTAATGGAGATAAGACATACGATATGCAGTAAAAACAAGACATTTGATATCACACGAACGTGTACGATTATTATCACGTAATCTCTGTATGTAATTTTAGTTTGAACATCCGTTGTAAGCAATAATCCGGCGTATTTCATATGCAAGGCGTTTAAAATATTTACATCATTTAGGATGAAAATATCACAAAAACTTCATAGTCATAATTTAAGTTCATTCTCACGAGAGCAGACTTTAACAAAAGTAATTTTAGATTACGATAAAATTAAAATTGCCTAAGTTCATAAACATTTCTCTATTCCTTAATTAGGATAAAATTAAGCCCCAATTTAAGTTCATCCTCGCGAGGACAGATTAATGCACAAGGTCAGTTTTACAAAATTTTAGATCAGGATCAAATTAAAATTGCCCAAGTTAATGAACATTTCTCTGTGCTTATTGAGGTTAGAACAGCTACAGTTAGTATCGGAACATGTGCCGGCATAACTGGGGATGTCGGAATTATGTAATTCAAATTATAAGTAGAGAAGCTCATTGTAAGTCAAATACAATTTATTCACGGCAGAAACATTATTTAAAGCACGATATTAATGTGTCAATCGAATCGGCCATATTGCTCCGGTCCATATTTTGGAAATCTCCGGTCTTTCCAAGGATCTATAAATGGCGATAATTCTCACTTTCTTTATTAGAGTTATTTCCTTTATTTGACCGTTATAGCTAGGGTTAGGACAACGGCATATTCTTTCCATTGTTTTGACTCTCGGGTGTGTATCCGTTAATATTTTATATGCTTTTATATAGATTGATGTGGTTCTCGGTTGATTAATTGTATCTAACTGTGTCGGATATATACTCGAGAGTCAAAACAATAAAAAGAATAGGCTGTTGTCATAGCCCTAGTTATAGCATACGACACTTTACTACACAGCCACTGAAACTATGTAAGGTGAATGCTAAATAAAGGTGTAATCGTTTTAACGTGAATAGAAAATAACAACTTGCACGAATGTCCAATTGGCACATGGGGTAAAAGACAACAACCTATCTTGAGGAATTGTACGTCATTTTAGTGTCAGAATAAAAGACATATCTTGTTCCAAACAAAATGGCAGTAATTCAATCCAAACAAACTAACACGAAGACGAATAACATGATTTCCCGTTGATAGCCGCTTCGTAGAAGTTTTGAATTGTAAAAGTTAAGACAAAGGGCAAAAGTTCTTCTTGTGTGTATACGAAACATCATGTCAGAATTCTAAAAGACCCGATATATTTTATGATTCGATTCTGGTTTCTGGTTGGTTGCTATTAGAGCACGGTTCCATTTGATTTTTCAATTCCTGACCTCCCAATTTTTTGGAACCATAATTAATGTAATTATATCATAAATATTGCAGGAGTATTGCTCCCTTTCTATCATGTAGCCTGGCATAGACAACTGTCCTCTTTGAATTTTATGTGCAATTTCATTATGTTGATGATTAAGGAGCGTTGGAAATACTTGAAACTGAGGTACAGGTACAAACGTTATTGCGCTGTTTTTATTGAAATTAAACGAGGATATACTTGTTAAAAAAGAAGGAATTAAATAAAATTTGGTCCATTACCTTTTAATTTATATGACTTTGTGTTGTCTGTTTAATACATACATATATATACATAAATATATATATATATATATATATACGTGTGTGTCTGTGTTTATATGCTACAAGTAACTTTGTGTTGTCTGTTTAATACATACATATATATATGTATATATATGCGTGTGTGTCTGTGTTTATATACTACAAGTAAATATTAATTATGTTTACCTACATACACTAGTCATCAACATCATATCTGTCTGTATCTGAAGATTCTATTGCTGACTTTGATTTCCTCGATAATTTTCTATTGAGAATTCTTTCTAGAAAACATCAACTACTGACGGAAGAGACCACTAGTCGATTGCCAACATCCTAATTGAAACTGACCGTTGTGGAACGAACTGGATTTAACATAGAACAGCCAGGTTGTCAGACGGTGTCGTTATACACTCGGCCACCGTCATCTCCTATCGGCTCTAGTATTTGATGCTTACACATCAGTGATAATTAGTGCCGTAATTACTTCTATTAAAATTATATTAAATGCTATGCTGTATAGTATTGTTTGTGTTCAAGAATAAAACTTACTCCGATGTATGTGCCTCGAAAAATAACGAAACTGGATATACAGGGATATGTGTGGACTATATGAAAAAGGGCAATAAACATATTGTTTGATCATCTAACATATTGTATTGAGAGTTTTAGCGTGTAATACTAGTTTATTCGACAATTTTATAGTTCAGATGATTTTGTTTATATTTTCTTTTATTCAATACGACAATATAATTGTTAATAATGACCTGAGAATCCAGCAATTCCTGGCTGAAAAAAAACATAACAATGCTACTATAACCTAACCCATTGGGGAGTGCGAAAATAGCGTCATTAAAGGGTGAAATTGGTACCGAATTGAAGCTTTTATTATATAAGATCTCCTGGAAAACAGCGGATGACCTAACAGTGTTCTAATATATCAAATACGAAAAAGAATTAAAATAGCATGATGACGCAATGACTTGCTGATCGCAGGTCTACGAAATTTGCAAAGTTATGTTTTGTCCTCATTTAAGGCCGAATGTGGCCTAGAGGTCAAGGTATTGATCCCGAAATCAAGTGCAGAAAAATAAATCACGCAATTATTTTGGGAAAGGTCTCTAATTAATATGCAGGGATATGTTGGCTAACGAACCAACAGAAAACGTCCCGTTGAAGCATGAATCGAGATGATTTGGCTGAAGGGGGGGCACCATCTCTCGGACGCCACGCCGTCCCTTCCTACAAAAGCTGTTGCACGAGCAAAATTCAGGAGTACAAAGTGAGAACCGGTTGAAGTTTTAGGTTTTGAATCGCCAAGCCAAGTACGCCATCCCCTGGCCGTTACCTGTCACCACCCGTCAACAGAGAAAAATAAATATATCGATTGAGAGACTGCTGAAAAGAATTTATCAAAATATTGTAAAAAGAATTTGTAAATATTATGTTGTTTTTTTAACATTTATTTTAAAAAGAAAACGAAGATTTTTTTTGTGAAGTTGATTTGTTTCTCTTGTCACCTATGTGTCGACATCTTTGAGCTGTTACATTTACAGCGAACGACCGGTGCTACAAAACAGACGGCATATCAACCCTTGGTTCGAGTAGTGAATGAGAGAATACCTGACCTCTGTTGAAGACTGACGTAACACCCAGCGAAGTAACACTGGACCGACCCCTCACATCTGATGATGTGTACCTAGATAGATAAGACGCGTCCTGCTACATAGTGACCTTTCACATTCGTCTCCCGTGACCGAGGATTTTACCCGGTGGTTGGTAAGCGTCTTACATGTAGCTTTGTGATCAAAGACCTTTCACACTGCTACTGTAACATATAAGGTCCTACGGTAACGGGAATTGAGTAGGTTAACTAAGTAAACATGCAGTTTGCATATTTAAGCTTAAAGGATGTTGGAATGAATAATTTTGAAAACAAATTGATAAATATTTGGCAAGAAAGAAATTTTTAACGATAACAATAGACAGTAACAATTATTGGCCTGATTTCAAAGGCCAAGATGACGCAATTGTATGAAATCAAGGGGAGATCGAAGTTCTGTAGAACAGAGAAAACAGTTATGATGTAGTAACGACAGAAATCGGAGGAGAAACTCAGTCTGACAATCGGCGAACGAACCGCGGACGTTCGAACATTTGGTTCACAAAAGAGTTATTAAGTCAGATAGTCGCAAGAGCGAACTACGAACCTTCAAGCTTATAGTCCACATAATAATTAGAGAATTTTTCGGTATGTATCCGTTGCCTTGTGGGGTTTATACGACCGTTTATATACTGTACCACATTAACGTACGTGTGTATATAGTTTAATCGTGGAGTGTTGAATGTGTATACGTGGCACTACTAAATGTTTGTGTGTTCTTATTATAAACGGATCATATCTATATATGTACGTGGTGTAACAGACTGTTGTCCTCGCCTGAATGTTTATTTTAGCGGCTCGTGATTCATCCAGGTGTTGATGCGTGCGTATCAGAACATATAATATAACATATACACATTGACGACATACCTGTTTCTTCTGCTGGCTTCCTCTGTCTTTTGGCCCTGCCTGGGGGATTCATCAATAATCTTGGGGGGGGGGGATTGAATAATTGTAACAAAGAAGCTTCAATACGGACCCAAGACGAATGGTTGTATTTATATATTTTTTTATTCACCCCAGGTATTCGGTATAGCAGAGGAGTGATCGACAATCTTGACTTTGGGTGGATCCTCTACATCTTCATTCTGAGACTTCTCCCCATCTCTTGGGGAGACGCATTTTAGACCATCTTTTTCATTCGATGCCCGTTATCCAAATCAATACTGCTTGCAAAAACCGGAACATGTGACATGCGACACGTACGGTCCAGTAACCTGTTTGAATACTTTCCGGTGCAAATTTGATCAGGTTTTAATGTTTGACAACATGTCGGTTCCAATATCTGTTGTCCCTTCATTACTATATATATATATATATATATATATATATATATATATATATATATATAGTTATATATATATAGATAGATAGATAGATACGCAGATAATTAGATAAACCGATAGATAAACGGATAACAGATAATTTATTGCTTCTTCTCGACTACCTTCTAAAAATATTATATAGCCCAATTTTTATGTTAGAACATGTTTGTAAACGCAAAAATGATCATTGTGCCGCAACAGAAGTGGCATATAAGAGTCACAAGATAAATACGCTAAAACAGTGCAATCATCGCTATGTATCTGATACTGAACAGTGTGACTTTTTATTTTTCTGTGGTGTGAATGGATTATTTAAAAGAAAAATGTTTTTCGCATAGAATAAAAATCTATATATTAATACGAACGCGTGGGTTTTCTTTTGTGTGTCACACTTACATCCGGGTCGTTTAATTGTTATGTTCTTATATTTGCTGTCATAAATGATTTTACCAAGTATTCTCCATAAGTTTTGGTTTCGACTATAACTGATGGCACTGAAATCATCTATTTTTTTAGTAAATAATATTATCAAGAATTCTTCATAAGTGTTGGTATATATATATATTTCATGAGTTTTTATTTCGGTTTCGATTCAAGCTAATGCACCTAAATCATATGGATATTTTTATTTTTATTTTTGAAATCACAACTTTATAAAATATAAAAATCGATAGAACATAAACTTTATAATAATATATTCGAAATCTGCAAGAAATAAAATATCATATTTAAGCGTTCTTTACAACCGGGCTTTACCGGTCGTTCGTGCCAGCTTAGATAAATACTTTTGCAGTTTTAACAAAAAAACTACAATAATATCAGAGTGTCTCCATTTACAATGAACATCTACAGAATGTCAACATAAATATATTACATATGAATGAGTCCCCTGTGGAATTTCCACGGGTCCCGCTAGTAAAGTTATAATAACAGTAGTCCTATTACTTTTCAGGGACATCGTATTTCATAAAGAAACAAAGACGGTAAATTTCATTCCCAGTTCAGATTAGTATTGTATCTCAATTTTACCACCGTTATGAATATTTAAATCAAAATATAATTCTATAATACCTTCACTTGGGAATCTTTATTTCAGTTTGATGGAGATACGTTTTATGAGTTGCCTTAATATGACTCAAATATAAAGATTAAAATGAAATCATCTTAATAAGAAGTTAAATTTAATTTTGGTTTAATCCGTGTCAAATGATTATAGATCTAATTTAACTGACATCATAAATACTATCAGGACACGTGGAAATGATAAATATCTTTTGTCACCGAATAAGGTTTGATAAAGCTAATTTAAAGCGTAAAATTAATTTTTTGGGACAGAAGAAACAATAACACACAACAAATATGAGCTTATAAAGATTTTTTCCTGAAAATAGAGTCCGTTATGCTCTAACAAATGAGATGAATTAAAATGTACTAACAAATAATCAGAAGGTAATATTTGTGTTACCTTTTAGTGCAGCACCTTACGGCAAACAATGTTCTTATTTTGTCCTGCTTTTTATTTTCGAATGTTTTCTTTTTTACGTAGCGTTCCACTGCATCTTTTCTTCATCTATCTATCTATCTATCTATTTATCTATCTATCTATCTATCTATCTATCTAGCGATGAGTAGACGATAGTGATTTGAATCGTCAATTTTAACAGGTTGTCAAACTTTATCAAACTATGTGACCGGTCAGTTTGCACCAGAATGTATTCGAACAGAGACAGGACGCGACGTGTCACGTGTTACGTGTTCCGGTCTATGCAAGCATAGTGTTGAGATGGGTTAGAGATGCCGAGAAAGACGGATGGATTAAACGGATCTCCGCTCAGAACGAATACATAGAAAATCCTACAAGCTAAGAGTCCATCGATCACTCCCAGATATTCGTCACAGCATAACTGCGAACATGTTTAAAGCGCAATTGAATCATGATAATTGACTTTTTCATTTTAAACTGAAATTCAAGCCATTATATATAAAAATAATTTTATAAAATCAACAGTGGGTGTTCTACAGTACAACATAGACTACAATGCATTGTAAACTAAGTCACTGCGAGAGACGTCAGCTTCCTCTTGGTCAACTGCAATGCGTCCCCAACCAGAGCAGGCAATCAATTTGATTAGAAAAATGATGGATTCTACGAATTTAAATGATAATAAAAATATGCGAGTGTGAAAGATTCGTTTAGTATCATTTAATCCCAGGCAACGTCGGACCACTCTATTATATATGTGTGTGCGTGTGTGTGTTAATCTAACAATCCTGGTGAGTTGTGAAACTACAAAATATCTGTATCTCTACGATACTGATTTTTCATAACCGGCAATATGTGGGATCGAATGTACGTAGTGTTGGTTCTAACTACTAACACACCCGCGTTTGCTTCATAGATATAGATGAGCTATACAATGTCTGTATAATTTTGATGAATGGCAATTTTCTCTTCCACTGAAGTCGATAGCTACCGCTGTTATTTACGTCACGGATTATACGTTTTTTTTCTCTTTCTTTGTCTGTTCATTTTACCAACAAAAGAGACTTAACATTTTTTTTTTTTGCAGGTGAGTCTGATTCACCGAGGTTCCACGAATTCTATCCGAAAGATAAATGCATCTTCATTCTTCTTTCTTTTAATACTTTCACATCCATCAATATTTTCTTTTTACGTTAATACAGCATTGGGTAGCTTCCGTTCATCCAAGTGTATTTCATTCTATGAGATAAACATTCTCTGCCCATTTCACGAATTGACCATTCTTTTTCAAATATTAGTAAACTTATGTGAAGGGTCAGATTGTAGGTAAACTACTTTATCTCAAAATGTTATCTTCTTAGCTTGAACTGTATCGGTTGATTTATTTATGTCTTTCCCTTTCACTCTCTTTTACACTGTCTCTTTCACTTACTCGAGCTCTATCTATCTATCTATCTATCTATCTATCTCTACATATATATATATATATATATGTATATACATGAAAGTGCCTGTCTGTGTGTATGTCTGTGTACATTTCCATACAAAATAACTCTGTCAATTTTCAGTCTACAGACTCGAAATTTGATATACGGTACTGAGATTTAGGAAAATTTATGTGATCGGTTTTCGGCCATAAATTCGGCTGTTAAGAGGTCAAAGTTCGACGATTTGACCTTTGAAAACTCTACCAAACTCCTCTGACAATTTTGGGTGAAAACACTTTAAATTTTAGATATAGGTTCCTTGGACATGGATCTAACTTAATAACTTGATTTGAGCCCAAAACAATAATTTTTAAGGGGTCATAATAGAGGTCAAATTTAAAAAAATTGACCACTTTTTTTTTTTGCTCAACATACGCCTCCACATACCCGGACAACACCGGGCTGAAATGCTAGTATATATATAAAAGTGAACGTGTCTGTGTGTATGTCTGTGTACATTTCCCTACGCAATAACTCTGTCAATTTTTAGCCTACAGACTCGAAATTTTATATACAGGGTACTGAGATTTAGGAATATCTATGTGATCGGTTTTCGGCCAGAAATTCGGCTGTTAAGGGGTCAAAGTTCAACGATTTGACCTTTGAGAACTCTACCAAACTCCTCCGACAATTTTGGGTGTAAACACTTGAGATTTTAGATATAGGTTCCTTGGACATGGATCTAACTTAATAGCTTGATTTGAGCCCAAAACATTAAATGTTAAGGGGTCATAATAGGGGTCAAAGTTTTAAAAAATTGAGTGTTTATATTTTTTTTTGTTTTGGTCAGCATACACCTCCAAATACCCGGGCAACGCAGGCTAGTATATCTATAAAAATGAACGTGTCTGTGTATCTGTCTGTGTGTCTGTCTGATCTGTTTCCCACCGAGAAAATATCGCGATGAATGGTGGTTTTTGAAAATTAAAAAATTAAAATTCTATTCAAAATAGTAGAAAAAGATTTATATTAATCTGCTTTTCACATGATAACATTCAGAATTTTATCTTTATATATCATATACATATATATCATATATATCATATATATATATATATATATATATATATATATATATATATATATATATATATAATACACACAGACACACAGACACAAACTTATATATATGTGTGTGTGTGGGGGGGATGTATGCATCATCGCCCTCTCAGTAAAGACGAAAAAGTCTTCTGTGCGTCATGCGTAAGTTGCTGGAATCTTTGTTAAATAGTGAAATAGCTAACCACTTCAGCAGAAATGACCTTCTTAGTGATATGCAATATGGTTTCCGTTCTGCTTGATCAACAGCAGATGTGCTTACGGTTATACTTCATAGGATTAGCGAATATCACAATAAATACCTTTCTAGTATATTTGCTGTCGATATATCAAAAGTCTTTAATAGGATATGACATAATGGTCTACTTCACAAGATCTACAGCTACGTTATGGCTGGAAATGTATTTTCAATTATGAAATCATTTCTTTTTGATAGGTTCATAGGAGTAGTGGTTGATGGGCAGAAATCAGAATCTCACAGTATTAATGCTGGAGTCCATCAAAGGTCTATCCTTGGCCCAACTCTCTTTCTGATCTGCATCAACGATCTTTCAAACACATCCTTAGATCATTCGTAGACATTTATGCTGACGACAATACCGTATATGGCAGCACATCAAAGACCGTAAACAACAAAGTTTTCTCTTATTATCTCTCCTCTTATCTTAACCACGTGGAGGAATGGGGAAAGAGGTGGCTGGTTATTTTAATACATCTAAAACCAGACTTCTATCTTTACATCATCAACTCTCTGATCCCCATCTTGGATCAATTGAGACGAATGGCCCTCGCCTTGTGGAGGCTTAGGTTTTGACAAGCTTCTGGACTTTTACTCCTTATCTGAAATGGAACACGTACATGAAATCTGTCGCCAAGGTCGCTGAAAATATGGTGGAATCTTTCTCTCGATCCAGTAGATATCTCACTGCTGATGCAATTCTCTACTTATATGAGAGCCAGTTACATCCAAGTATGAGGTGCCGTTGCCAGAACTGGGCAGGAACTGCTAGAAAGATCTTATCCTGCTTTGACAGAGTTAAAAATAGACGCATAGCCTAGTGAGGGATGCCCTTTTCTCTTCCCTACAATCTTATTCTGCCAGAAGAGACGTTGCGAGCCTGTCTGTGTTTTATCGTTATTTTCATGGCAACTGCTCGTCTGAGCTCTAATCTAATCCTTGCCAAACATTCACGAGAAACAATCAGCTGAAAACACTATACAAAAATTTCCCCCACTCTTTATCTGTGCCTAAACCTAAAAGTAGATTCCATGAACAAAGCTTCTTTCTCATAACTGCATACTTGTGAAACTCTGTTCCGTTTGTCTGCTTACCAGCTGACTACAATGTGGTCGTCTCTAAGTCGAGTGTGACCAAGTTCTTGATGAGCCGTTCCCCTTAAGTTATACCATTTACCAAATTTCTACTTCTAAGGATTACTATGATATTGTCCCATTGACTACTGTACGCTCTTTAACCCCTGCCCTCGAGTGGCATCTAGGCCTTGATAAGTGATGAGTCCTTTTTAAATTATAATGAATAAAATAAGAAAGTGTATAGCATTAAGTTTAAGTTAGAATTTAATATGGGTGCCAGCATTCGACACTAGCTTTTCAAGATACATGTAAACAGCATCAAATAATTTCATCGATTTTGATGACAATAAAATATGGGGGTGTGAAACCTTCGTTGATCATTATTTCTCCTCCAGGCAACGTTGTGAGAATATCATACCATGTGCAAATAGTAATAAAAATAATCCAAATTTCTTGTTTTTATAATAAAGCGTGTTTTTTTAAAGGCGGCAAGCTTTAAATCAAAATATATCACACATTGTGTTTTTATCATACAGGTGTGTGATTCATTCCTAAGATTAATATTTAGAATTTAAATGCAATTTCGAGCATACGTTCCGCTCGAGCGTGTATGCCCTTATTTATAGGTCCAATTTTAACAAACTGTACACATTAAATTAGGCTTTATTTGAGCAAAAACGCGTCTGATATTTTCTCCCAAGTGCTGTTTTGTCTGATTTATCACGTAGACAAAGGACTTTACATATCCGAAGAAAATAATCAAACTGGGTTAAATCGTCGCAAGATTACTGTTACAATTGGTGAACTGATTCGTCTATCAAATGTTTCTCTTAGTAACTCGATCGTATCGCGCGCTATATGACATGTGACTTCATTTTGCTGAAACCACATGTTCGCAACATTAATGTCTCTTTTTGAAGACATATGTGTAACCCAGAGCGGATGTGCGTATCCAAATACATGAGAAGTAACGTTATCGGTGGGAGGGAAAGGAATATAAAAAAGAAAAACAACAATCTCGACGGAGACAAGATAGCGTTTGAAATCTCGGAAGCGACGTAGAGAACGTTATACATCACGAAGGTGACCGCACGGCTGTAACGATGAAGAAAAAAATGTCGTTGTACGAACTAAAAAGCGAGTCGGAGTTATTTCCTGTTCTTTTGTCCACTTTTCGACTGAGGCCACGGCGGATATAGAAGTGTACAACGTTACATATAGATCAACGATTCCACTAGATTATAAAGACAAACAGTGACTTTTGTTTTTGATTTTATCGTGTTTTGACATTAGCTTGTGGATGATTATCGCTCCCAAATCAGCAATTCTGCACTTCTCCTTATTGACATAGCTGGTCAATCAAAATTGTACTTCATCGCTGAGGAAGGTTCGGAACGGAAATTATAGACCAATGGCAATGTTTCCTTCGTCCCATTCACCAGATATACGGCGTGAACGATGATCATTTTGTTTCAATTCCTGCACGTCGAATCTTGTAAGCGCGCAAACCAATATATTTACGCAAAATTTTCCATTAAGCCCAAGTTTAATTGTTAAGCACATTGAGCATTGACACATGTGCATCGCCATAAACATAGTATAACACATAGTATAAAACATAGTATAAAACATAGTATAACACATAGTATAAAACATAGTATAACACATAGTATAAAACATAGTATAACACATAGTATAAAACATAGCATAAAACATAGTATAACACATAGTATAACACATAGTATAACACATATTATAAAACATAGTATAAAACATAGTATAACACATATTATAAAACATAGTATAAAACATAGTATAACACATAGTATAAAACATAGTATAACACACAGTAAACCACATATTATAAAACATAGTATAACGCATAGTATAACACATAGTATAAAACATAGTATAAAACATAGTATAACACACAGTAAACAACATATTATAAAACATAGTATAACACATAGTATAACACATAGTATAAAACATAGTATAAAACATAGTATAACACATAGTATAAAACATAGTATAACACATAGTATAACACATAGTATAAAACATAGTATAACACATAGTATAACACATAGCATAAGACATAGTATAAAACATAGTGTAACACATAGTATAACACATAGCATAAAACATAGTATAACAGATAGTATAAAACATAGTATAAAACATAGTATAACACATATTATAAAACATAGTATAAAACATAGTATAACACATAGTATAAAACATAGTATAACACACAGTAAACCACATATTATAAAACATAGTATAACACATAGTATAACACATAGTATAAAACATAGTATAAAACATAGTATAACACACAGTAAACCACATATTATAAAACACGTAGTATAAAACATAGTATAACACATAGTATAACACATAGTATAAAACATAGTATAAAACATAGTATAACACATAGTATAAAACAGTGTAACACATAGTATAAAACATAGTATAACACATAGTATAAAACATAGTATAACACATAGTAAAAAACATAGTATAAAACATAGTATAACACATAGTATAAAAAATAGTATAACACATAGTATAACACATAGTATAAAACCTAGTATAACACATAGTATAACACATAGTATAAAACATAGTATAACACATAGTACAACACATAGTATAAAACATAGTATAAAACATAATATAACACATAGTATAACACATAGTATAAAACATAGTATAAAACATAGTATAACACATAGTATAAAACTTAGTATAAAACATAGTATAAAACATAGTATAACACATAGTATAAAACATAGTATAAAACATAATATAACACATAGTATAACACATAGTATAAAACATAGTATAAAACATAGTATAACACATAGTATAAAACATAGTATAACACATAGTATAACACATAGTATAAAACATAGTATAAAACATTGTATAACACATAGTATAACACATAGTATAACACATACTATAACACATAGTATAAAACATAGTATAACACATACTATAACACATAGTATAACACATAGTATAAAACATAGTATAACACATAGTATAACACATAGTATAACACATAGTATAAAACATAGTATAACACATAGTATAACACATAGTATAAAACATAGTATAAAACAGTATAAAACATAATATAACACATAGTATAACACATAGTATAAAACATAGTATAAAACATAGTATAAAACATAGTATAACACATAGTATAAAACATAGTATAAAACATAATATAACACATAGTATAACACATAGTATAAAACATAGTATAAAACATAGTATAACACATAGTATAAAACATAGTATAACACATAGTATAAAACATAGTATAAGACATAGTATAATACATAGTATAAAACATTGTATAACACATAGTATAAAACATAGTATAACACATACTATAACACATAGTATAAAACATAGTATAACACATACTATAACACATAGTATAACACATAGTATAAAACATAGTATAACACATAGTATAAAACATAGTATAACACATAGTATAAAACATAGTATAACACATAGTATAAAACATAGTATAAAACATAGTATAACACATAGTATAACACATAGTATAAAACATAGTATAACACGTAGTATAAAACATAGTATAACACATAGTATAAAACATAGTATAAAACATAGTATAACACATAGTATAACACATAGTATAAGTCATAGTATAAAACATAGTATAACACATAGTATAACACATAGTATAACACATAGTACAACACATAGTATAAAACATAGTATAACACATAGTATAAAACATAGTATAAAACATAGTATAACACATACTATAACACATACTATAACACATAGTATAACACATAGTATAAAACATAGTATAACACATAGTATAAAACACAGTACAACACATAGTATAAAACATAGTATAACACACAGTATAAAACATAGTATAAAACATAGTATAACACATATTATAAAACATAGTATAAAACATAGTATAACACATAGTATAAAACATAGTATAACACACAGTAAACCACATATTATAAAACATAGTATAACACATAGTATAACACATAGTATAAAACATAGTATAAAACATAGTATAACACACAGTAAACCACATATTATAAAACACGTAGTATAAAACATAGTATAACACATAGTATAAAACATAGTATAACAGATAGTATAACACATAGTATAAAACATAGTATAACACATAGTATAACACATAGCATAAGACATAGTATAAAACATAGTGTAACACATAGTATAACACATAGCATAAAACATAGTATAACAGATAGTATAAAACATAGTATAACACATAGTATAACACATAGTATAACACATAGTATAAAACATAGCATAAAACATAGTATAACACAAAGTACAACACATAGTATAAAACATAGTATAACACATAGTATAACACATAGTAGAACACATAGTATAAAACATAGTATAACACATAGTATAAAACATAGTATAAAACATAGTATAACACATAGTATAACACATACTATAACACATAGTATAAAACATAGTATAAAACATAGTATAACACATAGTATAACACATAGTATAAAACAGTGTAACACATAGTATAAAACATAGTATAACACATAGTATAAAACATAGTATAACACATAGTATAAAACATAGTATAACACATAGTAAAAACATAGTATAAAACATAGTATAACACATAGTATAAAACATAGTATAACACATAGTATAACACATAGTATAAAACATAGTATAACACATAGTATAACACATAGTATAAAACATAGTATAAAACATAGTATAAAACATAATATAACACATAGTATAACACATCGTATAAAACATAGTATAAAAAATAGTATAACACATAGTATAAAACATAGTATAAAACATAGTATAACACATAGTATAACACATAGTATAAAACATAGTATAAAACATAATATAACACATAGTTTAACACATAGTATAAAACATAGTATAAAACATAGTATAACACATAGTATAAAACATAGTATAACACATAGTATAAAACATAGTATAACACATAGTATAAAACATAGTATAAAACATTGTATAACACATAGTATAAAACATATTATAACACATACTATAACACATAGTATAAAACCTAGTATAACACATACTATAACACATAGTATAACACATAGTATAAAACATAGTATAACGCATAGTATAAAACATAGTATAACACATAGTATAAAACATAGTATAACACATAGTATAAAACATAGTATAAAACATAGTATAACACATAGTATAACATATAGTATAAAACATAGTATAACACATAGTATAAAACATAGTATAACACATAGTATAAAACATAGTATAACACATAGTATAACACATAGCATAACACATAGTATAACACATAGTATAACACATAGTACAACACATAGTATAAAACATATTATAACACATAGTATAACACATAGTATAACACATTGTATAACACATAGTATAAAAGATAGTATAAAACATAGTATAAAACATAGTATAACACATAGTATAAAACATAGTATAACACATAGTATAAGACATATTATAACACATAGTATAAAACATAGTATAACAGATAGTATAACACATAGTATAACACATAGTATAAAACATAGTATAACACATAGTATAAAACATAGTATAAAACATAGTATAAAACATAATATAACACATAGTATAAAACATAGTATAACAAATAGTATAAAACATATTATAACACATTGTATAACACATAGTATAAAACATAGTATAACACATAGTATAACACATAGTATAAAACATAGTATAAAACATAGTATAACACATAGTATAAAACATAGTATAACACATAGTATAAAACATAGTATAACACATAGTATAAAACATATTATAACACATAGTATAACACATAGTATAAAACATAGTATAACACATAGTATAAAACATAGTATAACACATAGTATAAAACATAGTATAAAACATAGTATAACACATAGTATAACACATAGTATAAAACATAGTATAACACATAGTATAACACATAGTATAACACATAGTATAAAACATAGTATAACACATAGTATAAAACATAGTATAACACATAGTATAAAACATAGTATAACACACAGTATAACAGCAATCGCTGGTTGAACAACGTCTTACAGGACCAGTATTATCGTTTCGAGTGAACGAAGTGTGAAATGAAATCACAGTTTCTTTAATTAATCGTTTTGATAGTTGATTATGACCACCATAAAACTCACGTAATGCATTATATTGCTCGAACTGAACCGTGATTTTCACAATAAATTTGCACAATTTGAAAGCGATGCTCAGATGTCGATCTGTTGAGATGAGTTGCAGAACCAAACTAAACTCGAAATGACCGATAGTTACTAATTCTGCGATGTAAGAAAGTAGAATTGTCAATTTAAATAAAGCGGCCGCTATAAAAAAAATATTCTGTGGATTTTCTTGCTTTTATTTACTTTAATTACCGGAGAGCAGATTTTGTTTCAATTTTCTGAGTACGAAATTTGGAATATTGCACAAACGAAGTAATGAAAAACACAGCACCATGGCTGAGGTTGTTTTTATTTGAATCTGGTTCACCCAAGGTTGTCATTCAAAGCGAGACCTTTTGTCTCGTTAGTTTTAATGTCCCCACTCATACAATAGAACGAGAATAACAGCTTCACACATTTTACACATCGCCTTTCAGATATTCTGCAGCCTTTATATATTTTAGACGCCTATTTATTACCCTTAAGAGAATCACATCTTTATTATCTACGCATAAAATGAGTTTGTGAAGGCCGGTCATGATTTTATGGACGCCATTCATAATTAGGTTGTGATGAGGTCTATGCCTAGAATAAGGAAGAAATAAATGTTAATTCTGAAGTAAATTAACAAAAAAGTGTTACAAAAACAACTTCTAAAATAATAATACATTTCATGTCAGAATTATTTGCCAGATTCCAGATTCAGTAGCAGTTGATAATGTTATATACTGGGGGTTAGTGCGTTGACTATTTTCAACTTATTACGATGTTAGGTTTCGTTATATTTTTTAACCATGTTAGGAAACGATGTCTGGCAGGGTTAAAAGGCCATATCAGTCATAAACGTGGGAACGGATATAATAAAATACATGATGGCGAATTACATGATTAGAAAAGCAAGAAAAAACCGCAAAAAAGCAAGAAAAAACAGCAAAAAGCAAGAAAAAACAGAGTATCTTTGATTAGATTATGACGAAGGGACGAACCGTAAACACATGGGTAGATGGAGTCCTATACAACTAAAAGTCCTTAATTCTTCTCTGGATGAGTGAAGCGACGAAGCGTCAACTGGGACCCAAATACCGGACCAGATACGAGCTTTTTAGCGAGTGAAACATTTATTCATTTGATTTGTATATTCCAGCTTCTGAAGTTCGCCAATCATACTAGACAGAGCGACTTCCTATCATGACAAATCCGAAAATATAAATGTAACATCCGCAATCGGAAACGATCACACCCATAATGTAACAATAAGACATCTGTTGCAATAAAGTGGATACCAACGCAGTGAACAACTTGACATACAACATCCGAGTAATGTCCGACCCAATGCATCATTCGCGATGAATGAATGCAATCTGAATTTTGTGGCATCTGTGAATTTCTCGTTCCAAGAAGAAATCAAAGAAACTAATCTGAACAAGAGATTACGAATCGGCCTTATTATACAAGCCAACAAAATCTGACTGAATGGTTTGTGGACACATTTTAAAGAGCATTTAACCAGAAGGGATGGTAGGAAATTCAGGAAAATAATTGTTGTGGAGACGCCCACTAATTAGCATACGTGGGTGAACAAGATATAGATAAAGGTATCAAGTCAGCAAGACCGGAGAGCTGTGTTCGAACGCCGGATAGGCAAGACGCATGTGCCGGTTGCTCCATGAAATACTTTAACACGCCCTCTGTCGGACAATCTTCCAACTGCAGTACAACTGCACCTTTGTAAATATGTATTATCTTTTCGTCTTAATATATTTGTTTTACCTTTACTTTCTGTGTGCGTGTTGTTATTTATATAGACACCACAATAATCAAAACAGTTTAGTTTTAATTCCCACGGATAGATTACCCAAGGACTCATGCTACAAATTTATTATTCAATAGTAAATTTCTTGTAAATAGTGTTGGGACGATTATTCGGAATCGGGAATCAGAACAAATCTGAAGTCTGAGGGCATCAATTTGGAAAAGAAAATGTCTAATTTTCGATTCTAAAAACGATTGTTTTAATTTTTTAAACTTAATTTTCTATTGCTGGTACTAATCAATGCATGATAAATGGCCATTAAATGCTTCATTACCAGTAAACTAAAATTTATGGATCATGACAACGGTGTAGGAAAAAGTACACGAGAAAAATTGTCCAGTAAAATTTCCGAGTGATAATAGTAAAAGCGAAAAGTATACATGTAAGGCTCACAATTAGTTAACAAAATCTTTGATGCAAAATATAACGGGAAAAGATTAAATCAGAAGCATATCTAGATTTTAAAATTGATGACAACTCTCCATTAAATTGGAAGTGCAAAATATAATACCAACGGTTTTATACGATTAGCCGATTTTAGAATAAAGAATTAGAATCGGTAATCGTACCGGAATCGGGAAAATTATTGAAATCGACTATCATTAATTGTTAATAATTCTGATAGAATGTTACTGTAATTGCAGAATTATTCAAGGTTTAAAATAACGTTAAACACTTTCCAAAGACATTAGCAGATTTTTGTTTCAATTTTGTAGAGTTTGGTATGTACAGTTGAAGTAGTACCTCAGGGAATTGACAAATGACGTACATCAAGTATGTTGCCAAGGTCGCTGGAAAGATGGTGGGATCCTTCTACCGCTCCAGAAGATATCTCACTACTGATGCAATTCTCTATCTATATAAAAGCCAAGTACGTCCAAGGATGGAATACTGCTGCCATATCTGGGCAGGAGCTGCTAAAAACAGCCTGTCCTGCCTTGACAGAGTACAAAATAGACTTCGTGGCTTAGTAGGGGGATGCCCTTT